>NW_008359591.1:1708272-1709301 GCF_000622305.1 Nannospalax galili
CTCCCCTGCTAAAGTCTTACTTACATACTTTGAAGCTATATCTACTTTGATTCAGCTAATCAGGTCTGAATCTACTAAGTATTTTGGGCAGGAACCTGCTAAAATCATAGTGCCTTTTAGTAAATCTCAGGTTGATTGGTTGTTTCACAGTTCTGAGGCCTGGGGAATTTCCCTAGCTAATTATCCAGGTTTTATTGATAATCATTATCCTAAGCATAGGCTTTTGCAGTTTTGTCAAACTACTGATCTTATATTTCCTAAAGTTACAAGCTCAGTTCCCTTGCCACATGCCTTATTGATTTTCACAGATGGGTCTTCTAATGGAAGTGCCTCCTATGTTGCTGATGGGACCACCGTAGCGGTTCATACCTCTCAGTCCTCAGCACAGGTTGCTGAACTTCATGCTGTGGCTTTAGTTTTTCAAATATTTCCAGATCAAGAGTTTAACCTTTATATTGATAGTTTTTATGTATATTCTGCCTTATGTGTATTGGAAACTGTTCCTGTTATAAAAACTTCTAACAGTATAGTACATGGATTATTCTCTCAAATACAATCTTCTATTACTGCCAGGACAAGGAAATTCTTTGTGGCTCATATTCGAGCACATACTCGTCTACCTGGACCCCTCACTCGAGGAAATGATTTGGCTGATCTTCATACTAAACTTGTAGTCTTTTCGAATGTGGAGCTTGCTCAGCAAGCCCATGCTACACATCATCAAAATAGTAATAGTTTGCAGCTGCAATTTGGTATCTCGTGAGAAGCTGCTCGGGATATTGTTCACCACTGTCCTCAATGTCCTACTGTCTCTCATGTCCCTCATGTAGGGATTAACCCTCGTGGGCTTATTCCTAATCAATCATGGCAGATGGATGTTAGTCATGTTCCTGAGTTTGGATGGTTAAAATATGTTCATGTTACTATAGATACCTTTTCTGGTTTTCTTTTTGCTTCTGCTCTTACTGGTGAAAGCACTAAACATGTTATCGCTCACTGCATTCAATGCTTTTCAGCACTTGGAACTCC
>NW_008359591.1:1710161-1715532 GCF_000622305.1 Nannospalax galili
TAATCAAAAAAAAAAAACCAAATTAAAAAGTTACAATTTCAATGCTACATGATTTGGCCATATTTCAGTTCCAAGACTCTGGTCCCACAGTCCAATTTCTCTCTCCATGACACTGTGCCTCAGTGGCATTTCCCATTTCTTCCCCAAGGCCATGGCCATTCACTGGGAGCTTTCAGGAGGCCGGTTAGCGAGAGACAGGTAAGATTCTCTCAGAGGAAAGCAGGACACCGGCTGCCCCCAATGGCTTTCACTCTGGCAGAGGACAACCTAAGACAGGCATGGTCATTCCATCCCAAGCCTTGGCATGTACTTCATCTTTAAAAAAATATAAAAAGAAAGGGGGATATGTCGGGAGCCATGCTTGCCATAAGCATTGGAAATTAGGAGAGTATCACTTTAAGAGCTTCTGAGCTCTCTGCTTCAGCAGTCAGAGCTGACAGGCTGTACCTGTACCAGGATGATAAATAAGGTCTTCTAGAAAGTTAGTTTCAGTTCGGCCTTCCTGCTGTCTCTATAGTAACCCTTTTGTTTCTGTTGGGAAGATTCACCTAGGTGACCCAAACTCCGGGCCGGATAAAAAGGACCTGTGGGACCCCTCAGTAGATTCTTCCTTCTAAAGAGTGCTCTCCTCTCTGTACCTGCTGTCCCTTAATAAATTCCTTGCATAACTTCAGACATATGCCTGAGTGTCCTTTTTGTTGAAGACCCAAGCCTGGTGGGCTTGGGGGGCGTTCGACAGGTATAAATGTACTGTTCAAAGATAAGCACTCAAAATGACCACATTTCCCCAGTGCTTCAATAATCACAAGTCTCTTTTTTTATTTTATTTAATATTTTTATTTTATGTGTATGAGTGTATTGACTGGATGTATGAAAGTGCACCCATGTCACACAATGCCTGCAGAGATCAGAAGGGAGTGACAGATCTCCTGAAACAGGAGTTATGGACGATTTTTAGCCACCATGTGGATGCTGGGAACTGAACCTGGATCCTCTGCAGGAGCAGCCATTGCTCTAAACCACTGAGCCGTCTCTCCAGTCCCAGCAATCACAAGTCTCTGTATTCACCACTGTTAACTTTACAGCCAAGATTCATTTCCCAAAGCCAAGAGTATCATTGATCTATGGGAATAAACATAGATTTTGAGAAGGCAATTTGACATCATGACATTTGGTAAAATAGCAACAGGAAGGATTCCCCTAAGACCTATAATCTCCCAGCCACTGGCTTTTGACAAGGTTTTCAATTCCATTCATGAATTACTTCCTATGGAACAAGACCTGAAATCCAGAGAATGATGGGGTATTCTCACAATGGTCATGCCATTATTGCCCTAGTGGAAACATCTTGCCTGACAGGCGGGTATTATAACATGCAAGATTCTCAGTTAGGTGGATGTGTTGAATCTTCTCTCTCAGAAGCATGGGTAGAACCTTCTGGAATTCAAGCCAGCAAGAAGGGAGCTTTGAGTCTAGTTCCAGTTGTTGTTTTCTATGTCCTTTAACCAAGATGTGTGGTACTTTCAGCAATAGAGCCTTACCATATAGTTCTGGGGGACAACCAAGAGCTACAGCTATTTGAGGGATCTCCAGGGCCTTTCAACCTCTCATAGAAAGGTACCCACATATGGCACTGACACCTTTGTTTAATTAATCATTGCCTATAAATCTTGGATTGGCATTAGGGTATGTGTATGGTATTTATATTCAAACTCTACTCAGAGGCAATAGGAAGCATGGCTTGGAATTGTTAGGCTTTCAAAAAACTAAAATTAAAAACTAAAAATATTTTTAAAAAGAACAGATAATAAAGGAGGACATGAAATAATGGACCTAACAAACATCTTTCAGTTATTCCACCCAAACACCAAAGAATACACTTTCTGCTCAGCACCTTATGGAACTTTTTCAAACACTGACCACATACTGGGCCACAAAAAATCTCAACAAATACAAGAATATTGAAATAATTTCATGCATTCTATCTGACCACAAAGAAATAACATTCAAAATCAACACTGGACAAAGCCCTAATCACTACATGAACTCATGGTGATTGAAAAACACACTCCTAAACAATGAGGGGGTCAAAAGAGAAATTAAGAAAGAAATAAAAGAATTCCTGGAATTCAGCAAAAAGGAGAATACAACACAACACAACCTCTAAAAGCATTCCTAAGAGGGAAGTTTATAGCTCTAAGTGCCTACATTAAAAAATTGTTTGTGAAAAAAATGAATAGAATGGAAATAAATAATATTACAAAGCTAAAAAAAGACTAGATGGAATGTGTTCTCTTATATTTTCTGGAAAAGATTTCGTGAAATTGGTGTTAATCTTTTAAATGTTTGGTGTAATTCTATGAATCCATCTTAGCTTAACAATAGCTTCTCTTAGAAATTCTAAAATTACATATTCAATTTCCTTAATGGTTATAGTGTTATTCAGTTTGAGTTATGGTAGTTTGTGGAGTTTTGAGAAATTGGCTCACTTCTTGTTTGAGTTATTTTAGCTTGTAGGTTGTTGTTTTTCAGAATTTTGCTCAATTCTTTAAAGTTTCTGAATTCATGATCATAAGGTTGATCATAGATGTGATAATCTTATATATCAATTTGGCTGGACCATGATATCTAGATATTATTTGGATAAGAGTGTTCTTGATGTTTCTACATGGATGTTTTTCATTATTGCTGCCTCTGCCTCCTAAAAGCTAAGATTCTGATGCGTGCTACCCCTGTCAGTTTTCTACCTTTTCTTATGCTCAATTTCTATTTCTATGCCTTTGTGATCAGAAAAAAAGGGCTGTGCATAGTTTCAATTATCTTAAATTTTAAAAATATTTTTAAAAAAGATTTGCTTTGTGGCTTAACACATGGTCTGTGGCCCAGCACACATTTCTTTGTCTCTCACAACAGTTTTTTAAATTTAGAGTCTATTTCCTAATAGATATTTTTTTAATTAAAAAAATTGTTATTTTATGTGTATTCATGTTTTGCCTGCATGCAATGCCCATGGAAGCCAGAAGAGAGTGTTAGATCCCCTGGAGCTGAAGTTACAGAAGGTTGTTAGCCACCATGTTGGTGCTGGGAACTGAACCCTGGTCCTCTGCAAGAGCAGCCGGTGCACTTAACCTCTGAGTCAACTCTTCAGCCCCTTATATTATAGTTATTCTTGGTTTCATCTTTTATTACCATTTACATAAGTATCTTTTTTTCTACCCTTTCAATTTTTACCACACAAATGTTCAACATATGTATATGAGTGTACATATAAATATGTATGTATTATGCATATAAAGGCTGAGTACACAACATGTTCTAAAAATTTACAACTAGTTCAAAAAATTCAGTAATAAGTGGATGAAAAAAAAAAAAACAACCTGTGTTATCTTAGGCAATTTCTTTAGCTTCTCTGTCCTTGAGTTTCCTTATAAAATCCATGTAGAGATTAAATTAATTAACATATGCAAAACACTTAGATGTGATATATGGTAAGCAGATGTACATGTATTTGTTCCTAGAAATATTATCAGCCCTTGCTCTCAGGTGTAGATAGCTCTATTTAAAGATAGAAATGCATTCCAACACTGAAATCATGATGGGTTTTCTTTTTTTAATATTTTATTTATATTTATTTACTTATATTTATTTTTATGTGTATGTGTGTGTTGCCTGCATGTAGGTGGGTGTACCCCTGTTGTGAAATGCCCACAGAGGACAGAAGAGACTGTCATATCCCCTGAAACTGGAGGTAGAGACAGGTGTTAGCTGCCATGTGGGTGTTGGGATTCAAACCCGGGTCTTCTGCAAGAACAGTCAGTGTTCTTAACTGCTGAGCCATCTCTCCAGCCCCTCATGATGGGTTCTCTATGTGTAATTTCCATCTGTGATGTATAAAGTAGAACCTGGAAAGTCAAGAACAAATAAAACCCAAACCCAGCAGAAGAGAAGAAATAACAAAAATCAGAGCAGAAATAGAAACAGGAAAACAATACAAGAATCAGTGAATCTAAGAGCTGGTTCTTTGAAAAGTTGAACAAGATAGACAGACCCTTAGCCCAGTTAACCAAAAGAAAGAAAGAGCAAATACAAATCAACAAAATCAAAGATGAAAGGGGAAACATCACAACAGACACCCAAAAGATACAGAACATTATAAAGGAATACTTTAAAAACCTATATGCTGAAAACCTAAAAGAAATGGATGGATATCTAAAAACAAGGAAACCTCCAAAGTTAAACCAAGAAGAGATCAACAGTTTAAACAGATCCATAACATATAAGGAAACTGAAACATTAAAACAAAGCCTCCCAACTAAAGAAAGCCCATGCCCAGACGGATTTACAGAATTCTACCAGACATTTAAAGAAGACCTCCAACCAATACTACTTATTATTCAAAATGATAGAAACAGAGGGAGAACTCCCAAATTACTTTTATGAAGCCAGCATCACTGTAATACATTAGCCTGATAAAGACACAACCAAAAAAGAAAACAATAGACCCATAGACAAAATACTTGCAAAGTGCATGCAGACACACATTAAAAAGATCATTCACCCTTATCAAGTAGGCTTTATCCCAGAGATGCAGACATAGTTCAATATACACAGTTCAATAAATGTCATTAATCATATAAATAGACTCAAAGACAAAAAAAAAAAAACCCACATTGTTATCTCAGTAGATGCAAAAAAGGCTCTTGAAAAAAAATCCAGCATGCATTTATGGCAAAGACCTAGAGAGAATTGGACTGGAGGAAACCCACCTCAACATAATTAAAGCTATCTACAACAAACCCACAGCCAACATCATTCTAAATGGAGAAAAACTGGAAGCATTCACATTAAAATCAGGAACCAGACAAGGACGTCCATATCACCACTCCTTTTCATAGTGCTTGAAACTCTTGCTAGTGCAATAAGAGAAGGAAATTAAAGGAGTACTAATTGGAAAAGAAGAGATCAAATTATTCCTTTTTGAACTATCACTTTTTGAAGATGATATGATACTACACATAAGAGATCCCAAAAGTTCCACCAGGAAAGTCCTAAAACTAATCAACACTTTCAATATAGTGGCAGGTTATAAAATCAATATACAAAAATCAATATTCTTTCTGTATACCAATAATAAGCAATTGGAGAAAGAATATAGGGAAATGCTCCAATTCACAATTGCTGTAAAAAATTAAAATATCTTGGAATAAATCTGATGAAAGACACAAAAGATCTCTACAATGAAAATTTTAAATCATTAAAGAGATTGAGGAAAACACCAGGAGATGAAAGGACCTCCCATGTTCATGGATTGGACAAATTAATATTGTGAAAATGACCATCCTACCAAAAGCAATTTATAGATTCAATGCAA
>NW_008359591.1:1715924-1717591 GCF_000622305.1 Nannospalax galili
TCAATGTGAAACTGGAAGCCCTGAATATTTTGGAAGAAAATATTGAAAGTAACTGTGCTGGACAGCTTTAGTGTCAACTTGACACATCTGTGTTTAGGGATCCTCAATTGGGGAATTTCCTTCATTGGACTGGCCTGTGGCCATGTCCATGGGGCACATTCTTGATTGTTGAGTGATGTAGGAGGGCCCAGCCCACTGTGGGTGGTGCCACCCCTGGGCAGGTGGGCCTGATTTGCATAAGAAAGCAGGTTGAGCAGAGGCCAGGGGAGCAAGCCCCTAAGCAGTATTCCTCCTTGGCCTGTGCTCCAGCTCCTGCCTCCAGGTTTCTTCCCTGAGTTCTTACCTTGGTTTCCCTAATGAACTGTGACCTGGAAGATGTACGCTGAATAAATGCAGGGCGGGTCTCTCTCTCTGTCTCCACGGTGGGCTCAGGCGGTTGCAGGCAGCTGCAGGCAGGCTCTGCGCCAAGCTGCGGGAGGCTCGGGCAAGCTGCTGGAGGCTCTCCCTTTGCTTGCGGGTCATTGGCCACTGATCCACGAGGGCAGGGAGAGCAAAAGCAGCGAGCAGGGTCAGAATGGCCAGTGAGTGCCAATGGAAGACAGCTCTTCCGGGAGTCTCCACGGTGGGCTCAGGCGGTTGCAGGCAGCTGCAGGCAGGCTCTGCGCCAAGCTGCGGGAGGCTCGGGCAAGCTGCTGGAGGCTCTCCCTTTGCTTGCGGGTCATTGGCCACTGATCCACGAGGGCAGGGAGAGCAAAAGCAGCGAGCAGGGTCAGAATGGCCAGTGAGTGCCAATGGAAGACAGCTCTTCCGGGAAGACTGATCACAGGCTGGTCCCAGGCGCAATGAAACAGCTCAGCTCCAGACAGATTCAGTGATACAGCTCCGTTTATTAGGGGGAAAACTAGAGGATTTATAATGTGGAGGCAGTAGCAAAAGCCTCAGTTGATAGGTGCTCATAGTATGCTTTATTTACATGTGGCAGTGGGCTTCTGTCTTCCAGACTGTCAGACAGTGCCTGATTATCATATAGAAAAACCCTGGTAGTTTCTATGCCAGAGGTCATGTTTCACATAAGACATCGGTGGAGGCACCTCACGGTGAGCCAGGAAGAGAGCAGGGGGCCCCCTGCTGAAAAGGAGAGTCTCTTCATCAGGCACTGAGCCACTCAGGGCTATCTGGACATGGAGAAACTGCAACCCTAACAGCAGGGTTCCCCAACATCTCCCCCTGTTTGACTTAAAATGGAAAAGTGTCACCACAAGCCCTAAGAGCCAACTCATCTATCTCGGGATAATCCAAAGTCTGTTTGGTAGTGATTTTAGCAATGGCAGTAATTTGTCAGCGAAGAAATCTTATAAAACAGGGAGCAAGCATCAAAATAACACACAGCATGACCAGGGGGCCAACAAAGGGTAGGAGCCATGAAAACAAAGGATCGCTAAACCAACCTAATTGTTCGGTGGATTGAAATCTTGAAAATAGATCATTACGAAGTTTTTTGAGAGTGTTAACATCAGTTTCAACAACATTTGATTCATTTACAAAAAAACATCATTCCTCTCCCAATACCACACACGTCCCCCCATGTTCAGCAGTTATTAAGTCCAGTGCTCTTCTATTTTGGAGCACAACCCTGGCAAGAGAGTTCATTTGTTGTTGGAGAGATT
>NW_008359591.1:1720543-1721238 GCF_000622305.1 Nannospalax galili
TGTCTTTTTGAGACAGGGTCTCCCTATAGCCCCAGCTGTCCTGGAACTCACTATGCAGACCAGGCTGGCCTTGAACTCACAAAAATCTGCCTGCCTCTGCCTCCGAAGTGCTGGGATTAAAGGCGTGCACCACCACACCCGGCCCTATTAACATATATTTTACCTTTCACTATAATTTTTACCTAACAAACCTCTTTGCTAATGCAGTGGAAAGAATGTGACAAAAGTATAAATTACATAGCTATAGATCTTTTGTTACAGAAAATATGTGTGCAACCCAGTAAAGCTGGACTATGACTATTATCTGAAAATACGTACCACAGGGTTGTTGAATGTATGCTATCTAAGCAGCTATCTTCACTGTTTGCAGAAGGCATGCCATCACAGGGTTGTGGTTATCAAAGTGGCAGATTTCTTGCCTCTAGGTCATATACAAGATGACTTTTTCTTACTATGGAGGATAGACTAAGGTCTGGGGTTTCATAATAAGAATAGCTTTTTTCCTCTTAGAATTGTTGCAAAATAACCAAATAAATGAAGATATATAGAATTGAAGTATCTGTTTATTAATTTATAATTTAAAAAATAAGTCAAAGGGACAGAAATTGTCACGAGCCGGGACTCTGTCCAGCAGAGTCCGGGAGAGACGGCACAGACACCAAGGTGAGGTTCAAGCTTCTGTTTCTCTTTCTTCC
>NW_008359592.1:0-1016 GCF_000622305.1 Nannospalax galili
TGCCAAAAATTCCACGCGCAAACTCCTAGAAATTAACACATTCAGTAAAGTCGCATGTTACAAAATTAACTTACAAAAGTCTATATCCTTTCTATATATCAATGACAAGCAGTCAGACAAAGAGCACAGGGAAACCCTCCCATTCACAATAGCCACAAAAAAAATAAAGTATCGTGGAATAAACCTGACCAAAGACATTAAAGAGCTCTACAAGGAAAATTTTAACTCTTTAAAGAAAGAAATTGAGGAAGACATCAGAAGATGGAAGGACCTCCCATGCTCATGAATTGGAAGAATTAATTTGTGAAAATGGCCATGCTACCAAGAGTCATATGTAGATTCAATGCAATGCCAATCAAAATCTCCATAACCTTTTTCACAGAATTGGAAAGAACTATCCTAAGATTCATATGTAAGCACAGGAGACCCTGGATAGCCAAAACAGCCCTGAGAACTAAAAGCAATGCTGGTGGGATTACTATACCAGATTTTAAGCTCTACTACAGAGCTATAGTCATAAAAACAATATGGTACTGGCATAAAAATAAACCCATAGACCAATGGAACAAAATTGAATACCCAAATATGAGTAATTGCAATTTTAGCCACCTGATATTTGACAAAGGGGCCAAGAACATTAACTGGAGGAAAGACAGCATGTTCAGCAAATGGTGCTGGTACAACTGGATCTCCACTTGTAGAAGAATGAAAATAAACCCCTCTCTTTCACCGTGCACAAAAGTCAATTCCAAATGGCTCAAAGACCTCAATGTAAGTCCTGAAACTCTGAAACTCTTATAAGCAAACATTGGGAAAAACCTACAAGATATAGGTGTATGAAAGGACTTTCTAAACCGGACACCAATAGCCCAGGACACAGGGGCAAGAATTAACATGTGGGACCTCATTAAACTAAAAAGCTTCTGTATATCAAAGGAGACAACCAAGGAAACAAACAGAAAACACACAGAATGGGAAAAAATCTTCACCAGCGACACATCTGATAGAGGTTTAAT
>NW_008359592.1:1824-13520 GCF_000622305.1 Nannospalax galili
CACACAGTAATTAAAAATGCTAGAATGGTGGAACTAACCTTCTTGGATGTTTAACAGACATACCTTGAGATCTATACTAATTGGGTCTGAGGGATACAAAGGACAGTTTTTGCTCCTTGCCGTCTTAGGTCGATTATTTCCCGGGGACCATGATCATCTCGCAAAATGTCCTGTAACGGTGGTGGGTCATCTGACCTCTTGATCAAGGAGGCCAAGGAGACCCGACCTGATGGACTTGAACCAGTATCCAGTCTATAAAGAGGAGGGTCAACACGGAGGAATCATTTCCTCCATGCTTCCAAGAGAAGCCAACAATGGTCGAGCAGGACCTTTGACTTATCTTCACATAGAGGGAACTGGTAGAAGAAAGGAGCCAGGGACTCCTCCCAAGCCCATGGGACCCCTGAGGTACAGATCCTCAAACGACCTCAAGAGCAAAAACAAATCAGTTTATCTGGTCCAATTGTAAGTCCTTAAACACCCAAAAGGGAAGTACAACCAAAGATTAAAGGGGCCAATATAATTTCATAAGAGCATACATATATATAACTAAAAGTTACTTGACAAACAGCAAAGCCAGACAGGCGATACCTTCAGTCGAGTTGTTGGCCAGGATAGATAAAGGCTCTTCCAGACAGTAACCCAACATACTACTGGAAAAATGAACAGCAGACCCCAATTCTATCCAAAGGAATACGATTGCCGTAGATGAGGAACAGCTGATCCTCCTGGAACAGGGACCACTGGCTGACTAGATTTACCAGAAGGGCAGATAAGGGGGAATGGATGGGGTACTGACAGCACAGTGGAGAGTGGCAGGGATAGCAGAATGTGGAGGCTCTAGTGGGAGAAGAGTTTAGGGTTAGGGTTAGGGTTAGGGTTAAGGCTAGGTTTCGGATTCAGGTTAGGGTTATGGTTATGGTTAGGGTTAGTGTTATGGTAGATGTAGGGCTAGGGCTAGGGCTAGTGCTAGAGCTAGTTTTAGATTTAGGGTTAGGGTAAAGTTTCGGTTTCGGGTTCAGTTTTGGTTTCAATTTCGGGTTCGGTTTACGGTTAGGGTTAGGGTTAGGTTTAGAAGTTAGGGTTAGTGTTAGGGTTAGTGTTAGTGTTAGGGTTTGTGTTTGGGTTAGGTTTAATGTTCGGATTCATGTTAGGGTTCGGGTTGGGGTTAGGGTTAGGGTTAAAGTTAGGTTTAGGAGAGGGCGTTTCGGGTTGTTTTGGTTTCAGTTTCGGGTTCGGTTTACGGTTAGGGTTAGGGTTAGGTTTAGAAGTTAGGGTTAGGGTTAGGTTTAGTGTTAGCGTTACGGTTTGGGTTGGGGTTAGAGTTAATGTTCGGATTCATGTTAGGGTTCGGGTTCAGGTTAGGGTTAGGGTTAGATTTAGGTTTAGGAGAGGGCTAAGGCTAAGGACAGGGCTAGGTTAGGGCTAGGATTCAGGATCGGGTTCGGGTTCGAGTTTGGGTTTGCGTTAGTGTTCGAGTTAGGGTTAGTGTTAGAGGTAAGGGTTAGGTTTAGTCTGGGGGATGGGTTAGGTTTATGGGTTAAGGTTAGTGCTAGGATTAGGTGTTGCGGATGGGTTTGGGCTTGTTCTTGCGGTTAGGGTTAGGTTTGGGGTTAGGGTTAGGGTTAGAGTTATGGGTTAGGGGTTAGGGGTTAAGGTTATGTTTAGGGCTATGGCTAGGGCTAGGGCTGGGTTTAGGGTGATGAGTTAAGGGTTCGGGCGAGGGTTAGGGCTAGGGCATTGGTCTAGGGTTAGGGTTAGGGTTACTGTAAGGATTAGGGTTCTGGTTCGGTTAGGTTTAGGGTTCGGGTTAGAGTTCAGTTCGGTTTCGAGTTCGGGTTAAGTTAGTTTAGAGGTTAGGGTTAGGGTTATGGTTCGGGGTCGGGTTCGGGTAAGGTATCAGGTTAGGGTTCGTGTTCAGGTTGGGACTGGGGTTAGGGCTAGGGCTGGGGTTGGGGGTGGTGTTCGGGTTCATGTTTGTGTTTGGGTTCAGATTAGGGTTCAGGTTCAGGTTCGGGTTCTGGTTCTTGTTAGTGTTACAGTTAGGGTTCGGGTTCGGGTTCGAGTTCAGATTCGGGTTAGCTTTAGGGTTAGAGATTAGGATTAGGGTTAGGATTCGGTTTTGGGTTCGGGTTAAAGTTAGAGTTAGGGGTTGGGGTTAAGAGTTAAGGTTAAGGGTTAGTGTTATGGTTAGGGTTAGGGTTATGGTTATTGCTAGGGCTGGAGTTAGAGGTTAGGGTTGGGTTAGGGTTAGGGATGGGGTTTGGTTAGGGTTTGGGTTAGGGTTAGGGTTCGTGTTTGGGTTGGGGCTGGGAATGGGACTGGGGTTGGGGTTGGGGTTTGGTTGGGGTTCAGGTTCATGTTCGGGTTCAGCTTTGAATTAGGTTTCTGGTTCGAGTTCTGGTTCTGGTTAGTTTTAGGGTTGGGGTTCGGGTTCAGATTCGCATTCAGTTAGGGTTAGAATTTATGGTTGGTGTTAGGGTTAGTCTTAGGGTTAGGGTTAGTGTTTGGGTTCGGGTTCTGGTTAGTGTTAGTGTTAGGGTTCGTGTTTAGGTTCCGGTTAGGGTTACGGTGAGATTTTATGTTTTGGGTTAGTGTTAGTCTTAGGATTTGGTTTAGGATTCGGGTTTGGGTTAGGATTCTGGGTAGGGTTAGAGGTTAGGATTGGGTTAGTGTTGGGGTTAGGGTTAGGGTTATGGGTAGAGGTTAGGGTTATGGTTACGTTTAGGGTTAGGGTTTGGGTTTAGCGTTAGGGTTAGAATTATGCTTCAGGTTAGAGTTGGGGTTAGGGCTAGGGCTAGGGCTAGGGTTCAGGTTAGTATTAGGTTTAGGGCTAGGGATAGGGATAGGGCTATGGATAGGGTTCAGGTTCGTGTTCTGGTTAAAGTTGAGGTTAGAGTGTGGGTTAGGGGTAGGTTTAGGGTTAAGGGTAGTGGTTAGGGTTGGGGTTAGGGTTAAGGTTAGGGTTAGGGCTAGGTCTAAGGCTAGGGCTAGGACCAGGGTTAGGGTTAGTTTTAAGGTTAAGGTTAGGGTTAGGAGTTAGGTGTTAGGGTTATGGTTAGGGTTAGGGTTAGGGCTAGGGCTAGGGAAATGGATATGTCTAGTGTTAGATTAAGGGTTCTGTTTGGGGATGGTGCTGGGGTTGGGGTTGGTGTTGTGGTTGGGTTTCCTGTTCGTATCCATGTTCATGTTCTGATTAGGGTGGGGATTAGGGTTTGGGTTTGGTTTAGTGTAGGGGTTAGTGTTAGGATTAGGGTTAGGGTGAAGGTTAGCATTAGGGTTATGTTTAGAGGTCAGGGTTAGGGGTAGGGTTAGGGTTAGGGTTACGGTTAAGTTTAGGAAAAGAGGTAGGGCTAGGAATAGGGCTATGTTTAGGGTCAGGATTAGGGTTCTGGTTTGGTTTTGGTTTCGGGTTAGTGTTAGAGTTTAGGGTTAGGGTTCTGGTTCGGGTTAGGTTGAGAGTTTAGGGTTAGTGTTGCAGTTAGGTTTAGGAATAGGGTTTAGGTTCGGTTTCGTGTACAGGTATGGTTTGGGGATTGGCCTGGGACTGGTGTTGGGGTTGAGGTTGGAGTTCATGTTCATATTCAGGTTTGCGTTCTGATTAGGGTTGGGGTTAGGGTTCGGGTTTGGGTTCAGGTACGGGTTAGTGTTAGGGTTAGGGTTCGGGTTAGGGGTAGGTTTAGAGGTATGGGTTAGGGTTAGGGTTAGGGTTAGAAGTCAGGGTTAGAGGTCAGGGTTAGGGTTAGAGGTTAGGGTTAGGGTTAGGGTTAGGGTTAGGGTTAGGGTTAGGGTTAGGGTTAGTGTTCAGGCACAAGTTCGGGTTCGTGTTTGAGTTCTAATTAGTGTTCGGGCTGGGGCTGGGGCTGAGATGGGGCTGGGGTGGGGTTTGGGAATGGGAATAGACAGGTTCCTTTGGGGTTACGGTTCAGTTTCGGGTTCGGGTTAGAGGTAAGGCTTAGGGTTAAAATTAGGTTGGGGTGAGAGTTAGGTTTAGGGTTAGGGCTAGTGCTAGGGCTAGGGCTAGGGTTAGGATTAGGGTAAGGGTTAGGGATAATATTCAGAGGTAGGGATTGCGCTAGGGCTAGGGCTAGGGCTAGGTTTAGGTTTAGGTTTTCGTTTCGGTTTCAGGTTAGAGTTAGTGTTCTGGTTCGGGTTGGGATTCAGGTTCATGTTTTTGTCGGGTTAGGGTTAGAGTTAGGGTAGGGCCAGCGCTAGGGCTAGGAATCAAGTTCGGGTTCAGGTTCAGGTTAGGGTTAGGTTTAGAGCTAGGGCTAGGGCTAGGGCTAGGGCTAGGGTTCAGGTTTGGGTTTGGGTTAAGGTTCAGCCTAGGTTTAGGGTTAAAGGCTAGGGTTAGGTTTAGGGATATGGCTCCGTTATGGTTAGGGGTTATGTTTAGGGTTAGGGTTAGGATTGGGTTAGGGTTAAGGTTAGGATTAGGGTTTGGTTTTGGGTTTGGGATTGGGGTTGTTTTGGGTGTTAGGGTTAGGGTTTAGTGTTAGGGTTAGTGTTAAGGTTATTGTTAGAATTTAGGGGTTGTGGTTAGGGTTATTGTTAGGGTTAGGGTTAGGGCTACAGCTAGAGCTAGGCCTAAGGTTAGGGTTAAGTGTTGAGGGTTTTGGGTAGTGCTAGGGCTTGGGATAGGGCTACATTTAGGATTAGGGTTTGGGTTCGAGTTGCGGCTGAGAATGGGGATGGGCCTGGGGATAGGGTTGGTGCTGGGGTTATGGATTGCATTAGGGTAGGTTTAGGTTTAATGTTAGCATTAGGAGAAGGTTAGGAGGAGGGTTAGGGATAAGGTTTAAGTGTTAGTCTTAGGTTTAGATTAGGTTTAGAGTTATGGTTAGGTTTAGGGGTTAGGGTTAGGGTTCGGGTTAGTGTTAGGGTTAGAATTAGCATTCGGGGTTACGGGTTAGTTTAGGGTTAGGGTTAAGGTTAGGGTTTGGGTTAGGGGTTGTGTTTAAGGTTAGGGGTTAGGTTTAAGGTTAGGTTAATGTTAGTATTAGGGATAGGGTTAGCATTAAGATTAGGGTTAGGGAAGAGTTAGGGTTAGGGTTAGGTTTAGTGTTAGGGTTAGTGTTAGCATTCTGGGTTAGTGGTTAGTTAAATTTAGGGTTAAGGTTACAGTTAGGTTTAGGGCAGGTGGTTAGTATTTATATTAGGGTTAGGTTAGGGTTAGGGTTAGGGTCAGGGTTAGCGTTATTGTTAGAGTTAGGGGAGGGTTCGGTTTAAGATGAGGGTTAGTGTTAGGTATTAAGTTAGAGTTTTGGGTTAGGGTTAGGATTAGGGTTAGGGTAAGTGTTAGGGCTAAGTTTAGGTTTAAGTTTAGGGTTATGGTTTGGGTTAGGTTAAGGTTAGGCTTATGGTTAGGGTTAGGGGTTAGCTGTTAGGCCATAGAGTTAGTCTAATGGATAGGTTTAGGCTTAGAATTATGGTTAGGTGTTAGGGTTAGGTTTATGGTCTGGTTCTGCCAAGAGTTAGTGTTAGTGTTAATGTTAGGGTTATGGTTAAGTGTAGGGTTAAGGTTAGAGTTGGAGGTATGGGTTAGGTCTAGTGTAGGGTTCAGGGGTTAGATGTTAGGGTTAGGGTTAGGTTTATGGTTAAGTTTAGGATTAGAGTCTGGGGTTATTGTTAGGTTTAGGGTTAGAGGTTAGCTTTAGGTTTAGGGTGAAAGGTTAGGGTTAGGTTTAGGGCTGGGTAGAGTTAGTGTTAGGGGTTAGGGTTAAGTTTAGGGTTAGCATTAGGGATAATGTTAGGATTAGGGTTTGGTGTTGGGATTGGGTTACGTTTAGGTTTACGGTTAGGGTTAGGGTTAGAATTTGGGGTTAGGGATTAGGGGTTAGGTTTAGGGTTAGGGCTAGGGCTAGGGCTAGGGCTAAGGCTGGGACTGTGGCTGTGTTTGGGATTAGGGTGAGTGTTAGGGTTAAGAACTACAGCTAGTGCTAGGGCTAAAGCTAGGGCTAAGGTTAAGGTTTTTGTTAGGTTTAGGTTTTGGGTTCGGTTACGGTTTTGAGTTCAGGCTGGAGCTGGGGCTGTGGCTGGGGCTGGGGTTGGTACAGTTGTTGGGGTTGGGGTTGGGTTTTGGGTTGATGTTCGGTTTCCGGATAGGGTTCTGGTTGCTTTTCGGGTTAGGGTTAGGGTTCAGGTTCGGGCTTGGGTTCGGTTGAGGCTGAGGGTTAAGTTTAGGGTTGCAGGTTAGGGGTAGGATTATGATTAGGGTTAGGGTTCTGGCTCGGGTTCGATTAATGATCGGGTTTGGGTAAGGTTTAGGATTCTGTTTCAGGTATAGGATCATGTTAGGGTAAGGGTTAGGGCTAGGACTAGGGTTCGGTTTCAGGTTCGGGTTCATTTTGGGTTAGGGTTAGGTTTAGGTTTAGATGTTAGGTTTAGGAATAAGGTTCGGGTTTGGGTTCGGGTTTGAGTTCGGGTTAAGGTTCGGTTTTGGGTTCAGGTTAAGGCTGTGGTTTGGGTTCAGGTTCGGGTTTGTGATTGGGTTCATGTTAGGGTTGGCGTTAGGGTTAGGGTTCAGGTTAGGGTTAGGTTTATGGTTAATGTTAGAGGTTAGGGTTAGGGTTGGTGCTAGGGCTGGGTCTAGGGTAAGGGCTAGGGCTAGGTTCAGGGTTAGGGTTAGGGTTAATTCTTAGGGTTAGGGCTAGGGCTAGGATTACGGTTAGGTTTAGGGTGAGAGTTCGGTTTGGTTTCTGGTTCGGATTCAGGTTCGAGTTAGGGTTAGTGTAAGAGGTTAGGGTTAAGGTTAGGGTTAGGGTTCATGTTAGAGGTTAGGTTTAGGTTTAGGGTTACGATTAGGGTTAGGGCTAGGGGTCGGGTTCAGGTTCGGTTTCGGTTTGGTGTTCATGTATTGGTTAGGGTTACAGTTAGGGTTAGATGTTAGTTCTAGTGTTAGCATTAGGGTTAGGGTTAGGGTTAGGGCTAAGGTTCGGGTTAGGGTTAAGGTTATGGTTAGAGTTAGGGATAGTTTAAGGGTTAGGGTTAGGGTTATAGTAGGGTTAAGGTTAGAGATTAGGGATAGTGTTTGGGTTCGGTTTAGGGTTGGAGTTAGGGTTAGGGTTACATGTTAGGGTTAGGGTTAGGGCTCAGGTTAGGGCTAGGGCTAGGTCTAGGGTTCAGGTTCGGGTTCGAGTTTGGTTTCGGGTTAGGTTTAGAGCTAGGGCTACGGCTCAGGTCCGTGTTCGGATTCGAGTTTGGGTTCGGGTTAGCGTTAGAGGTTATCATTAGTGTTCAGGTTCGTGTTCGGGTTGGAGCTGGGGCTGACGCTGGGGCTGAGGTTAGGCTTGGGGTTGGGTTCGGGGTCATGGTCGGGTTAGGTTTAGGGTTTGTGTTTGGGTTCGGATTTGGTTAGGGTAAGCGGTAGGATTAGGGTTAGGGTTACAGGTTAGTGTTAGGGTTAGGGCTAGGGTTAAGGCTAGGGCTACGGATAAGTCTAGGTTTCCTGTTGCTATTCGGGTTCTGGTTAAGGTTAGTTTTAGGGCTAGGGTTAGAGTTAGGGTTAGGGGTTTGGTTAGGGTTAGGTTTCGGGTTAGGGTTAGGCTTAGTGTTAGGGTTAGGGTAGAGTTAGGGTTAGGGTTAGGGTTAGGGTTAGGTTTAGGGTACGATTAGGGTTAGGGTTAGGGTAGGGTTAGGGTTACGGTTAGGGTTAGGGTTTGGGTTACGTTTAGCGTTAGAGTTAGGCTTAGGTTAGTTTTAGGGTTAGGGGTAGTGCAGGGGAGGTTTAGGGTTAAGGTTAATGTTGGGGTTTGTTGTTAGGGTTAGGGTTAGGGATGGCCTTAGTGTTAGGGTTAATGTTAGCCATAATTACTTACTGTAGTTAAAACTAAAAAACAATAGAATTTCTCATTTCACAAAGGTCTACATGAGTTGTATGAAAAGGGACAGTGGCATCAGTGTCCATCAGGTTGTTTAAGAAAAATATGTGTCACATCTGCTACAAAGTGCTTGCTTTCCCATAGAAAGCACAGTAGGCTTTCTGGTAGAGTTTGGTTTAGTGTTAGCAATAGTGTTAGGGTTATGCTTAGGGTTAGGGTTACAATTAGGTGTTAGAGATTTAGCGATAGTGTTAGGCATAAGGATAGGGTTTGGTTTAGGATTAGAGTTAGGGGATAGGGTTACGGTTAGGGTTAGGGTTAGGATTATGGTTAGGCTTACTGTTAGGGGAAGGGTCAGGGTTAGGGTTAAATTTAGGATTAGCAGTTAGGTTCGGGCTGGCACAGGGCTTGGGTTTGGGGTTCTGTTTCGGGTTCATGTTCTGGTTCGTGTTCTGATTAGGGTTTGGGTTAGGTTTCTGGTTTGCTTTCGGGGTCCCGTTTCTGTTAGTGTTTGGGTTACAGTTAGGTTCAGTGTTAGGGATAGCGTTTAGGGTTAGGGATAGGGCTCAGGTTCAGGTTATGTTTTGGGTTTCGGTTAAGGTTAGGTTTATGGGTAGGGTTAGCAGTTAGGGTTGGGTTTGGGTTAGGGTTAGTGTTAGGATTAAGAGGTAGGGCTAGGGCTAGGTCTAGGTCTAGGTTTAGTTTTAGGGTGAGGGTTAGGGTTACAGTTTGAGTTCGGTTTCGGGTTCAGTTTCGGCTTTGGTTTTGGGTCTCGTTAGGGTTAGGGTTAGGGTTAGGGTTAGGGTTAGTGCTAGGGCTAGGCCTACGGTTAGGTTTAGGTTTAGGGTTAGGGTTAAGAATTAGGGTTAATGCTAGGTTTAGGGTTAGGGTTAGAGTTAGTGTGCAGGTTGGTGATAAGGCTGCGGTTGGGGCTCGGGCTGAGCCTGGGGATAGGATTGGGTTTGGGGGTGATGTTGGGGTTCGGGTTCGTGTTCGGTGTCAGTTTACGGTTTGGGTTCGGTTTTGTTTAGGGTTAAGTTTGGAGGTTAGAGTTAGGATAAGTCTTAGGGTTAGGGTTAGGGTTAGAGTTTGGGATCAGGTTTGGGGTCAGGTTCGGGTTTTGGTAAGGGTTAAGGTTAGGGTTCGGGTTCTGGTTTTGGTTCATGTTGGTTTTCATGTTAGTGTTGGGTTTAGGGTTCAGGTTCGGGTTCTGGTGCTCGTTAGGGTGAGGGTTTGGTTTCGGGTTCTGGTTCGGGTTAGGGTTAGGTTAGAGGTTAGTTTTAGGGTTAGGGTTAGGGTTCAGGTAAGGGTAAGGTTCACGTTAGGGTTTAGGTTTGGGTTTGGGTTCGGGTTAGGGTTAGGATTAGTCGTAGATTTAGGATTCGGGTTAGGGGTCTGGTTAGGGTTTTGGTTAGGGTTAGGTTTGGAGTTAGGGCAATGCTAGGGCTATGGCTAGGGCTTGGGCTAGGGCTAGGGTTAGGGGTAAGGGTTAAGGGTTAGAGCTAAGGCAAAGGCTAGGGCTAGGATTCGGGTTTGGGTTCAGGTTGGGGCTCAGGCTGGGTCTGGGACTGGGGATTCGTTTGTGGCTAGGCTTGGGGTTGATGTTAGTGTTTGGGTTCAGGTTCGGAATAGGGTTCGGGTTAGGGTTAGGGTTAGGAGTAGAATTATGGTTTGGGTTGGGGTTTGGGTTAAAGTTCGGGTTCGGGTTAGGGTACGGGATAGGTTTAGTGTTACGGTTCGTGTTCAGTTAGGGTTAGGGTTCAGTTTAGGGTAGATTTGAAGTTAGGGTTAGGGCTCGGGTTCTGGTTCAGGTAATGGTTCAGGTTAGGGTTCAGGTTTGGGCTCCGTTTAGGGTTACAGTTAGGGTTAGAGGTTAGGGTTAGTCTTAGTGTTAGGGTGAGTTTGGTTTCAGGTTCGGGGTCAGGTTAGGGTTAGGGTTAGAGGTTAGGGCTAGGGCTAGGGTTCGGGTTTGGGTTTGGGTTCGGGTTAGGGTTAGGGTTCAGATTCGTGTTAGGGTTAGGGTTATGGCTAGATCTAGGGCTAGGGCTAGGGCTAGGGTTCGGGTTTGGGTTAAGGTTGGGGCTGGGGCTGGGACTGGGTTTGCTGCTGGGGATGGGCTTGGGTTTCGGGTTAGTGTTCGGGTTCAGGATAGGATTAGTGTTTGGCTTCGGTTTAGGGTTCAGATTCTGGCTCTGGTTAGTGTTAGTGTTCTGGTTTGGGTTCGGGTTAGGGTTAGGGTTCAGATTCGTGTTAGGGTTAGGGTTATGGCTAGATCTAGGGCTAGGGCTAGGGCTAGAGCTAGGGCTAGAGCTAGTTTTAGGGTTAGGGTTAGGGTTCCGGTTCGGTTTCGGTTTCGCTTTCAGGTTTGAATTGGTTTTAGGGTTAGTGTTATGGTTAGGGTTAGGTTTAAACTTTAGGGTTAGGGTTAGTGTTAGCATTAGGGTTTGGGTTTGGTTTCGAGTTCAGTTACAGGTTGATATTAGGGTTCAGATTTGGGTTAGATTTAGGGTTAGTGTTAGGGTTAGGGTTAGGATAGGGCTAAGGCTATGGATAGGGCTAGGGCTATGTCTAGGGTTAGGGTTCGGGTTTGGGTTTGGGTTAGGGTTCGGGTTAGGTATAGTGTTAGGGGTCAGGGTTAGGTTCCAGGTTAGGGTTAGGTTTGGGATTAGGGGTTGGCGTTGGGTTTGGGCTTGTTCTTGTGGTTAGGGTTAAGTTTAGGGTTAGGGTTAGGGTTAGGGGTTAGGCTTCGGTTTAGGGTTAAGGTTAGAGTTAGTGGTTAGAGCTTAGGGATTAGGGTTATGGTTAGGGCTAGGGCTAGGGCTGGGTTTAGGTGAGAGTTAAGGGTTAGGGATAGGGCTAGGACTAGGGCATTGGGCTAGGGTTAGGGTTAGGTTTAGGGTTAGTGTTAGGACTAGGGTTCTGGTTCGGTTAGGGTTCGGGTTAGGTTTAGGATTTGGCTTTGGTTTCGAGTTCGGGCTAGGGTTATGGCTCGGGTTCGCGTTCGGGTAAGGTATCCGGGTAGGTTTCGTGTTTGGGTTGGGACTGGGGTTGGGGTTGGTCCTGGGGTTGGGGTTCGGGTTGAGGTTGAGGTTCGTGTTTGGGTTTGTGTTCGGATTAGTGTTCAGGTTCGGGTTCTGGTTCTGGTTCTGGTTAGTGTTACGGTTAGGGTTTGGGTTTGGGTTCAGATTCAGGTTAGGGTTAGGGTTAGAGATTAGGGTTAGGGTTAGGGTTCTGGTTCAGGTTAAGGTTACTGTTATGGGTTGGGGTTAGGCATTAGGATCAGGGTTAGGGTTAGGGTTAAGGTGTAGGGAGTGTGTAAGGCTGGGGCTTGGGCTTGGGCTGAGCCTGGGGCTTGGGTTGGGCTTGGGCTTAAGCTTGGGGTTTGGTTTAGTGTTCGGCTTCGGGTTAGGGTTTGGGTTCTGGCTCTGGTTAGTGTTAGGTAAGTGTCATTTTCGGGTTTGGGTTGCGGTTAGGGTTAGAGTTTACGCTTGGGGTTAGATTTTAGGGTTAGGGTTACGGTTAGGGTTAAGGCTAGGTTTCAGATTCAGGTTAGGGTTATGGTTAGGGTTAGGGTTAGTGTTATGGCTAGATATAGGGCTAGGGCTAAGGCTAGGGCTAGTGCTAGAGCTAGTTTTAGAGTTAGGGTTAGGGTAGGGTTAGGGTTAGTATTAGGGTTAGATGTTAAAGTTGGGTTAGGGTTAGGGAGAGGGTAAATGTTATTGTTAGGGTTAGAGTTAGGGATATGGTTAGGGTTAAGGTTAGGTTTTGCATTAGCATTACGGTTATGGTTAGGTTTTTAATTAGGTTAGGGTGAGAGTTAGGGTTAGCGTTAGGGTGAGGGTTAATGTTAGGGTTAGGGTTAGGATCAGGTATAGG
>NW_008359592.1:13574-21348 GCF_000622305.1 Nannospalax galili
AGGTTTATGTTTAGTATGAGGGATGGGTTAGGTTTATGTGTTAAGGTTAGTGCTAGGATTAGGTGTTGGGGTTGGATTTGGGCTTGTTCTTGTGCTTAGGGGTAGGTTTAGGGTTAGGGTTAGGGTTAGGGTTAAGGGTTAAGTGTTAGAGTTTGGACTAGGGCAAGGGCTAAGGCTAGGTCTAGGGTTAGGGTAAGGGTTAGTTTTAAGGTTCGGGTTCGGGTTAGGGTTCAGGATCGGGTTCGGTTTTGGGTCTGGTTAAGGATAGGTTTAGGGGTTAGGGTTAGTGTTAGGGCTAGGGCTAGGCATTGGGCCAGGGCTAGAACTAGGGCTAGGTTTAAGGTTAGGGTTAGGTTTAGGGTGCAGTTTGGGGCTAAGGCTGGGCCTGGGCCTTGGGCTGAGCCTGGGGTTAGGGTTTGGGTTGGGGTTGGGTTTGGGATTCGGGTTCGGGTTCGGGTTAGAAGTTAGTGTTAGCGTAAGGTTTAGGGTTAGCTTTAGGCTTAGGTTTAGGTTTTGGGTTCGGGTTAAGGTTCGAGTTCGGGTTTTGTTATATGTTAGGGTTAGGGTTAGTGTTCGGGTTTGGGTTCTGGTTTGTGTAAGGTTTCGTGTTAGGGTTAGGTTTAGGGTTCCGTTTCGGGTTCTGGTGCATGTAATGGTTTGGGTTCGGTTTCATGTTCAGGTTCGGGTTAGGGTTAGGTTAGAGGTTAGGGTTAGGTTTAGGGTTCGTGTTCATTTAAGGGTAAGGGTTCAGGTTAGGGTTCAGGTTTGGGTTCGGGGTTGGGTTCGGTTTAGGGTTAGCGTTAGAGTTTAGGGTTAGGCTTAGGGTTAGGTTTAGGGTTAGGGTTTCCGGTTAGGGTCATGGTTAGGGTTAGGTTTAGGGTTTGGGCAATGCGAGCGCTATGGCTAGTTCTAGGGCTAGGGCTAGGTTTAGGGTTAAGTGTTAAGAGTTAGAAGTAGGGCTGGGACTAGGGCTAGGATTTGTATTCGGGTTCGGGTTGGGGCTGGGCCTGGGGCTGGGCCTGGGGCTGGGGATGTGTTTGCGGTTTGGGTTTGGGTTTGGGTTTGGGTTAGTGTTTGGATTCGGGTTTGGATTAGGGTTCAGGTTCGGGTTAGTGTTAGGGTTAGGGGTAGGGTTCGGGTTTGGGTTCGGGTTCTGGCTCTGGTTCGTGTTAGGATTAGTATTCTGGTTCGGGGTCAGTTTAGGGTTAAGGTTAGAGTTTAGGGTTAGGGTTAGTGTTAGGGATAGGGTTCAAATTCAGGTTCAGGTTATGGTTAGGTTTAGAGTTATTGTTATGGCTAGATCTAGGGTTAGGGCTAGGGCTAGTGCTAGTGCTGGAGGTAGTTTTAGGGTTAGGGTTAGGGTTCGGTTTCGGGTTCGGTTTTGGGTTCGGGTTCGGTTTAGGGTTAGGATTACGGTTAGGTTTAGAGTTAAGGGTTATGGGTAGGGTTAGTGTTAGCGTTAGAGTTTGGGTGTGGGTTCTCGTTAAGGTTCACGTTCATGTTAAGGTTCTGGTTGGGGTTAGGGTTAGGGTTAGGGTTAGGATAGGGCTAGGGCTATGGTTAGGTTTAGGACTAGTGCTAGCGCTAGGGATAGGGGTAGGGTTAGGTTTAACATTAGGGTTAGGGGTTAGGGTTATCGTTATGGTTAAGGTAAGGGTTAGGGCTAGGGCTAGGACTACTGTTAGGGCTAGGGAAAGTGATATGGCTACGGTTAGGGTTAGGGTTCGGTTTTGTGTTCAGGTTCAGTATGGGCCTGGGGCTGGGGTTGGGCTTGGGGTTGTGGTTGTGTTTGGGGTTCATGTTCGTATTCGGGTTCATGTTCTGATTAAAGTTGGGGTTAGGGTTCGGGTTCGGGTTCGGGTACAGGTTAGTATTAGGGTTATGTTTCACGTTAGTCTTAGTGTTAGTGTTAGGGTTAGGGTTAGAGTTAGTGTTCGGTTTCTGGTTCGGTTTAGGGTTAGGGTTAGAGGTTAGGGTTGGGTTAGGGGTACGGTTAGGATTAAGAGGTAGTGCTAGGGCTAGGTTTAGGGTTAGGGTTAGGGTTAGGGTTCGGGTTTGGGTTTGGGTTCGGGTAGTTTTAGAGGTTAGGTTTAGGGTTCAGTTTTGGGTTAGGGTGAGAGTTTAGGGTTAGGGTTATGGTTATGGCTATGGCTACGGCTAGGCCTAGGGCTAAGTTTAGGTTTATGGTTAGGGCTAGTGTTCAGGTACAAGTTCGTGTTTGTGTTTGAGTTCTAATTAGGTTTCGACCTGGGGCTGGGGCTGAGATGGGGATGGGGCGGAGTTTTGGAATGGGAATGGAGTAGGGGTTCGGGTTCCTTTTGGGTTAGGGTTCGGTTTCGGGTTGGGGTTAGAGGTAAGGCTTAGGGTTAAAATTAGGTTGGGGTGAGAGTTAGGCTTAGGGTTAGGGCTAGTGCTAGGGCTAGGGCTAGGGTTACGATTAGGGTTAGGGTTAGGGATAATATTCAGAGGTAGGGATAGCGCTAGGGCTAGGGCTAGGGCTAGGGCTAAGTTTAGGTTTAGGGTTTGGTTTCGGTTTCGGGTTAGAGTTAGTGTTCTGGTTCGTGTTGAGATTCGGGTTCATGGTTTTGTCTCGTTAGGTTTAGGGTTAGGGTAGGGCCAGGGCTAGGGCTAGGAATAAAGTTCGTGTTCAGGTTCAGGTTAGGGTTAGGGGTAGAGCAAGGGCTAGGGCTAGGGCTAGGGTTAGGGTTCAGGTTCGGGTTCGGGTTAAGGTTCAGCATAGGTTTAGGGTTAAAGGTTAGTGTTAGGTTTAGGGATAGGTCTGGGTTATATTGAGGGGTTACGTTTAGGGTCAGGTTTAGGTTTAGGGTTAGAGCTAGGGTTAGAGTTAGGGTTAGGGTTTGGCTTAGGTTTAGGGTTAAAGCTTAGGGTTAGGTTTAGGGTTAGGCCTGGGTTATGGTTAGGGGTTTTGTTTAGGGTTAGGTTTAGGATTGGGTTAGGGTTAAGGTTAGGATAAGGGTTTGGGTTTTGGTTTGGGATTGGGGTTGTTTTGGGGGTTAGGGTTAGGGTTTAGGGTTAGCGTTAGGGTTAAGTATAGGGTTATGATTTGGGTTAGGTTAAGGTTAGGGTTATGGTTAAGGTTAGGGGTTAGCTGTTAGGCCATAGTGTTAGTCTAATGGATAGGGTTAGGCTTAGAATTATGGTTAGGTGTTAGGGTTAGGTTTATGGTCTGGTTCTGCCAAGAGTTAGTGTTAGTGTTAATGTTAGGGTTATGGTTAAGTGTAGGGTTAAGGTTAGAGTTGGAGGTATGGGTTAGGTCTAGTGTAGGGTTCAGGGGTTAGATGTTAGGGTTAGGGTTAGGTTTATGGTTAAGTTTAGGATTAGAGTCTGGGGTTATTGTTAGGTTTAGGGTTAGAGGTTAGCTTTAGGTTTAGGGTGAAAGGTTAGGGTTAGGTTTAGGGCTGGTTAGAGTTAGTGTTAGGGGTTAGGGTAAAGGTAAGAGTTTGGGTTAGGGTTCGGGTTTTGTTGAGGGTTAGCAGTAAGGGGAGTAGATTCAGGTTTAGGTCTGGGTTAGGTTTATGTGTTAGGGTTAGGGCTAGGGTTAGGGTTAGGGGTTAGGGTTAGGGTTAGAGTTAGGGTTAGGGGCTAGGGCTAAGGCTGGGGATGTGGCTGTGTTTGGGATTAGGTGTGTGTTAAGGTTAAGTATTACAGCTAGTGCTAGGGCTAAAGCTAGGGCTAGGGTTAAGGTTTTTGTTAGGTTTAAGTTTCGGGTTCGGTTTCGGTTTTGAGTTCAGGCTGGAACTGGGGCTGGGGCTGGGGCTGGGGTTGGTACAGTTGTTGGGGTTGGGGTTGGGTTTTAGGTTATGTGGCTGTGTTTGGGATTAGGTGTGTGTTAAGGTTAAGTATTACAGCTAGTGCTAGGGCTAAAGCTAGGGCTAGGGTTAAGGTTTTTGTTAGGTTTAAGTTTCGGGTTCGGTTTCGGTTTTGAGTTCAGGCTGGAACTGGGGCTGGGGCTGGGGCTGGGGTTGGTACAGTTGTTGGGGTTGGGGTTGGGTTTTAGGTTGATGTTCAGTTTCCAGATTGGGTTCTGGTT
Source organism: Nannospalax galili (assembly GCF_000622305.1). Lineage (NCBI taxonomy): Eukaryota > Metazoa > Chordata > Mammalia > Rodentia > Spalacidae > Nannospalax > Nannospalax galili. Next base: position 17,626 of record NW_008359592.1, read on the forward strand.
CACGTTCGGGTTAGGGTTAGGGTTCAGGTTCGGGTTTGGGTTCGGTTGAGGCTGACGGTTAAGTTTAGGGTTGCAGGTTAGGGTTAGGTTTATGATTAGGGTTAACTTTCTGGTTGGGGTTCGATTAATGATCAGGTTTTGGTAAGGTTTAGGATTCTGTTTCAGGTATAGGATCAGGTTAGGTTTAGGGTTAGGGCTAGGACTAGGGTTCGGTTTCAGGTTCGGGTTCATTTTGGGTTAGGGTTAGGTTTAGGTTTAGATGTTAGGTGTAGGAATAAGGTTCAGGTTTGGGTTCGGGTTTGAGTTCGGGTTAAGGTTCGGTTTTGGGTTCAGTTTCAGGTTGTGGTTTGGGTTCAGGTTTGGGTTCGTGATCGGGTTCATGTTAGGGTTCGAGTTAGGGTTAGGGTTCAGGTTAGGGTTAGGTTTATTGTTAGTGTTAGAGGTTAGTGTTAGGGTTGGTGATAGGGCTGGGGCTAGGGTAAGGGGTAGGGCTAGGGCTAGGTTCAGTGTTAGGTTTAGGGTTAATTCTTAGGGTTAGGGCTAGGGCTAGGATTACGGTTAGGATTTGGGTGAGGGTTCGGGTTTGGTTTCTGGTTCAGATTCAGGTTTGTGTTAGGGTTAGGGTAAGAGGTTAGGGTTAAGGTTAGGGTTAGGGTTCATGTTAGAGGTTAGGGTTAGGTTTAGGTTTAGTGTAGGAATAGGATTAGGGTTAGGGGTCGGTTTCATGTTCCGTTTCGGTTTGGTGTTAATGTACTGGTTAGAGTTACAATTAGGGTTAGACGTTAGTTTTAGTGTTAGCATTAGGGTTAGGGTTAGGGTTAGGGCTAGGGTTCGGGTTAGGGTTAAGTTTATGGTTAGGGTTAGTGTTAGTTTAAGGTTTAGGGTTAGGGTTAGGGTAGGGTTAATGTTAGAGGTTAACGATAATATTTGGGTTATGTTTAGGGTTAGAGTTGGGGTTAGGGTTACATGTTAGGGTTAGGCTTAGGGCTCTGGTTAGGGCCAGGGCTAGGGCTAAATCTACGGTTGAGTTTCAGGTTCGTATTTGGTTTGGGGTTAGGTTTAGAGCTAGGGCTGGGCCTCAGGTCCGGGTCCGGATTGGAGTTTGAGTTCGGGTTAGCGTTAGAGATTTTCATTGTGGTTCAGGTTCGTGTTTGGGTTGGAGCTGGGGCTGATGCTGGGTCTGAGGTTAGGCTTGGGGTTGGGTTCAGAGTCAGGGTCGGGTTAGGATTAGGGTTTGTGTTCAGGTCCAGGTTCGGTTAGGGTAAGCAGTAGGATTAGGGTTAGGGTTACTGGTTAGTGTGAGGGTTAGGGCTAGGGTTAGGGCTATGGATAGGGATAAGTCTATGTTTCGTGTTGCTATTCAGTTTCAGGTTAAGGTTAGTTTTAGGGCTAGGGTTAGAATTAGGGTTAGGGGTTTGGTTAGGGTTAGGTTTCGGGTTAGGTTTAGGCTTAGTGTTAGGGTTAAGTTTAGTGTTAGGGTTAGGTTTAGGGTAGGGTTAAGGTTAGGGTTATGGTTAGGGTTAGGGCAGGGTTAAGGTTAGGGTTAGGGTTAGGGTTAGGTTAGGCTTAGGGTTAGGGTTAGGTTAGGGTTAGGGTTAGGGTTATGGTTAGGTTTAGGGTTAAGGTTAGCGTTAGGGTTAGGCTTAGGGTAGTTTTATGGTTAGGGGTAGTGCAGGGGAGGTTTCTGGTTATGGTTACTGTGGTGGTTAGGGTTAGCCTTAGTGTTAGGGTTAATGTTAGGGATAGTTACTGTAGTTAAAATGAAAAAAACAATAGAATTTCTCATTTCACAAAGGTCTTTATGAGTTGTATGAGAAGGGACTGTGACATCAGTGTCCATCAGTTTGCTTAAGAAAAATATGTGTCACATCTGTTACAAAGTGCTTGCTTTACCATAGAAATCACAGTAGGCTTTCTGGTAGAGTTTGTGTTAGGGTTACCAATAGTGTTAGGGTTATGCTTAGGGTTAGGGTTACAATTAGGTTTTAGAGGTTTAGCGTTAGTGTTACCCTTTGGCATAGGGTTCTGCTTAGGATTAGAGTTAGGGTATAGGGTTACGGTTATGGTTAGGGTTAGGATTAGGGTTAGGGTTACTGTTAGGGTAAGGGTTAGGGTTAGGTTGAAATTTAGGATTAGCGGTTAGGGGTTAGGGATTAGGGTTATGGTTCGGATTAAGGTTAGGTCTGCGGCTATGGCTAGGGTTAAGGTTAAATGTTAAGAGTTAGAGTTAGGCGTAGGGGAAGGCCTAGGGCAAGGGAGAGGGCTAGGACTAGGGTTTGGTTTAGGTTTAGGGTTCTGGTTCATGCTCAGGTTTGTGTTCGTGCTGGCGCTGGTCCTGGGTTTGGGGTTCTGTTTCGTGTTCATGTTTCGGTTCGTGTTCTGATTAGGGTTTGGGTTAAGTTTCGGGTTCAGTTTCGGGGTCCCGTTTATGTTAGTGTTTGTGTTATGGTTAGGTTCAGCGTTAGGGATAGCATTTAGGGTTAGGGTTAGGGCTCGGGTTCAGGTTATGTTTCGGGTTCCGGTTAGAGTTAGGTTTAGGGATAGGTTTAGCAGTTAGGGTTGGGTTTGGGTTAGGGTTAGTGCTGGGATTAAGAGGTAGGGCTCGGGCTAGGGCTAGGTCTAGGTTTAGTTTTAGGGTGAGGGTTAGGGTTACAGTTTGTGTTCGGGTTCAGTTTCGGCTTTGGTTTTGTGTCTGGTTAGGGTTAGTGTTAGGGTTTGGGTTAGGGTTAGGGCTAGAGCCAGGCCTTGGGCTAGCCCTAGGCCTAGGGCTAGATTTAGGTGTAGGGTTAGGGTTAAGAATTGGGGTTAATGCTAGGTTTAGGGTTAGGGTTAGAATTAGTGTCCAGGTTGGTGATAAGCCTGGGGTTGGCGCTCGGCCTGATCCTGGGGCTATGATTGGGGTTGGGGTTGGGGATGGGGTTCAGGTTCATGTTCGGTTTCAGGTTAGGTTTTGGTTTCGGGTTTTTGTTAGGGTTAAGGTTAGAGGTTTGGTTAGGATAAGACTTAGGGTTAGGGTTAGGGTTAGGGTTTGGGTTCAGGTTCGGGTTCAGGTTCTGGTTCATGTTAGGGTTTAGGGTTCAGGTTCGGGATCTGGTGCGTGTTAGGTTTTGGGTTTGGTTTCGGGTTCTGGTTTGGGTTAGGGTTAGGTTAGAGGTTAGGTTTAGGGTTAGGGTTCGGTTTCAGGTAAGGGTAAGGGTTCAGGTTAGGGTTCAGGTTTGGGTTTGAGTTCCGGTTACGTTTAGGGTTAGGTGTAGATTTAGGATTCAGGTTAGGGGTTCTGGTTAGGGTTATGGTTAGGGTTAGGTTTAGAGTTAAGGCAATGCTAGGGCTATGGCTAGGGCTTGGGCTAGGGCTAGGGTTAGGGGTAAGGGTTAAGGGATAGAGCTAAGGGAAAGTCTAGGGCTTTGATTCAGGTTCGGGTTCAGGTTGGGGCTCAGGCTTGGGTTGGGACTGGGGATTGGTTTGTGGCTAGGGTTGGCATTGGGGTTGATGTTAGTGTTTGGGTTCAGGTTTGGATTAGGGTTCGGGTTCTGGTTAGGGTACGGGATAGGGTTAGTGTTACCATTCGTGTTCAGTTTTGGTTTCAGGTTCGGGTTAGGTTAGATTAGAAGTTAGGGTTAGGGCTCGGGTTCGGGTTCAGGTAATGGTTCAGGTTAGGGTTCAGGTTTGGGTTCCGTTTAGGGTTACAGTTAGGGTTAGAGGTTAGGGTTAGTCTTAGTGTTA
>NW_008359592.1:21486-37583 GCF_000622305.1 Nannospalax galili
CAGGTTTAGGGCTAGGGATAGGGGTAGAGTTCGGGTTTGGGTTCAGGTTGGCGCTGGGGCTGGGACTGGGTTTGTTGCTGGGGATGGGCTTGGGTTTTGGGTTAGTGTTCGGGGTCGGGATAGGATTAGTGTTCGGCTTTGCTTTAGGGTTCAGATTCTGGCTCTGGTTAGTGTTAGGGTTCGGGTTTGGGTTTCGAGTTCGGGTTAGGGTTATGGCTCAGGTTCGGGTTCGGGTAAGGTATTAGGTTAGGTTTCGCGTTTGGGTTGGGACTGGGGTTGGAGTTGGGACTGGGGTTGGGGTTGGTGTTGGGGTTCAGGTTCGTGTTTGGGTTTGGGTTCGGATTAGGGTTCAGGTTCGGGTTCTGATTCTGGTTAAGGTTACTGTTATGGGTTAGGGTTTAGTCATTAGTGTCAGGGGTAGTGTTAGGATTAGGGTTAGGGTTAGGGTGCAGGTTGGGGCTAAGGCTGGGGCTGGGGCTTGGGCTGAACCTGGGGCTAGGGTTGGGCTTGGGCTTGGGCTTGCGGTTCGTTTTAGTGTTCGGCTTCGGGTTAGGGTTTGGGTTCTGGCTCTGGTTAGTGTTAGGTAAGTGTTCGTGTTCGGGTTTGGGTTGCGGTTAGGGTTAGAGTTTAGGCTTAGGGTTAGAGTTTAGGGTTAGGGTTAGGGTTAGTGTTATGGCTAGATCTAGGGCTAGGGCTAGGGCTATTGCTAGAGCTAGTTTTAGAGTTAGGGTTAGGGTTCAGTTTTGGTTTTGGGTTCGGTTTTGGTTTCAGTTTTGGGTTTGGTTTAGGGTTAGGGTTAGGGTTAGGTTTAGAAGTTAGGGTTAGGATTAGGGTTAGTTTTAGCGTTAGTGTTTGGGTTTGGGTTAGGGGTAATATGCGGATTCATGTTAGGGTTCGGATTGGGGTTAGGGTTATGGTAAACTTTAGGTTTGTGTTAGGGTTAGGGTTAGGGTTAGGGTTTGGGTTAAGGATCGGGTTAGGGTTGGAGTTAGAGGTAAGGGTTAGGTTTAGTATGAGGGATTGGTTAGGTTTATGGGTTAAGGTTAGTGATGGGATTAGGTGTTGGTGTTGGGTTTGGGCTTGTTCTTGCGGTTAGGGTTAGGTTTAGGGTTAGGGTTAGGGTTAGAGTTAGGGGTTAGGGGTTAAGGTTATGTTTAGGGCTATGGTTAGGACTAGGGCTTTGTTTAGGGTGATGGGTTAAGGGTTAGGGCTAGGGCATTGGCCTAGGTTTAGGTTTAGGGTTACTGTTAGGATTAGGGTTCTGGGTCAGTTAGGTTTAGGTTTCAGGTTAGGGTTCAGTTTGGTTTCGAGTTTGGGTTAAGTTAGTTTAGAGGTTCAGGTTAGGATTATGGTTCGGGATCGGGTTCGGGTAAGGTATCGGGTTAGGGTTCATGTTCGGGTTTGGACTGGGGTTCTGGCTGGGGCTGGGGTTGGGGTTGGTGTTGTGGTTCATGTTTGTGTTTGGGTTGGGTTCGGATTAGGGTTCAGCTTTGGGTTCGGGTTCGGGTTCTGGTTAGTGTTACAGTTAGGGTTCGGGTTCGGGTTCGAGTTCAGATTTGGGTTAGCTTTAGGGTTAGAGATTAGGGTTAGGGTTAGGTTTCGGGTTTGGGTTCGGGTTAAAGTTAATGTTATGTTTTGGGGTTAGGAGTTAAGGTTTAGGGTTAGTGTAATGGTTAGGGTTAGGGTTATGGTTATGGTTAGGGCTGGAGTTAGAGGTTAGGGTTGGGTTAGGGTTAGGGTTTGGGTTCGTATTTGGTTTGGGGCTGGGAATGTGACTAGGGTTGGGGTTGGGGTTCGTTTGGGTTTCAGGTTCATGTTCGGGTTCAGCTTTGAATTAGGTTTCTGGTTCGAGTTCTGTTTCTGGTTAGTTTTAGTGTTGGGGTTCGTGTTCAGATTCCGGTTCGGTTAGGGTTAGAATTTATGGTTGGGGTTAGTGTTAGACTTGGGGTTAGGTTTAGTGTTTGGGTTCGGGTTCTGGTCAGTGTTAGGGTTAGGGTTTGGGTTCAGGTTCGGGTTAGGGTTAGGGTGAGATTTTATGTTTTGGGTTAGGGTTAGTCTTAGGGTTCGGTTTAGGATTCGGGTTTGGGTTAAGATTCTGGGTAGGGTTAGGGGTTAGGGTTGGGTTAGTGTTGGGGTTAGGGTTATGGTTAGGGTTAGAGGTTAGGGTTATGGTTACATTTAGGGTTAGGGTTTGGCTTTAGCATTAAGGTTAGAATTATGGTTCAGGTTAGAGTTAGGGTTAGGGCTAGGGCTAGGGCTAGGGTTCAGGTTAGAATTAGGTTTAGGGCTAGGGATAGGGACAGGGCTATGGATAGGGTTCAGGTTCGTGTTCGTGTTAAAGTTCAGGTTAGAGTGTGGGTTAGGGGTAGGTTTAGCATTAAGGTTAGTGGTTAGGTTTCGGGATAGGGTTAAGGTTAGGGTTAGGGCTAGGACTAGGGCTAGGGCTAGGGCCAGGGTTAGGGTTAGTTTTAAGGTTAAGGTTAGTGTAAGGGGTTAGAGGTTAGGGTTATGGTTATGGTTAGGGCTAGGGCTAGGGAAAGGGATATGTCTAGTGTTAGGGTTAGGGTTCTGTTTGGGGATGGGACTGGGGCTGCGGTTGGGGTCGGGGTTGGGGTTGGGGTTCATATTCGTATTCATCCTTGCAGTCTAATTAGTGTGGGGGTTAGGATTCAGATTCGGATTAGGGTACGGGTTAGTGTTAGGGTTAGGGTTAGCGTGAAGTTTAGCATTAGGGTTATGTTTAGAGGTCAGGGTTAGGGTTAGGGTTAAGTTTAGGAAAAGAGGTAGGGCTAGGGCTAGGGCTATGTTTAGGGATAGGATTAGGGTTCTGGTTTGGTTTTGGGTTCGGGTTAGGGTGAGAGTTTAGGGTTAGTGTTACAGTTAGGTTTAGGAATAGGGTTTAGGTTTGGTATCATGTTCGGGTATGGTTTGGGGATTTGCCTGGGCCTGGGGTTGGGGTTGGGGTTGGGTTTGAGGTTGAAGTTCATGTTCATATTCAGGTTTGCGTTCTGATTAGGGTTGAGGTTAGGGTTCGGGTTCGGATTAGGGCTCGGGTTCGGGTTAGTGTTAGTGTTAGGGTTAGGGTTAGAGGTCAGGGATAGGGTTAGGTTTAGGGTTAGAGGTCAGGATTAGGGTTATGGTTAGTTAGGGTTAGAGGTCAGGGTTAGGGTTAGGGTTAAGTTTAGGAAAAGAGGTAGGGCTAGGGCTAGGGCTATGTTTAGGGATAGGATTAGGGTTCTGGTTTGGTTTTGGGTTCGGGTTAGTGTTAGGGGGGTTCGGGTTAGTGTTAGAGGTAAGGGTTAGGGTTCGGGTTCAGGTTCGGGTTAGGGTTAGGGTGAGATTTTATGTTTTGGGTTAGGGTTAGTCTTAGGGTTCGGTTTAGGATTCGGGTTTGGGTTAGGATTCTGGATAGGGTTAGAGGTTAGGGTTGCGTTAGTGTTGGGGTTAGGGTTAGGGTTAGGGTTAGGGTTAGAAGTTAGGGTTATGGTTACGTTTAGGATTAGGTTTTGGGTTTATCGTTATGGTTAGAATTATGGTTCAGGTTAGAGTTAGGGTTAGGGCTAGGGCTAGGGTTCAGGTTAGAATCAGGTTTAGGGATATGGCTAGGGATAAGTCTATCGATAGGGTTCAGGTTCGTGTTCGGGTTAAAGTTCAGGTTAGATTGTGGGTTAGGGGTAGGTTTAGGGTTAAGGGTAGTGGTTAGGGTTGGGGTTAGGATTAAGGTTAGGGTTAGGGCTAGTACTAGGGCTAGGGCTAGGGCGAGGGTTAGGGTTAGTTTTAAGGTTAAGGTTAGGGTTAGGGGTTAGCGTTTAGGGTTATGGTTAGGGTTAGGGCTAGGGCTAGGGAAAGGGATATGGCTAGTGTTTGGGTTAGGGTTCTGTTTGGGTATGGGGCTGGGGCTGGGGTTGGGGTTGGTGTTGGGGTTGGGGTTCGTGTTCGTATTAATGTTTGTGTTCTGATTAGGGTGGGGGTTAGGTTTCGGGTTCGGGTTAGGGTACGGGTTAGTGTTAGGGTTACGGTTAGGGTGAAGGTTAGCATTAGGGTTATGTTTAGAGGTCAGGATTAGGGTTAGGGTTAGGGTTAGGTTTAAGTTTAAGTTTAAGAAAAGAGGTAGGGCTAGGGCTAGGGCTATGTTTAGGCCTAAGATTAGGGTTCTACTTTGGTTTTGGGTTCGGGTTAGTGTTAGAGGTTAGGGTTACTGTTTGCGTTCTGCTTAGGGTGAGAGTTTAGGGTTAGTGTTACAGTTAGGTTTAGGAATAGGGTTTAGGTTCGGTTTCGTGTTCAGGTATGGTTTGGGTATTTGCCTTGACTTGGGGTTAGGGTTGGGGTTGGTGTTGGGGTTGGAGTTCATGTTCATATTCAGGTTTGCGTTCCTATTAGGGTTGGGATTAGGGTTCGGGTTAGGGTTAGGGTTAGGGTTAGAGGTCAGGGTTAGGGTTAGGGTTAGGGTTAGAGGTCAGGGTTAGGGTTAGGGTTAGGGTTAGGTTTAGGTTTAAGAGGTAGGCTTAGGGCTAGTGTAAGGGCTTCGTTTAGGGTTAGGGTTATGGTTAGGGTTTAGATTTGGTTTTGGGTTCGTGTTAGTGTTAAAGGTTAGGGTTAGGGATTGGGTTCGGGTTAGGGTGAGAGTTTAGGTTTAGTGTTATGGTTAGGTTTACAGATGGGGTTTACATGTGCGTTTGGGTTCGGGTTAGGGTTACGGTTATGGTTATGGCTAGGGCTAGGGCTAGATCTAGGGTTAGGGCTAGGTTTAGATTTAGGGTTAGGGTTCAGATTCGGGTTCAAGTTCGGGTATGAGTTCGAGTTAGGGTTCGGGTTGGGGCTGGGGCTGAGCTGGGGTTGTGGTGGGGTTTGTAAAAGAGGTTGGGGTAGGGGTTTGGGTTCCTCTTTGGGTTCAGGTTCGGGTTCGCAATTGGGTTAGAGGTTAGGGTGAGGGTTAAAATTAGGTTAGGGTGAGAGTTAGAGTTTGGGTTAGGGCGAGGCCTAGGGCCAGGGTTAGGGTTAGGGTAAGGGTTTAGGGGTTAGGCAATAGTGTTAGGCTTAGGGATAGGCTTGTGATTAGGATGAGGGTTAGTGATAAGGGTTACGGTTAGGGTTATGGTTAGGATCATGTTCGGGTGAGTGTTAGTGTTATCGTTAAGGTTAGAGTTAGGGTTAGGGTTAGGGTTAAGGTTAGGGTTAGGGTTAGGTTTAGGGTTAGGGTTAGAGTAAGGGTTAGGGTTAGGGTTAGGGTTAGGGGTTAGGGTTAAGGTTAGAATAAGGTTTAGGGTTGGGCTGTTAGGTTTAGGGCTGTTTAGGGTTAGGGTTAGGGTTTAGGGTTAGGTTTAGTGTTAGGGTTAAGGTTAATGTTAGCATTAGGGGTTGGGGTTGGGGTTGGGGTTTGGGTTGGTTTTGTTGTTACGGTTAGGGTTAGGGTTAGGCTTAAGATTAGGGTTAGCAGTTAGGTGTTATAATTTAGGGTTATGGTTAAGCTTAACGTTAGTTCTAGGGCTAGGGCTAGGTCTAAGGCTAGGGTTAGGGTTAAGGGTTAAGTATTAGAGTTACGGGTAGGCCAAGGGCTAGGGCTAGGGAGAGGGCTAGGGCTAAGGCTAGGTTTAGGTTTATGGTCCACATTCGTGTTGATGTTTGTGTTGGGGTGGGGGCTGGTGCTGGGGCTTGTGCTGGGGCTGGCGTTGGGGTTCGATTTTGGGTTCATGTTCAGGTTCACATTCTGATTTGAGTTCGAGTTAGGGTTTGGCTTTGGGTTCGGGTTCAGGTTCAGTTTACTGTTTGTGTTAATGTTAGGTTCAGAGATTTAGCAATAGCTTTTAGGGTTAGGGTTAGAGCTCGGGTTTGGGTTAGGGTTCGGGTTAAGGTTAGGTTAAGGGTTAGAAGTTAGGGTTGGGTTAGGGCTAGGGTTAGGGTTAAGGGTTAAGGGTTAGAGTTAGGACTAGGGCAAGGCCTAAGGCTAGGTCTAGGGTTAGGGTAAGGGTTAGTTTTAAGGTTCGGGTTCGGGTTAGGGTTCAGGTTCGGGTTCGGTTTTGGGTCTGGTTAGGGATAGGTTTAGGGGTTAGGGTTAGTGTTAGGGCTTGGGCTAGGAATTGGTCCAGGGCTACGGCTAGGGCTAGGTTTAAGTTTAGGGTTAGGTTTAGGGTGCAGGTTGGGGCTAAGTCTGGGACTGGGGCTTGGGCTGAGCCTGGGGCTAGGGTTTGGGTTGGGGTTGGGTTTGGGATTTGGGTTCAGGTTCGGGTTAGGTTTAGGGTTAGAGGTTAGTGTTAGCGTAAGGTTTAGGGTTAGGTTTAGGCTTAGGGTTATGTTTTGGGTTCAGGTTAGGGTTCGAGTTCGGGTTTTGGTATGGGTTAGGGTTAGGGATAGTGTTTGGGTTCGGGTTCTGGTTTGTGTTAGGTTTCGTGTTAGGGTTAGGGTTAGGTTTCAGTTTCGGGTTCTGGTGCGTGTAATGGTTCGGGTTCGGTTTCATGTTCAGGTTCGGGTTAGGGTTAGATTAGAGGTTAGGGTTAGGTTTAGGGTTCGTGTTCATGTAAGGGTAAGGGTTCAGTTTAGGGTTCAGGTTTGGGTTTGGGGTCGGGTTTGGGTTACGGTTAGCGTTAGAGTTTAGGGTTAGGCATAGGGCTAGGTTTAGGGTTAGGGGTTTGGGTTAGGTTCATGGTTAGGGTTAGGTTTAGGGTTTGGGCAATGCTAGGGCTACGGCTAGGGCTAGGGCTAGGTTTAGGGTTAAGGGTTAAGAGTTAGACGTAGGGCTAGGACTAGGGCTAGGATTTGGGTTCGGGTTCGGGTTGGGGCTGGGATCGGGCTGGGGATGTTTTTGCGGTTTGGGTTGGGGTTGGGGTGTGGGTTAGTGTTTGGATTCACGTTCGGATTAGGGTTCAGGTTCGGATTAGTGTTAAGTTTAGGGGTAGGGTTCGAGTTTTGGTTCGGGTTCTGGCTCTGGTTCATGTTAGGATTAGTGTTCTGGTTCGGGGTCAGTTTAGGGTTAGGGTTAGAGTTTAGGGTTAGGGTTAGAGTTTAGGATTAGGGTTAGTGTTAGGGATAGGGTTCAAATTCGGGTTCGGGTTATGGGTAGGGTTAGAGTTATTGTTATGGCTAGATCTAGGGCTAGGGCTAGGGTTAGTACTAGAGCTGGAGCTAGTTTTAGGGTTAGGGTTAGGGTTCGGTCTCGGGTTCGGTTTTGGGTTCAGGTTCGGTTTAGGGTTAGGATTAGTGTAACGTTTAGAGGTAAGGGTTATGGTTAGGGTTAGTGTTAGCGTTAGAGTTTGGGTGTGGATTCTGGTTAAGGTTCAGTTTCATGTTAAAGTTCTGGTTGGGGTTAGGGTTAGGGTTAGGGTTAGGATAGGGCTAGGGCTATGGTTAGGGTTAGGGCTAGTGCTAGCGCTAGGGATAGGGTTAGGGTTAGGTTTAACACTAGGGTTAGGGGTTGGGGGTTAGTGTTATGGTTATGGTTAAGGTTAGGGTTAGGGCTAGGGCTAGGACTACTGTTAGGGCTAGGGAAAGGGATATGGCTAGGGTTAGGGTTAGGGTTCAGTTTCATGTTCGCGTTCAGTATGGGTTAGGGTTATGGTTAGGGTTCGGGTTAGTGTTACGGTTTGGCTTAGGTTTAAGGTTAAAAGTTAGGGTTAGGTTTAGGGTTAGGCCTCGGTTATGGTTAGGGGTTATGTTTAGGGTTAGGGTTAGGATTGGGTTAGGTTTAATGTTAGTATTAGGGTTTGGTTTTGGGTTCGGGATTGGGGTTGTTTTGGGGGTTAGGGTTTAGGGTTAGGGTTAGGGATAAGGCTATTGTTAGGCATTAGGGGTTGGGGTTAGGGTTATTGTTAGGGTTAGGGTTAGAGCTACGGCTAGGGCTAGGGCTAAGGTTAGGGTTAAGCGTTAAAGGTTATGGGTAGGGCTAGGGCTTGGGCTAGGGCTACGTTTAGTATTAGGGTTTGGGTTCGGATTGAGGCTGAGGATGAAAATGGGGCTGGGGTTAAGGTTGGTGTTGAGGTCACGGATTGCATTAGGGTAGGGTTAGGTTTATGGTTAGTATTAGGAGAAGGTTAGGGTGAGTGTTAGGGGTAAGGTTTAAGTGTTAGGCTTAGATTTAGGTTAGGTTTAGGGTTATGGTTAGGTTTAGGGGTTAGGGTTAGGGTTCAGATTAGTGGTAGGGTTAGGGTTAGCATTTGGGGTTAGGGGTTAGTTTAGGGTTAGGGTTAAGGTTAGGGTTTGGGTTAGGGGTTGTGTTCAGGGTTAGGTTTAAGGTTAGGGTTAGTGTTAGCATTAGGGTTAATGTTAGGATTAGGTGTTGGTGTTGGGGTTGGGTTAGGTTTAGGGTTAGGGTTATGTTTAATGTTAGAATTTGGGGTTAGGGATTAGGGGTTAGGGTTAGAGTTAGGGCTAGGGCTAGGGCTAAGGCTGGGGCTGTGGCTGTGTTTGGGATTAGGGTGAGTGTTAGGGTTAAGAACTACAGCTAGTGCTAGGGCTAAAGCTAGGACTAGGGTTAAGGTTTTTGTTAGGTTAAGGTTTTTGTTTCGGTTTTGGTTTTGAGTTCAGGCTGGAGCTGAGCCTGGGGCTGGGGCTGGGGTTGGTACATTTGTTGGGGTGGGCGTTGGGTTTTGGGTTGATGTTCGGTTTCGGGATAGGGTTATGGTTCACGTTCAGGATAAGGTTAGGGTTCAGGTTCGGGTTTGGGTTCAGGTGAGCCTGAGGGATAAGTTTAGGGTTGCAGGTTAGGGTTAGGATTATGATTAGGGTTAGGGTTCTGGTTCGGATTCGATTAATGATCGGGCTTGGGTAAGGTTTAGGATTCTGTTTCAGTTATAGGATCAGGTTAGGTTTAGGGTTAGGGCTAGGACTAGGGTTCGGTTTCAGGTTCAGGTTCATTTTGGTTTAGGGTTAGTTTTAGGTTTAGATGTTAGGTTTAGGAATAAGGTTCGGGTTTGGGTTCGGGTTTGAGTTCGGGTTAAGGTTCGGTTTTGGGTTCAGTTTCAGGCTGTGGTTTGGGTTCAGCTTCGGGTTCGTGATCGGGTTCATGTTAGGGTTTGAGTTACGGTTAGGGTTCAGGTTAGGGTTAGGTTTATGGTTAGCGTTAGAGGTTAGGGTTAGGGTTAGTGCAAGGGCTGGGGCTAGGGTAAGGGCTAGGGCTAGGTTCAGTGTTAGGGTTAGGGTTAATTCTTAGGGTTAGGGCTAGGGCTAGGATTACAGTTAGGATTTGGGTGAGGGTTCGGGTTTGGTTTCTGGTTCGGATTCAGGTTTGTGTTAGGGTTAGGGTAAGAGGTTAGGGTTAAGGTTAGGGTTAGGGTTCATGTTAGAGGTTAAGGTTAGGTTAAGGTTTAGTGTAGGAATACGGTTAGTGTTAGGGGTCTGGTTCATGTTCCGTTTCGGTTTGGTGTTTATGTATTGGTTAGAGTTACCATTAGGGTCAGACGTTAGTTTTAGTGTTAGCATTAGGGTTAGGGTTAGGATTAGGGCTAGGGTTCGGGTTAGGGTTAAGGTTCTCGTTAGGGTTATGGTTAGTTTAAGGGTTAGGGTTAGGGTTAGGGAAGGGTTAAGGTTAGAGGTTAGCGATAGTGTTGGGGTTAGGTTTAGGGTTAGAGTTAGGGTTTGGGTTACATGTTTGGGTTAGGGTTAGGGCTCGGGTTAGGGCTAGGGCTAGGGCTAGGTCTAGGTTTCAGGTTCTATTTCGAGTTTGGTTCCGGGTTAGGTTTAGAGCTATGGCTAGGGCTCAGGTCCGGGTTCGGATTCGAGTTTGGGTTCGGGTTAGAGTTAGAGGTTATCATTAGGGGTCAGGTTCGTGTTTGGGTTAGAGCTGGGGCTGACGCTGGTGCTGAGTTTAGGCTTGGGTTTGGTTCGGGGTCAAGGTCGGGTTAGGATTTCCGTTTGTGTTCGGTTTCGGTTAGGGTAAGCGGTAGGATTAGGGTTAGTGTTACAGGTTAGTGTTAGGGTTAGGGCGAGGGTTAGGGCTACGGCTAGGGATAAGTGTAGTTTTCGTGTTGCTATTCAGGTTCAGGTTAAGGTTAGTTTTAGGGCTAGGGTTAGAGTTAGGGTTAGGGGTTTGGGTTAGGGTTAGGTTTCGAGTTAGGGTTAGGCTTAGTGTTACGGTTAAGGTTAGGGTTAGGGTTAGGGTAGTGTTAGTGTTAGGGTTAGTGCATAGGAGGTTTAGGGTTAAGGTTAGTGCTGGGGTTAGTTGTTAGGGTTAAGGTTAGGGTTAGCCTTAGTGTTAGGGTTAATATTAGGGATAGTTACTTACTGTAGTTAAAAGGAAAATCAATAGAATTTCTCATTTCACAAAGGTCTTTATAAGTTGTATGCAAAGGGACTGTGGCATCAGTGTCCATCAGTTTGCTTAAGAAAAATATGTGTCACATCTGTTACAAAGTGCTTGCTTTCCCATAGAAAGCACAGTAGGCTTTCTGGTAGAGTTTGGGTTAGGGTTAGCAATAATGTTAGGGTTATGTTTAGGGTTAGGGTTACAATTAGTTGTTAGGGGTTTAGCGATACTGTTAGGCTTAGGGACAGGGTTCGGCTAATGATTAGAGTTAGGGGTTAGGGTTACGGTTAGGGTTAGGGTTAGGATTTTGCTTAGGGTTACTCTTAGGGTTAAGGTTAGGGTTAGGGTTAAATTTAGGTTTAGCTGTTAGGGGTTAGGGATTAGGGTTATGGTTTAGAGTAAGGTTAGGTCTACGGCTAGGGCTAGGGTTAAGGTTAAAGGTTAAGAGTTAGAGTTAGGCATAGGGGAAGGTCTATGGCAAGGGAGAGGGCTAGGACTAGGGCTTGGTTTAGGTTTAGGGTTCTGGTTCATGTTCATGTTCGGGTTTGTGCTGGCGCAGAGCCTGGTTTTGGGGTTATGTTTCAGGTTCATATTCTGGTTCTTGTTCTGTTTAGGGTTTGGGTTAGGTCTCGGGTTTGGTTTCGGGGTCCGGTTTTGGTTAGTGTTTGCATTACGGTTAGGTCCAGGGTTAGGGATAGCGTTTAGGGTTATGGTTAGGGCTCGGGTTCAGGTTATGTTTCTGGTTCGGGTTAGGGTTAGGTTTAAGGATAGGGTTAGCAGTTAGGGTTGGGTTTGGGTTAGGGTTAGTGTTAGGATTAAGAGGTAGGGCTCGGGCTAGGGCTAGGCTAGGTTTAGTTTTAGGGTGAGGGGTAGGGTTACAGTTCGTGTTCGGGTTCGGTTTCACTTTCGGCTTTGGTTTTGGGACTGGTTAGGTTTAGGGTTAGGCATTACGGTTAGTGGTAGGGCTAGGGCTAGGCCTAGAGATAGGTTTAGGTTTAGGGTTATTGTTAAGAATTAGAGTTAATGCTAGGTTTAGGGTCAAGTTTAGAGTTAGGGTGCAGGTTGTTGATAAGGCAGATGTTGGGGGTCCGGCTGAGCCTGGGGCTAGGATTGGGGTTGGGGTTGGGGTTGGGGTTCGGGTTCGTGTTTGGGTTCAGGTTAGGGTTTGTGTATGGGTTTTGGTTAGGGTTAAGTTTAGAGGTTAGGGTTAGGATAAGGCTTAGGGTTGGGGTTAGGGTTAGAGCTTGGGTTCAGGTTCGGGTTCAGATTCGGGTTTTGGTAAGGGTTAGGGTTAGGTTTAGGGTTTGGGTTCTGGTTCATGTTAGGTTTCATGTTATGGTTGGGTTTAGGGTTCAGGTTCGGGTTCTGGTGCATGTTATTGTTTCGGTTTGGTTTCGGGTTCTGGTTCGGGTTAGGGTTAGGTTAGAGGTTAGGTTTAGGGTGTAGGGTTCGGGTTCAGGTAAGGGTAAGGGTTCAGGTTAGGGTTCAGGTTTGGGTTCGTGTTCTGGTTATGCTTAGGGTTAGGCGTAGATTTAGGATTCGGGTTCGGGGTTCTGGTTAGGGATAAGCTTAGAGTTAGGGCAATGCTAGGGCTATGGCTAGGGCTTGGGCTAGGGCTAGGGTTAGGGGTAAGGGTTAAGGGTTAGAGCTAAGGCAAAGGCTAGGGCTAGGATTCGGGTTCGGGTTCAGGTTGGTGCTCAGGCTGGGTCTGGGACTGGGGATTCGTTTGCGGCTAGGCTTGGGGTTGGGGTTGATGTTAGTGTTTGGGTTCAGGTTCGGAATAGGGTTCGGGTTCAGGTTAGGGTTAGGGTTAGGAGTAGAATTATGGTTTGGGTTGGGGTTTGGGTTAAAGTTCGGGTTCGGGTTAGGGTATGGGATAGGGTTAGTGTTACGGTTCGTGTTCAGTTTTGGTTTCGGGTTCAGTTTAGGGTAGATTATAAGTTAAGTTTAGGGCTCGGGTTCGGGTTCAGGTAATGGTTCAGGTTAGGGTTCCGGTTTGGGTTCCGTTTAGGGTTACAGTTAGGGTTAGAGTTTAGGTTTAGTGTTAGTGTAAGGGTTTGGGTTAGGAGTTCGGGTTAGGGTTAGAGTTAGGTTTAGGTTTAGGGTAGTTAGAGTTAAGAGTTAAGGTTTAGGACTAGGGCTAGGGCTAGGGTTCGGGTTTGGGTTAAGGTTGGGGCTGGGGCTGGGACTGGGTTTGCTGCTGGGGATGGGCTTGGGTTTCGGGTTACTATTCGGGTTTGGATAGGATTAGTGTTCGGCTTTGCTTTAGGGTTCAGTTTCTGGCTCTGGTTAGTGTTAGGGTTCGGGTTTGGGTTCGGCTTCGGGTTAGGGTTAGGGTTCAGATTTGGGTTAGGGTTAGGGTCATGGCTAGATCTAGGGCTAGGGCTAGGGTAGGGCTAGTGCTAGAGCTAGTTTTAGGGTTAGGGTTTGGGTTCGGGTTCAGTTTCGGTTTCGGTTTTGATTTCAGGTTTGAGTTGGTTTTAGGGTTAGTGTTAGGGTTAGGGTTAGGTTTAAAGTTTAGGGTTAGGGTTAGTGTTAGCATCAGGGTTTGTGTTTGGTTTCGAGTTCAGTTACGGGTTCATATTAGGTTTCAGTTTCAGGTTTGATTTAGGATTAGGGTTAGGGTTAGGGTTAGGATAGGGCTAAGGCTATGGATAGGGTTAGGGCTAGGGCTATGTCTCGCGTTAGGGTTCGATTTGGGGTAGGGTTCGAGTTAGATTTAGTGTTAGGGGTAAGGCTTAGGTTCAGGGTTAGGGTAAGGGTTAGGATTAGGGGCTGGGGTTGGGTTTGGGCTTGTTCTTGTGTTTAGGGTTAGGTTTAGGGTCAGGGTTAGGGTTTGGGTTAAGGTTAGAGTTAGGGCTTAGAGCTTAGGGGTTAGGGTTATGGTTAGGGCTAGGGCTAGGGCTGGGGTTATGGTGAAGGGTTAAGGGTTAGGGATAGGGCTAGGAGTAGGGCATTGGGCTAGAGTTAGGGTTAGGTTTAGGGTTAGTGTTAGGATTAGGGTTCTGGTTCGGCTAGAGTTCGGGTTAGGGTTAGGATTTGGGTTCGGTTTCGAGTTCGGGCTGGTTATGGCTCGGGTTCGGGTTCGGGTAAGGTATCAGGTTAGTTTTCGTGTTTGGGTTGGGACTGGGGTGGTGGTTGGGCCTGGAGTTGGGGTTGCGGTTGCGGTTGTGGTTCAGGTTCGTGTTTGGTTTTGTGTTCGGATTAGGGTTCAGGTTCAGGTTCGGGTTCTGGTTCTTGTTAGTGTTACGGTTAGGGTTCGGGTTTGGATTCAGATTCGGGTTAGGGTTAGGGTTAGAGATTAGGTTTCTGGTTAGGGTTCTGGTTCAGGTTAAGGTTACTGTTATGGGTTAGGGTTAGGCATTAGGGTCAGTGGTAGGGTTAGAGTTAGGGTTAGGGTTAGGGTTAGGGCTAAGGTTAGTGTTAGGGCTAGGGCTAGGGCTATGGCTAGGGTTTGGGATGAGGGTAGAGTTCGGGTTTGGGGTAGGGTTTGGGTTATGGTTAGGGTTAGGTTTCTGGTTTGGTTTCGGGTTCCGATTCGGTTTAGGGTTACGTTAGAAGTTATTGTTAGGGGTCGGGTTTTGGCAAGGGTTTGATTTAGGGTTCATGTTCAGTTTCGGGTTAGGGTTAGGGTTAGGATAAAGGTTAGAGTTTAGGGTTAGGGTTAGTGTTATGGTTAGGATTAGGTTTAGGGATACGGATAGGCTAGGGCTATGGCTAAGCCTAGGTCTAGGGTTAGGGTTAAAAGCTAAGGGTAGGGTTAGTGTTAGGGTTAGGATTCGAGGTTAGGGTTGGTTTAGGGTTAAGGTCAGTGTTAGGATTCGGGTTCGGGTTGGTGCTGGTGATGTGACTGGGGTTGGGTTTTTGTTTGGGGTGGGGTTCAGCTTCGGATTACGTTTCTGGTTCAGCTTCTGGTTCTAGTCAGTGTTAGTGTTAGGGTTCGTGTTAGGGTTAGGGTCAGGGTTAGGGTTAGAGTTTATGATTGTGGTTAGGCTTAGTCTTAGCGTTCGGGTTAGGGTTTTTGTTTGGGTTAGGTTTAGGGTTAGGATTAAGGTTAGTGTTAGGGTTAAGGTTAGGGGTTTGGGTTACACTGAGAATTAGGTTTAGTGATAGGGCTAGGCTAGGGTTATGGCTAGGCCTAGGGCTAGGGTTAGGTTTAAGGGTTGAGGGTAGAGTTAGGGTTTGGGTTAGGGTTAGAGGTTAGGGTTGGGTTAGGGTTAGGTTTAGGGTTAGGGTTAGGGTTAGGGTTCTGGTTCAGGTTGGGGCTGGGGATGGGACTTGGCTAGGGTTAGAGTTAGAGGTTAGTGTTGGGTTAGGGTTAGGGTTAGGGTTAGGGTTAGAGTCAGGGTTCTGGTTGAGGTTGGGGCTGGGGATGGGACTGGGATTAGAGTTGTGGTTGGGATGGGGTTCAGGTTTGTGTTTGGGTTCAGCGTCAGATTAGGTTTCTGGTTCGGGTTCTGATTCTGGTTAGTGTTAGTGTTAGTGTTAGTGTTAGGGCTCGGGTTTGGGTTTGGGTTAGGGTTAGGGTTAGAGTTTATGGTTAGGGTTAGTGTTAGTCTTAGGGTCAGGGTTAGGGTTCGTGTTCGGTTTTGAGTAGGGTTAGGGTTAGTAATAGGGTTAGAGGTTAAAGTTAGGTTAGTGTTCGGGTTAGGGTTAGGGTTAGTGTTAGGGTTAGATGTTAAAGTTGGGTTAGGGTTGGTGTTAGGTTTATGGTTAGGGTTAGAGGTTAGGGTTATGGTTAGGTTTATGGTTAGGGTTTGGGTTTAGGGTTAGGGTTAGTGTTCGGAATAGAGTTAGGGATAGGGCTGGGGCTAGGGCTAGGCCTATTGATAGGGTTTGGGTTCGTGTTCGGGTTAGAGTGTAGTTTAGTGTAAGGTTTAGGGTTAAGGGTTTAGGGTTAAGTTTTAAGGTTAGTGTTGGGGTTAGGGTTAGGATTAGGGTTAGGGTTAGGGTTAGGGTTAAGGTTAGGGATTGTTACTTACTGTAGTTAAAACGAAAAAAACAGTAGCATTTCTCATTTCACAAAGGTCTTTATGAGTTGTATGTAAAGGGTCTGTGGCATCAATGGCAGTGAAGTTCCTTAAGAAAAACATGTGCCACATCTCTCCCTAAGTGCTTGTTTTCCCATAAAAACCACAGTAGGTTTTCTGGTAGGGTTTGTGTTCGGGTTAGTGATAGGGTTAGTGTTAGGTTTAGGGTTCGGGTTACGGTTAGGGTTAGGCATTAGGGCTTAGTTTTAGGGTTGGAGTTAGGGCTCGGGTTTGGGTTAGGGTTAGAGGTAGAGGTTAGATTTAGGGTTAGGGCTGGGTTAGGTTTATGTGTTAGGGTTATGGTTAAGGTTAGGTGTTAGGGTTAGGGTTAGAGTTAGGGTTAGGGTTATTGTTAGGGTATGTTTACGGTAATGGTTAGCTTCAGATTTAGGATTAGCATTATGATTAATGTTAGGTGTAGTTTTAGGGGTAGTATTTGGATTAGGTCATGTTGAGAGTTAGGGTTAGGGTTAGGGTGATGGTTAGGGTTAACTTTAGCCTTAGTTTTATTGTTAGGTTTAGGGTTGGGTTAGGGTTTGGATAAGGTTATGGAGAAGTTAGGGGTAGAGTTATGCTGAGGGTTAGAGATAGGGTCAGGATTATTGTTAGGGTAGGTTTACGGTTATGGTTAGCTTTAGATTTAGGATTAACGTTATAATTAATGTTAGGTTTAGGGTTAGGGTTAGTATTTGGATTAGGTCATGGTAAGAGTTAGGGTTAGGGTTAGGGTGAAGGTTAGGGTTAACTTTAGCCAGAGCTTTAGGGTTAGGGTTAAGGTTTGGTTAGGGTTTGGATAAGGTTGGGGTGAAGTTAGGGGTAGAGTTAGGGTGAGG
>NW_008359592.1:37649-40845 GCF_000622305.1 Nannospalax galili
ATTTACAAAGCTCTTTATGAGTTGTATGTAAAGGGACTGTGGCATCAATGCTTTTCAGGCTGCTGAGAAAAATATGTGTCTCATCTGTACTAAGTGCTTGCTTTCCCAAAGAAAGCACAGTAGGGTTTCTGGTAGTGTTTGGGTTAGGGGTAGCCACACGGTTAGTATTAGGGTTAGGGTTAGTGTTAGGGTTAGGATTAGCGTTTGGGTTTAGGGGTTAGTTTAGGATTAGGGTCAAGGTTAGTGTTAGGGCATGGGGTTAGGGTTAGTTTTAGGGTTAGGGTTAGGGTTAGAGTAGGGTTAGGGTTAGTGTTAGGGTTAGGATTAGCGTTTGGGTTTAGGGGTTAGTTTAGGATTAGGGTCAAGGTTAGTGTTAGGGCATGGGGTTAGGGTTAGTTTTAGGGTTAGGGTTAGGGTTAGAGTAGGGTTAGGGTTAGTGTTAGGGTTAGGATTAGCGTTTGGGTTTAGGGGTTAGTTTAGGATTAGGGTCAAGGTTAGTGTTAGGGCATGGGGTTAGGGTTAGTTTTAGGGTTAGGGTTAGGGTTAGAGTAGGGTTAGGGTTAGTGTTAGGGTTAGGATTAGCGTTTGGGTTTAGGGGTTAGTTTAGGATTAGGGTCAAGGTTAGTGTTAGGGCATGGGGTTAGGGTTAGTTTTAGGGTTAGGGTTAGGGTTAGAGTAGGGTTAGGGTTAGTGTTAGGGTTAGGATTAGCGTTTGGGTTTAGGGGTTAGTTTAGGATTAGGGTCAAGGTTAGTGTTAGGGCATGGGGTTAGGGTTAGTTTTAGGGTTAGGGTTAGGGTTAGAGTAGGGTTAGGGTTAGTGTTAGGGGAGGGTTAAGGTTAAGTTTAGTGTTAGGGTTATGTTTAGGGTTAGGGTTAGGATTAAGTTTAGGGATAGTCACTTACTGTACTTAAAATGAAAAAACACTATAATTTCTCATTTCACAAAGGTCTTTATGAGTTGTGTGTAAAGGGACTGTGGTATAAATATCAGTAAGGTTACTTAAGAAAAATATGTGTCACATCTCTTACTGAGTGCTTGCTTTCACATAGAAAGCAGAGTAGGTTTTCTGGTAGGCTTTGGGTTCAGGATAGCGATAGTTTTAGGGTTAGTTTTAGGGTTAGGGTTAGAGTTAGGGTTAGGGGTTATAACTTAGTGTTAGGTTTAGGGATAGGGTTTGTCTTAGGATTAGGGTTAGTGTTTAGGTTTAGAGTTAGGGTTAGGGTTATGTTTAGGGTTACCGTTAGGGTTAGGGGTTAGGGGTTAGGCGATAGTGTTAGGCTTAGGGATAGGGTTAGGCTTAGGATAGGGTTAGGGTTTAGCTTTACGGTTAGGGTTAGGGGTAGGCTTAGGGTTAGGATCAAGTTCGGGTGAGAGTTAGTGTTAACGTTAAGGTGAGGGTTAGATTTAGCGTTAGGTTTACTGTTAGTGTTAGGGTCATGGTTAGAAATGGATTAGGTTAGGGTAAGAGTTAGGGTTAGTGTTAGGAATAGATACTTACTGTAGTTAAAAACAAAGAACAGTAGCATTTCTCATTTGTTAGGGTTATGTTTAGGGTTAGGTTATGTTTAGGGTTAGGGTTTGGATTATGTAAGGATGGGTGTTTGGGGTAGGGTTAAGCTGAGAGTTAGTGCAGGGTTAGGATTTGGATTAGGTTATGGTGAGATTTAGGGTTAGCATTAAGGTGAGGGTTAGGATTAGTGCTAGAGTTAGAGTTAGGGATGGTGTTAGGGTTAGTTTTAGGGTTAGGGTTAGGGTTAGGGTTAGGGTTTCTGTTAGCGTTAGGTTTAGGGTTAGGTTTTGGATTAGGTTGAGGTGAGAATTAGGGTTAGCGTTAGGGTAAGGGTTAGTGTTACTGTTAGGATTAGGGTCTGGTATAGGTTGTTACTGTAGTTAAAACGAAAGAAGAGTGGAATTTCAGATTTCACAAAGGTTTTTATGAGCTCTATATAAAAGGACTGTGGCATCAATTTCAGTCAGGCTGCTCAGAGAAATATGCGTCACATCTGTACTAAGTGCTTACTTTCCCAAAGAAAGCACAGTAGGTTTTCTGGTGGTGTTTGAGTTAGTGTTAGCAATAGGGTTAGGGTTAGGTTTTGGGTTAGCGTTAGGGCTAGGGTTAGGGTTAGGGTTAGGTTTAGGATTAGGTGTTAGGGCATGGGTTAGAGTTAGGGTTAGGGTTATTGTTAGGGTTGGTTTACGGTTATGGTTAGCTTTAGATTTAGGATTAATGTTATGATTAATACTAGGTTTAGGGTTAGTATGTGGATTAAGTAATGGTGAGAGTTAGGGGTAGGGTTAGGGTGAAAGTTAGGGTTAACTTTAGCCTTAGTTTTATTGTTAGGTTTAGGGTTGGGTTAGGGTTTGGGTAAGGTTAGGGTGAAGTTAGGGGTAGAGTTATGGTGAGGGTTAGTATAGGGTTAAGGTTTGGATTAGTTTAGGGTGAAAGTTAGCTTTAGAATTAGGGTGAGGGTTACGGTTAGAGTTAGGATTAGAGTTAGGGATAGGTTTAAGGCTACTTTTAGAGTTAGGATTAGGGTTAGGTTCTGGATTAATGTTAGGTTTAGGGTTTGGATTAGGTGAGGGTGAGAGTTAGGGGTAGGGTTAAAGTGAGGGTTTAGGTAGGGTTAGGGTGAGGGTTAGTGTAGGGTTAGGGATTGCTGAGTTAGGGTTAACTTTAGGGTGAGGGTTAGGGTTAGTGTTAGTGTTAGTGTTAGAGTTAGGGATAGGGTTAGGGTTAGGGTTAGGGTTTGCATTAGCGTTAGGGTTAGGGTTAGGGTTAGTGTTAGGGTGAGAGTTAGGGATAGGGATAGGGTTAGTTTTAGGGTTAGGGTTAGGGTTAAGTTTTGCCTAAGTGTTAGGGTAAGGGTTTGGGTTTCGATTAGGTTAGGGTGAGAGTTAGGGTTAGGGCTAGGCTATGGTTAATGTCAGCTTTATTACTAGGGCCAGTGTAGGGTTAGGGTAACATCAAAGGATAATATTAGGGTCAGATTTAGGGTTAAATCTCAGGCTAATTTTGGAGTTATAATTAGTTATGGTTAAGTCTAGTTTTAGGGTTAATATTAGAGCTAGTGCTAGGATTTGGGTTACATGTAGTTTTAGGTCTAGGGTTAGGGTTAGGATACAGTTTGGGTCAGACTTTGTATTTACAATTATGGTTAGAGTTATGGTTAGAATTAGTATTAGTATTATGTTGAG
>NW_008359592.1:41162-42009 GCF_000622305.1 Nannospalax galili
GGTTAAGGTTAGGGGTAGTGTTAGGGTTAGTGTTAGGTTTTGGATTAGGTTAGGGTGAGAGTTAGGATTAGCGTTAGGGTGACGGTTAGTGTTAGCGTTAAGACTACGGTCAGGTATAGGTTGGTACTCTAGTTAAAATGAAAGAACAGTAGCATTTCTCATTTCACAGAGGTCTTTATCAGTTGTTTGTAAAAGGACTGTGGCATCAATGTCAGTCAGGTTGCTCAGAAAAATATGTGTCACAGCTGTTCTAAGTGCATGCTTTCACATAGAAAGCACAGTAGGTTTTTTGGTAGTGTTTCAGTTAGCGTTAGTGATAGGGTTACGGTTAGGTTTAGGGTTACTGTTAGGATTAGAGTTACGGTTAGGCTTACTGTTAGGGTATGGTTAGGGTGAGGTTTTGTTTTAGTGTTAGGGTTAGGGATTAGGGTTAGTGTTAGGTTTAGGGGTTAGGGTTAGGGTTAGGGCAAGGGCTAGGACAAGGGCTAGGACTAGAACTAGATCAAGGGTTAGGCTTCGGGTTGGGCTTTGGCATGGACTTGGGCTTGGGGTTGGCGTAGGGGTAGGTTTAGTATTAGGGTTAGGGTTAGTGTTAGGGTCAATAGAAGCATTTTGTGTTAAACCCGTTTCTTTCGAACTGTATGCAAAAGAGTCTTGCTGTGAGTGTCATTCTCTTTGCTTTAGAAACAAATGTGTCGCTTGTGTATCTAAGTGCTTACTCCCTGTAGAAAGAACAGTCGTTCTAGCAATGTGTTTACTACAGTGAAAACAAATGAACAGAAGCATTTTGTGTTAAAACCCGTTTCCTACGTGTTGTATGAAAAAGAGTATTGCCATGAGTGTCAGT
>NW_008359592.1:43051-44996 GCF_000622305.1 Nannospalax galili
ACTCTCTCTCCATAACTCCAGTTCCTGGGTGTCTGATGCTCTCCTCAGGGCTCTGCAGGCATTGAATGTCAGTAGTGTACATACATACATGAAGTCACAGCAGTCATACACATAAAAAATAGACAATAAAACTCTATTTAGACTTCCTTTCCTTAACAACTTTTTCTCCTTTTTTAAAGGAAGAAAGCCTTTCACCCATGCTTTTATTTTTGTAAATTTAGGGCAGGACCTACTAGAGTAATTCACTATCAAAATTCTTACCTGTATGAACCTGTACAGACTTTTTTCTACGTATCGATTTTCATTGTTTTGGAGGTCTCATTTCACTGTGACATATTTAAAAAGCAAAATTTAATATTCATATGGAAGAATTACTAATTGCTCTTTTTTAGTTCATAATGTACTTAACATTAGAAATTTAAAAGCAAGTGTTAATCAAGTTTTTCAAAATTTAATTATGATTGGTGTCTGCTTTCCTTGTGTTTTCTTATGTTGAGGGAAAAGAATCAGCCCTTGATAAAATAATTCTCTCTCTCTCTCTCTCTCTCTCTCTCTCTGCACAGACATGGGAAAGGAGGACAGTAGCTCTTACACATTCTTTGTTTTGATAATTGCAATAACTAATTTTGTATTTATATACTCAATACAATTAATACTCCTATTTCACTCTTCCCCCATGTCCTTAGGGCAACATGTCCCCTTCTCTGTCATGACACTTTGTAGGCATTTTATCGAGTTCAACAGTCCCCACCAAGAGGTTATTTTGGTAGACCATGAAGTTCGTGCCTGTCAGCATCCCTCTGCCAGCACTCCCATAAGCCATCACCTATTTGGGGTACTTTAAAGGTCCTTTGTATGGCCCATTCATGAGCGAATGGTGAAACCAGAACCTGCCTGTTTTTTTGTTCAACAAACATTACAGAAACTAACATATAACAGTGAATCCATACAACTCACAACCTGTGCCTAAACTCACAGAAGGACAATATGTACCTAAGGTCCACTGTTTCATGGCCAAAGCTTAGATCACGTATTTTGGGGTATGTTGTTAGTGAACTCTTGGCCACCTACATTATTTCCTAGGTTCCACAGTGGTTGTGGAATGTGTTAACAGGCGAAGGTTTCAAATTGAATGTACAGAACCTTGTTAAAAAGGACACGGCTGAAGGGATGTCCAACAAAGCCTAGGAGAGCCTTCAACCGTGTCCTTCAATGTTCAGTGTCTTCTCAGAAGAAAATAAGCCCTAATCATATTAGCTCTGTGACCTGGAATTATTTTTTAATCAATGTATTGGATGTGGGCACGTATGTTCATGTTCATGTGCGTGTATCTATTGGCATATGCTGTGTGCCCTGATGCAAGTGTTGAGGTCAGAGGTCAACCCTGGATGTCAGTCCTTGCTTTTCTCCTTAGTTTTGAGCAGAATCTCTTGTTAACAGCTACATACATCAGGCTTGTGGGCAAAAAGATTCTGGGGATTCTATGCCTACCACCCTTGTAATTGTAGTTTCCTGGGATCACAGATTCACACTAGAGCATAAGGCCATATGTGCTGCTGAGATCAAACTCTGAATGCTCTCACTTGGGTAGTAAGCACTTTATTCCTTTACTCATCTCTTCAGCCCTGAATCACTAACAATATTTCACATATATCATAGTCACAATCAGATTTCCCTCATATGTTTCAAAATTGTTGGCTGTACAAGTTATTACTCAGCTTTTAATAAAGAGGTAAATAAGATGAAAAGTCCTCAGTAGATGGAAAGACAAGAACACTAACTTGATTAGGAGGGTATAATGGGAAGTGTTCTGTGCCTAGAAGTGCTAACTCCACAATGAAGAGCTACATGTTCTTAGCAACTGACTAGCTTATGCTAAAAATCTAAAAATTGAGGATTTTAGGATGAAGGTGATGACTCAGCAGGTCAATGCTGTGCCAGCCTG
>NW_008359592.1:48161-50225 GCF_000622305.1 Nannospalax galili
CCCCGCCCTCACCTCTCTCTGCTTCCCTGGACCTGCACCACCGGCTAACTCTCCTAGCCTGTTCTCCTACCCTCAGGCCTCTCTTGGGGTAAGTCTATCGCAGAGCCCTCTGTGCCTTGACTCTCCCAGCCTCATCCACCCTTTCATCTCCCCCGCTGTTCTCTACTCCTAGTTTGGGCCCTGCGCCATTCCTAGTTTTGGGTCCCCAGACACCTGCGGAACCAATACTGCTTCCTGATCCTTTTCACGCAGACCAACTTAGTGCCTTCCTTGGGCTCCAAGAGCACTGCTTCTGGACCTGGCCCTGCCCTCAACTCCCTCTACTTCCCTGGTCCTGCAACACTCGCCAGCCTCTTTCTGGGGCTGACAGCCTCTTTCTGGGGCTCCGAGGCTTACCTTTCCTCTCCCTGATCCTTTGCATACAGTACAACCCAGCTACTCAATCGAGTCCCTGGGAAATCTTGGGGCTTCTTCCCACACCATCTGCCTTTGCATTGCTGTGTGGCAAGCCACCGGCCAGGATTTCAGGTCAGTCCAACTCCCAAGTTCTTGAGGACAAATCATTCTTAGAAGATTCCAGACCTAAGGAGAAAGTCTAAAGACTTCTGACCCACATTGGAATTGTGCCACCGTGGAACACCTGAAGACAAAAATCAATCCCGCCACAACAATATAAAATCAAAAGAGAGAACCAGAAGCTTAGAGGAACCAGCTCTTGATACCCAAAAAGTAAACTACAAAGATATACAAAGTTCAACAAAAGAAGCAGAACTAAACTTGAAGCCCCGAGAATCACACAAGCGTCAGAAACTACAAAAGAAATTCACATGTCAAAATCACAGAGAAAAAATAATAACATGAAATACCAAAATAACATATCCCCACCAAATACCAGTAATCCCCTAGAGGAGCACAATGTGAACCCCCTAGAGACAATGCAGGACATGGAACTTAAAAGAACAAAGATGAATATCATAAAAGAATGCAGTGAATTTAAAGAACACACAAACAAGGTAATCAAAGAGCTGAAGGAAGATAGGGATAAACTTCTGAATGAATTCAGAAAAGAGCTAGAAATATTGAAGAATACTCAGGCTGAAATAAAGAAAGAAGTGAAACACTCCATAAGCCAATTAGAAACGACAGGAGAAATCCTCACAAATAGGATGAATGAAATGGAAAACAGAGTATCAAGACTGGAAGATAAGGTGGATGAAATGGACCACTCAACAAAAACTATGAAAAATTTAAGAAATCACAAGAATGGAATATGCAGGAATTGAGTGATACCATAAAAAGTCCAAACATGTGAATCATAGGCATACAGGAAGGAGAAGAATCCCAAGACAATGGCATGGACCAGATCTTCAACAGAATTGTGGAAGAAAATTTCCCAAACTTAAAGAAAGACATGCCCATACAAATAAAAGAAGCATACAGAACACTAAACAGACAGGACCAGAACAGGAACTCTCCACGGCACATCGTAGTAAAAACACTACACGCACAAAACAAAGAGAAAATTGTGAAAGCTGCAAAAGAGAAACAAGAAGTCACACATAAAGAAAAACTCATTAGGAGCACAGCTGACTTTTCAATGCAAACTATGAAAGCCAGAAGAGCCTGGACCAAAGTATTCCCAGTGTTAAATGACCACAGATGCCAACTCAGATTACTATATAAAGCCAAAAGATCTATTATAGTTGAAGGGGAAAGAAAAATCTTCCATGACATAAATAGGCTGAAGGAATTCTTGTCCACAAAACCAGCCCTTCAGAGATTTCTGGGAGCAATACAAAGAGCTGAAGAAAGGAATGACTATACCCAAGGCGTTGCAGAAAGAATTCCAACGAGGGTATAACAGGGTGAAAGTACAGCTATAGCAAGAATGTAAAAAAATACTACAGGAATTCAAGACCCCAATTAAACCCAACTCATTAATAGTAGGGGACTTCAACATGCCACTATCCCCATTAGATAGGAGAACAGGCCAGAGACTTAACAGAGAGACATCTGAATTAAACAAAACCATATATCAAATGGACTTAACAGATATCTACCGAG
>NW_008359592.1:50428-51098 GCF_000622305.1 Nannospalax galili
GAACACATGGAGATTAAACAACACACTCCTGAATGATGAATGGGTCAAAAGAGAAATTAAGAAAGAAATAAAAGTATTCCTGGAATTAAATGAAAAGGACAATACAACACAACAAAACCTCTGGGACATGCTGAAAGCGGTTCTTAGAGGGAAGTTTAAAGCTCTAAGTGCCTACATCAAAAAATCGGAAAGAACACAAATAAATGACTTAACACTGCAACTCAACCCACTTGAAAAGCAACAGCAAAAAAACTCAAACCCTACAGACAAAAAAAAAATAACAAAAATCAGGGTAGAATTCAATGAAATGGAATCAAAGAAAACAACATAAAAATCAACAATTCCAAGAGCTGGTTGTTTGAAAAGGTAAACAAGATTGACAGGCCGCTAGTCCAATTAACGAAAAGAAAGAAAGAGCACCTCCAAGTTAACAAAATCAGAGATGAAAGGGGAAACATCACAACAGAACCAGAAAGATACAGAACATTATAAGGGAATACTTTAAAAACTTATATGCTACTAAACTTCAAAACCTAAAAGAAATAGATGCATTTCTAAAGGCATGGGAACCACCAAAGCTAAACCAAGAAGAGATTAAGAGCTTAAACAGACCCATAACACAAAAAGAAATTGAAACTGATACAAACCTCCCAACTGAAAAAGCCCAGGA
>NW_008359592.1:51145-51654 GCF_000622305.1 Nannospalax galili
GACCTGCATCAAATACTACTTAATTTATTCAAAAAAATAGCATTGGAGGGAAAACTTCCAAATTCCTTCTATGAAGCCAGCATCACTCTCATACCAAAGCCTGGTAAAGAAACAACCAAAAAAGAAAACTATAGACCCATATCCTTAATGAACATAGATGCAAAAACTCTCAATAAAATACTTGCAAACCACATACAAACACACATCCAAAGATCATCCACCATGATCAAGTTGGCTTTATTCCAGAGATGCAGGGATGGTTCAATATACGTAAGTTAATAAACGTCATAAATCACATAAATGGGCTCAGCAACATGAAACACATGATCATCTCAATAGATGCAGAGACGGCCTTTGACAAAATTCAACATGCTTTTATGTTTAAAGTCCTAGAGGGTATTGACTTGAGGGAACATACCTCAACATGATTAAAGCCATACACAACAAACCCACAGCCAACATCATTCTAAATGGAGAAAAACTGGAAGCATTCCCATTAAAATCAGAAA
>NW_008359592.1:51933-52170 GCF_000622305.1 Nannospalax galili
TATGGAAACCCTCCCATTCACAATAACCTAAAAAAATCTCAGAGTAAACCTGACCAAAGACATTAAAGACCTCTACAGTGAAAATTTTAAATCTTTAAAGAAAGAGATTGAGGAAGACATCAGACGATGGAAGGACCTCCCATGCTCATGGATTGGAAGAATTAATATTGTGAAAATGACCATACAACCAAGAGTCATATATAGATTCAATGCAATGCTAATCAAAATCCGCATGAC
>NW_008359593.1:0-292 GCF_000622305.1 Nannospalax galili
CAGAACCGGGCTAAGAAGCTAACCACTGGCTTTACACTGTGGGAAGGAGAAGCAGGAGAGAAAGAGTTTAGACAACAGAAAATAAAGTTAGGTCGGGATATGCAGATAAATACAACTGGACATACAAATTACCAAGCCCAGATTTGATGCTGGAAAAGTTCCAAAAGGGTCCTCACAGACCCACTGGATTCCAGGTCTGTCAGGAGCCCCAATTCATGGTGGAAATTTCTCTCAAATTCCTAGAATCAAAAACACCAAGGGATTGCAGCTTGGTGTGCTGGAAGAGATGGTT
>NW_008359594.1:0-1186 GCF_000622305.1 Nannospalax galili
ACCCACATGGCAGCTAACACCTGTCTGTAACTCCAATTCCAGGGGATCTGATGCCCTCATCTGACCTCTGTGAGCATTGTATGACATGGTGCACTTACATAACATGTAGGCAACACACTCATACACAAAAAATAAAAAGAAGAAAATACATAAGGGGCTGAAGAGATGGCTTGGTGGTTAAGAGTACTGGCTGCACTTGTAGAAGACCCGGGCTTGGTTCCCAGCACCCAGATGATGGCTAACAACGATCTGTAAGTCCAGTTCCAAGGGAATTTGATGCTTTCTTCTGACCACCATGGGCATTCCATGACATGGGTGCATTTACATACATGTAGGCGATATACACATAAGATAAAAATAACAAAAATATTTTCAAAGGAAATATTTTTTAAATTATAGGAAAGCTTTATAACATGCTTATGTAAACATGTACAAATCATACGTGAATAGCATTGCAAATACACCAGGTTAAGGAAAAGGACATAGAACGAGCAACAAGTTCTTGGACTAGGTGTTGATGATTGTGCAACTTTTTTGAATATTCCAAAAACTGCTAAATTGTACACTTTTAAAATTTGAATTTTATGGTATGTCCATTTTATGTGAGTTAAGGAAATACTCCAGTAGCCAGGGAGTCTCCTCTGTGTCCCCCTTGTTCACTGCCTGCTTCCTTCTCAAAGAACCATCTTGATTTCTAACAGTTTTGCCTCTTTTTAAAGTGCATGTAAAACAAGATCATATAGTATATGCTTCTTGTGTTTACCTTTATAATTGTGCATTTCATCTGTGTGGTTGTTTCATTCTTACTGCTGTATATTCCACTGCATAATACACCACAGTATATATCCATTCTATGGTTGCTGGACATTTAAACACTGATTTTGGAGCAGGTAATCTAGAAGCATGATGAAACAAAGTAGTCTTTTGAGCTCATGCTGTTTTGAACATTCTTTCACAGCCATTTCTGTTCTAGTACAGTGTGTATGTTTCTAAAACTCACAGTATGAAAATTGGCACAATGGAAACCACAGCATTTTGGGGGAACATTGAGATGGACATAGCACTCAACATTTTATGTCATGTTTAAAAGATATGTAACATGTTTTAAAAAAAATCTTGAAAATGACAGCACAGTTTTACATATGTCAAGTAGTTAGGAAAGGAAAAAATGCTGTAGTAAATATAG
>NW_008359594.1:2551-4238 GCF_000622305.1 Nannospalax galili
ATTTTATGTGTATGAGTGTGTTGCCTGCATATATGTAAGTGCACCCATGTCGTGCAGTGCCTGCAGAAGTCAGAAGAGGGTGTTGGATCCCCTGGAACTGGAGTTACAGATGGTTGTTAGCTGCCATATGGGTGCTGGGAACTGAACCCAGGTCCTTGCAAAAGCAAAAGCAACCGGTGCTCTTTGTATTGGTTTTGGGGTTTTTGGGGGGATGGGGTTGGTCTTTTTAAGACAGGGTCTCCCTGTAGCCACAACAGGCCCAGAACTTGCTTTGTAGACAGTCTGGTCTTGAACTCATAGAGATCCACCCTTATGTGTATGAGTGTATTGTCTGCATGTATGTGAGTGCACCCGTGTTGTGCAATTCCACAGAGATCAGAAGAGGACATCGAATTCTGGAACTGGAGTTAAGGATGGTTTGTAGCCTTCATGTGGGTGCTGAGAATCGAACCCAGGTGCTCCGCAAGAGTAGTCAGTGCTCTTAACTGCTGAACTATCTCTCCAGCCCCTTGTTTTGCTTTTCACGTTCACATAGGATCCATACTGAAATTTGCAAAATGTCAAAGAATTTGGTGCCGTTTCTTCCTATTAGAATGTCTACTTTGCCCAGCTGGGTTCCTCAGGTCAGAATCTTCCAAGGAGATCATCACTCATCATTTAGTACACACCAGTCTCCTTTGTATGCCTATAGCTCTTTGTACCTTTTGTTTCTTAGAAGGATGGGGTAAGTGCTCAACCACTGAGCTACCTAGGTTCCCAACTTTGCGCCTCTTCTGGGACCTATATTTTATAGTTAATTTGGGCCCTACTATGTCTCTGTAAAATTTTATCTTGGAAAAAACTTAAATCCACAGAAAAGTTATAAGAATTAAAAATACTAAACCCTGCTTCTTTTTTTTTTTTTTTGTATTTCAGTAAATAAGCTTTGATTTTTTTTCTTTTCTTCACTTATTTGAGTGCAAGAAACAGACATCTTGATACATATTTTTACTTTTTTTTTAAAAAACTTTTTGGGACAAGGTCTCGCTGTAGCTCTGGAGTTTGTTATATAGACCAGGCTGGCCTCCAATTCACAGAGATCCACCTGCCTCTGCTTCCCAAATGCTGGGATTAAAGGTGTGGGCTACCATGCCCAGCAGACATCTTGATCTTAAAAAAAATTTTTTTAATAACATTTTACTTATTTTCCACACACACAACCATGGCATGTGGAAATCAAGAGGGCAACTTTTGTGGGAGTCAGTGAGGTTCATGGGTATGAACTCAGGTGGACAGGTTTGACAGCAGGAGCCTTTTGCTTCTGAGCCATCTCACTGGCCCAGATATTATGTATGATCTTTTATCCCTAAATGTATGTGTGTGTGTGTGTGTGTGTGTGTGTGTGTGTGTACACACATATACCCTAAGGATATTTTCTTTAAATCTCTTTTATACAAACATTTCTAAAAAGATTTAGTATACAGTTATCAGGCTGAGGAAATTTTAAATATATAAAATGCTATTTTGTGCTTTTATCGATCTATAATATCTCCAAGGCAGATCCTAACCTTACATTTTCTCACGAATTTTGAAAGACAGCTGATGATTTTTTTAAGCCGATGAATTTTGCAGCATAATTTCATGAATTGTCACTACATTCAGTTTACTACATTCAAATTGAACAATTGATCCTAGTATTAGTAGTTAA
>NW_008359594.1:4262-7588 GCF_000622305.1 Nannospalax galili
CCAATTCCTTAAAGGTTCTCAGCCTTCTTATGATTTATTTCTCTAGCAGAATAGCCCCATCATTCAGACAATATATCACAGAAACGAGAGTATAAACTCCACTGCTCCCCACCAGATTTACTATATATCATTTATTAAAGTCCAGGTCTCATGTGGCCTTGACCTCTATAGTGAGAGATCTTGAACTCCTGATCCTTTTTCCTTCAATTCCCAAGTGCTTGGGATTACAGACACGTGCCACCATGCCTAACTAATTAAAGTAATTAATGGTGTGTTACAACAAAAATAAAATGTACATAATTTAAAATAATGTAAACTTTTGGGCACAAAGCCTTGTAATTTAAAACTTTTTCAGGATCAGGGGCTGGAGAGATGGCTCTGTGGTTAAGAGTGTGTACTGTTCTTGAAGAGGACCTGTGTTCAATTCTCAGCATCAGTGTTGGGTAACTCAGAACTCCTTATAACTCTTAACTCAAAAAGAATCTGATGCCTATGATATCTAGGGTGTGGAACCATGAAGCCAGGGGGAAAATGGTCACTGTTAACTTACACTGTTAGACACTTTCAAAAATGGTTTATTTGAAACACCATTAGTTTTTTTAAAAATTAAAAAAAATTATCTGTGTTTGGTGTCTATGTGAGTTGTAAGTGCACCATGTGCCTGCATTGTCCATGGAGACCAGAAGAGGGCATCAGATCCTCTGGAATTGAAGTTGTGGACACATGTTAGCTGTCATGTGGGTGCTGGGAACCAAACCTGGGTCCTCTGCAAGAGCAGCCAGTGCTCTTAACTGCTGAGCTGTCTCTCCAGTCCCCATATTCACATAATTTAAAAAAATATAATAAATCTTTTTAAAAAAATCATCAGGATTATAATTGGTTTATAGACAAAAGAAATTGTAAATTGTTTAGAGAGTTACCTTGCAGTTCTACTTCCTCAGTATCATGTGAACAATACTGTTGTACATACTCAAGGCACATACACAGAGATGCCAGTCTGTCCTTTAAAAAAATAAATGTTTAAAAAATGTTATGTATATAAGTATTTTGCCTGCATGTATATAAGTACACCCGTGCTGTGCAGTGTCCACAGAGACCAGAGGAACTGCATTGGATCCCCTGGAACTGAAGTTACAGATGGTTCTTAGCTACCATGTGGGTGCTGGAAACTGTGCTCAGGTCCTCTGCAAGAGCAGTCAATGCTCTTAACCACTGAGGCATCTCTCTAACCCCTGAAAGTCAGTCTTTAAAAAGTATTTGTTACAGGGCTGGAGAGATGGTTAAGAGCACTTTCTGTTCTTCTAGAGGACCTCCTATTTGGTTCCCAGAACCTACATGGTGGGTAACACCCATCTTTAACTCCAGTTCCAGAAGATCTGACACCATTTTCTTGCTTCTGTGGGCACCAGACACTAGGCACACACATGGTGAACTTATATACATACTTGCACACTAAACACTCATACAGATGAAATAAAAATGAATAAAATATTTAAAACTGTTGCTTGACATAACATCTTTTAACCAATTGGTATGTATATAGGTTTCCCTAGGTGTCCCTAGAGGTATTCATAATCTTGAGATCGTCAGGTCCCTTACATAAAACAGTGTAGTCTCTGCATAGACCATATGTAGTCCTCCTATTGTTTATGTGAGATTGTCTGTACCTGATTTTAAGGACTCTGTGCTGTTACTTTGCATTCAGTTTGTTTACTTTTAAATTATTTTTATTTTTACTTTGAAATTGAAGTGAAATATAATGAAATGCTATGAGAAAAACAAAACAGCTGTCCTCTTATGCCAAGCTGTTGATCTAGAGAAAACTTAGCCAAAATATCAAACAGTTACTAGGAAAATAAAAATATGTGTTAAAGTCCCAGTGATCGTCCTCCTGTCTGCTCCCCACAGCGTTGGGGTTACAGACAGGAATGTGCAATGTGACTGGCTTTTTTTTTTAAACTTTGGTGTTGAGAAACTAGACCTAATTAACAAGAATGGTTGGGCTGCTGCTGGTTTAGATTGCTAGAAGGCAAATTAAGGCCAAGGTATCTCAAGAGAAATGAGGAAGATGATGTAACTGTATTGACCCATTTATCCTTTGACATCCAATAATAAATTAATGAAGAGTGGAAAGAAAAAGTAATTTTTATATATCAATTATTTCTACTTCTAGCCTTTATTTTTCCATGTATTTTAAAATTCACTTCTGTAGTAGCTATACAAGTTCCTACCAGCTGTGAGATGGGGCGGAATGGGCATCTGACCCTATTGTTCACTCAAGTCCATAATGTATCTCTTCCTGAGAGCTGCCTCAAAGGTGATGCATCATATTGAAACTAGATAGCTCTTCTGAGTACTGATATGTCAATTTCCCAAGGTGTGTAGCTCACACAGTCCCTAACCTCTAACATTCACACTTAAATGGCTCGGGTGTAATGACCCTAATGGAGCAGCACGTGCCCTGATCTAAGTGACCGTGGACTCTACCTCATACAATAGATAATGTGTAGGAGTTCTGCGGATGTGTAGGCATCCTGACATTTACACAGATGATGGAACTTCTTGTAGGGGGACTAATGAGCACACAGTTCAGTGATCAGCAAAGTCAACAGTTGAGAGCCTCAGCATCGGGTACAATGCTGGGTTCCCATCTTGCCTCTTCAACCTAAGATCATGCAGGCTTGGACACATTCACCTTTGTCTCTTTTATTGCATCCTTGAAATGTGAATAGTTGATATAGATGGACATGTGTCTGTGCTTTTGCTGATTTAATGACTATAAGAGTGCAGTGAAAATGCTCAGAAAGACTGCAAAATATCCTGACATATACCTTAGCAGGAGTCAGTCACTCAAAGCCCTGAATTCCAAATTCCTAGCCCATTGTTCTTCTATGACATGTGACTGCTACTCCTGGAAGCCTCCATTTTCATCTGACCCCATCTCACATTTCACAGAGTTAAAACAAGATTTTATAACTGTGTGTTGTCCTGAATGTGCACTCAGTGTCCACGTCTAAACTAGAGCCAACATTTCTTTCCCAGAATGTTCTAGTAGCTTGACCCTCATCAATAGACAATAGTTCAAATGTGAAGGAGCCCAGAATCCTTGGTGGGTTATTATTATATATTAAAATTAGTAAAATCCTACTATTGTAAATTACCAATTCCTCACAAATACATGTAGGCATTGGCTACACCATGAAGAAGGCATAATTCATCTTTGTGAAAGGGCTCTAAATGAATGGTCAGGATAACTGAATCACATGAAAATAATCGCTAACATATCTTTACAAAGCTACACATTCATATACACGGAACCCCAATTA
>NW_008359594.1:8031-19785 GCF_000622305.1 Nannospalax galili
ATATGTTACTTATTATATATGTCATATATATGTCATATATATGACATTTCTAAGTCAAACACTTCTAAGAAAGATAATGAAACTATTAAACATAATTCTACCAGTGGATAAGATATAAAGGAAACATTTAAACAAGTTATTCTGATAAATACTAACCAGTACAGTTGGAGCAGCAGCAGCTAATGGCTGCTACCGTCCTAAGTCTGCTATGGCAGGAGTTGCCCATACTTCACTGAATTCACAACACTATTGTATCTCAATGTGCGATAAGGGCGTGCTCTGAGAAAAGTCTCAGAGTACACTGGCATTCAGCATGAACGCATGGATATGTATATACTCACTGGGTGGTCGTGTCATAGAACTTTCACAGTGACCTCATAATCCATACTAAGACTTCCCATAGTTACTATCTACACCAGTGTTCTCATACAGATTCAAAAGCACATGTAAGTATAAATTAAATGTTATGGATTGTTACCTAAGAATACTCAACTAATGGGTTAAATTTTTTTTCCTCATCTCTTTATATTCCTATGAGGATAGAACTCTAAGTGTCTGACTTGACTGAGGAATTATTCCTCCACTGTGCTTTAAATGATGGACTATGTACTGAATCAATAAGACAAACAGTATTTTCCAATGAACATTCTTCTGCAGGGGTAAACAACTTGGACATAAACATATAGTTGTTATACTGTTCAATGTAGAATTTCAAATAACCTTTACCATGAGGAGTTAAACAGAACTCTAAGTGTCTGACTTGACTGAGGAATTATTCCTCCACTGTGCTTTAAATGATGGACTATGTACTGAATCAATAAGACAAACAGTATTTTCCAATGAACATTCTTCTGCAGGGGTAAACAACTTGGACATAAACATATAGTTGTTATACTGTTCAATGTAGAATTTCAAATAACCTTCACCATGAGGAGTTAAACAGGTAGTCTCACAGTAAAGGCCATCCAACTCACATCTATTTTTATAATGTGCTCATTAAAACAAGCCATGAAAAGAAATTTAACCTATTCCCAAATAAATGAAACAAGTGAATATGAGTATGTTTGCTTTGTTTATATCAGAAAAGGTTCCTTTCATGATACAAAACAGAACAGTACAAATGTTCACCCCTAATAGTTTCCAGATAGCCAGAACAAATGAGGTAGCTCATCCCAGACCTTAAAAAAACTATACTATAAAAAATGAAACCATGGCATAAAGACTACACTAATATACATGGACCACATTAATTATACTGATTATTAAAGCAATAATTAAAGAGGTACCAATAAAGCAAGGTAGTTTATTTCATTATTCACAGAATGGAAGAGGTTCCAGGTATAGAAAAATGTGTATACTTTTATCAATATGAATGCATATTTCTATATACAAATCATATTATTTCATGAGGATACATTTGTTCTAAATGTGTTAGCTCAAAATCCAACTGGAAACATAGTCACATACCAAAATCCCAAATTGAAGGACAAAATACAAGGATTAACAGATCAAATTATTCCCAACTTACTAAGGAGAGGCCTTGAAGAGCTGCTTGGACTCCCCACTCCAGAGCAGTGGGAATGATGCAGACAGGGAAGCTTCCTTCTGGCCATCAGCAGACTCCATGGGAAAATTAGAGCAAATGGGAAAACGTGGGTACAGCTCACAGAAAACTGACTGTCCCACACCACTGCACAGAATTGTTCAATTAAATATTTTCTGCATGATAGTGGTAGAACACTTGCCCGCATATGCAATACCCCAGGTTCAATCTCCAGGACTACTTAAAAAAAAGAGATTGTTGAACATGGGTAAATCCTCACTGATAATGAACTTATTTCCTTACATGTATGTTAATAAAGATAAAATGTTTGAAATAAATAAGATCTCATCTCCACACACTCCCCAAAATACACTGCAATATATGCAAAAAGCGAGTTTCAGAGTGAGCAGAGTACACATAAGCATAGCAATATGTGAAATGGAATGCAGACAACTAATAATCATCTTTTCATTTAAAAGACCAGAAAATATTCTGACTTTCTGAAAAGTGCATGAGTGTACGCGCGCACACATACACACACACACACACACACACACACACACACACACACACCAAAATTACCAGTATCAGGAAGGAAGTGGGTGATATTGCTAAAGTCATTTCAAGCACACAAAAATGATAAAGGAAATCCATGTACAATTCTGTCTCTTTCAACTTGTCAGGTAGTTACTGGGACATCTCAGGGTCAAGGCTCTGAATTTGGTCCTTGTCGCCACAGGGAAAATAAAGAAAAATAAAGAAGAGGAAGAAAAAGCCTACAATGACCAATGGCATGAGGAGGAAATTCAAGAAGTAGATGAGGGACATAGTTGTATTGAGAAACCTCGGGTCACGATTGATAGATAGGAGATCAGGCTGAATTTTAAGGTATTCACGGAACATTCAAGGGAAGTCATCCAAGGGGATTGAGGCTCAAAAAAGATATTTTAGGTGGAGATTGGAGCTAACATATTTATCACCATAAAGTCTTGAAGGACACTGATCTCACCCAAGGAGAGGAGTAGGCAGATGACCAGGGTTGTGAAGCTATTTCCTACAAATTGAAACATTTTTTTCTTGGAGAGAGGGGGAGGCTCCTAAAACTTAGCAGGTAAATGAAAGTATAAGGCTCAGGAAGGTCCTGAAACTTACAAGATTCACAAAGCTTCTCACAGGTTGTAGTAACAACTGCTGGGAGGGGAGACTCTTCAACCAGTAGGGATGCCTGTGGCCCTGTGCAGGGAGCTCTAGGATACAGTTTTCATGAGTTGTCACTCAGGCTGAATGCGTTTTCTAGTGATGTGGCTGCCTTTGGCTCACACATTCTCTATTATACACCCCACCCCAGGGAGGGGGCTGCATCTATGGTCCTGTAAGTAGGCACAATAAACTCACACATTTACTCAGCTAAACTTCGATGGAACTGTTTTTCTCATTTGTCATTGACGTTTCATGAAGGGTGAAGAGATGTTTGTTCATGTCTCCATAGAAGTCACAGAAACACCAGAAACAAGCATAGGACAGTACAGTAACCCTTGATGTTGTTTCTGAAATTCTAGTATTGTAACCTCTACAAGTCCTAGAAGTTAGACCAACAAGGAAGGAATTAAAAAGAGACACAAGTAGAATCCTTACTTCCAACGGTACTAAAACTTCCCGAATGTGACCAGGCACAAACCTTTAAGAGGTTTCTCAATTTGTGTTTTCTATTTTCTAATTATGATCCATCTATGAATGAAAAGGCATTTGAACTTTTGGTCTGGTGGTTTTCTTTTCCTGTGTTCTATTCCATAAACCCAGGTCTCCCAACTATGGTGAATTCTCCCAAGTGTATGTAAATCTCTAGAGTGCGAAGGTAGAGCTCAAAGTATTTATGTAGATACTGGGAATGTTAGTAGGTGTCAGCTAGAGATAGCTTGATAGAGCTGACCCTGGGCTGAAAGTGTAGCACAGCGGCAGAATACTTGCCTAAACATTCATGAGGACTCTGTTCAGTCCCCAACACTGAGACAATAATGATAATGATAATAGCAACAATCACCTAATAAATTATTTAAAGAGGGTTTTGTGGGTTTTTCTTTGTTTGTTTTGCAAGGTTTCTATGTATATCTGGCTGTTCAAATTCACAGAGATCTGCCTGCCACCGCCCCAACCCCCCAGAGTGCCAGATTTAAAGGCATGCTCTACTATGCCTGGAAAAAGAAGGATTTTAAAAAAATTGTTTTTATTTTATGTGTATGTGTATGAGTGTATTGCCTGTATGTAGCTAGGTGTACCCATATCGTGCAATGCATGTGGAGGTCAGAAGAAAGTGTTGAATTTCCCTGGAACTGGAGTTATGGATGGTTCTTAGCCACGATGTGGGTGCTGGGAAGCAAACCCAGGTGCTCTGTAAGAGCAACCAGTGCTCTTAACTGCTGAACCATCTCTCCAGCCCCAGAAAAAGCAGTTTTTATAAGAGGTTACCATGTGACTTTTTTGGATGATCACTAATTAAATTGTATTTATATGACAAAATTTTATTCCTACTGCATAGTTTCTTAAAAGCTGAGCAGTGCTTATTGTAATGAAATCATAAATTAAATGAAATATGATTCTGAATTCTAGCAAAAACACACTCCATATATATTTATATCCATGACTATATAAAAAGATGAAATTATTTTTAATGCCCCATCTATCTCAAGAACAGTCACACTTCCTACAAAAGTGCATTTATATTAATATTTATAAATATCTATAAATATCTATGATATATTGTATTCTAAGAATTATAACGAAAACTAGATCCAAAAAGGGATTTCTAACAAGAAGAGAGTTATAGTTGTAAGAAATTTAAATGTTGGGTATTTCAGGATTTACTGTGAGATCTCAGCCTAAGCGTGTCATAATAAGCCAGACTGGTCCGAGAATCACAAACTGCTCTTCACAGAATGATGTAACAGAGTCTTTTGTACTGTAAACGCACACCTTCACCAGGACTCTGTTGCAGTCCCACTTAGCAACACAAGATGGCACTCTATTAAAGCATGTTGAAGTTGGCTCTTCATAGTTTTCCTGGCTAGGCTTGCTCAGACCATCAGCAGGAAGACTCCAGTAATCCAGAGCCTGTGCTGAGACTGATTCCCGATTTGTTTGTCAGGTGAATAAAGCTATTATATAAAGCTCTTACATTAATGCAAATTATACATATATACAAAATACATGTAAATACTATTTTATCTACCTATTTTGTAGTCAGGATTCTTCTGGCTTTTAATCCTGGTTTTGCTTCTTTTTACATATGTGATCTGTTAAGTTCTGGGTTTTGGGCTCTTCTATGAAGGAGTCAATCACAATTTTCACAAGCTTTAAACAGATGGCATTTGCAGAGTTCTGAGCATAAGTCCTTACACTAATTATATACTTCGTTGAAACACATTGCTTCCTATGTTGTACGTTGTAATAGATTCTATATACATCTTATCGAAGCTTCTCCTCTGGTGTGGGAACTGCTCGAGTGCAGACTTGTGTGATCTGTCTCTATCTTCAGCTCTAGCAGGAGTGCTCAGGAGGAGTTCAGGAAATGCACATCCACTGTGAGGAATATGAGTGACTGCAGTTGGCACTGGCACCTCCTCCACACTCTCATTTCCATGTTGTTTCCTGTAGCACAGAGAAAGCTGAACTACTCAGGTCTAATTGTTAGGTAGCTACTTAGGTATTAGCAAGTGTGTAGGGTATTAGTACTCAACCTCTCCCTCATAGTTAACAGCTTTTAACCAAGAACTGGTGCTTCAGGATTGTAACGGTCAGGAGGAATGGAATGTGAGTCATATGTCTGGCCCTAGAAAGAAACATGACTTCCTGAACGACTAGACAAGCCAGTAATTGATGTATTAATTACTTCTCTGTTGCTGTAAGAGATCATGACAAAGAGCAACTGAAGGAAGAGTTTATTTTGACTTTTTACTGAAATCAATGAACAGATTCAAAGTAATCCCCCATCAAAATGCCAATGGCAGTCTTCAAAGAATTAGAGAAAACAATCTTAAATTTCATATAGAAGCACAAGGCTCCCAATGGCTAAAACAATCCTTAGCAGAATGAGCAATGCAGGATGTATCATAATAATCAATCTCAAACTGTATCACACAGGTACAGGCACAAAAACAGACACATAGACCAATGCAATAGAATAGAGGGCCCAGGAATAAACCTAGAGAGTTACAATCAACTCATTTTGGACAAAGCTGTCCATAATATACATTGGAGAAAAGACAGCCTCTTCAACAAATGGTTCTGGGAAAACTGCATTTGCACGTGTAGAACAGTAAGGTTCCTCCCTCTCACTGAATTAGTCACTTTTCTGTTGAGGTGATTAAAAACCACAACGAAGGTAACTTATAGAAGGAAGAATTTATTAGGTTTATTGTTCCAGAGGGATAAAAGTCTACAGTGGCATGGGAGGCATGGCAGGAGGAGCCCAAACAAGCAAGTTGAGACCTCACATCTTCAAGCATGTGCAGGAAGCAGAGAGAGAGAAACTGGAAATGGGGCAAGACTAAAGCCCACCCCCAGTGATGGCTTCCTCCAGCAAGGCTATACCTCCTAAAAGTTCATGACCTTCCCCAAATAGCACCATCAACTGACCAAGTGTTCAAGCACTTGGAGCTGGTGGGGGACATTATAATTCAAATTGCCACTCATTCTCCTCAAAAGTCAACAAAATGGATTAAAGTAAAAGAAGAAACTTTGAAATTGTTAGGAGAAAGGTGGTAAAACACTGAAAGATAGAACCAATGATTTTCTGAACAAGGCTCTAAAACATAGGAAAGAATCATAAACACTGACAAATAGGATTACATAAAATTAAGAGACTTCTACACAGCAAAGAAAACAATACCAGAATTAAACAGCAGCTTACAGAATGAAGAAAAAAAATGTACCAACTACCCATCAGACAGGTCATTAACATCTAGGATATATAAATGCAAAAATTAAACACATAAAACAAAATCATCCAATCTGTAAGTGGGCCAATTAACCACAAAGAACATTCTCAAATGAAGAGGTATAAATGGGCATTAAGTACTCAAAGTGTTGGCCTCTGCTTCCATTGCCTGGTTCCTGTGTGAACTTCTGACCTGGCTTCCCTCAATAAAGGACTGCACTGTAAGTTGAAAAACACTTTCCTCCTCAAGTTACTTTTGGGTATAGTGGTTATCACAACAATACAAAAGGGACTAGAACAATGTTCAGCAACAATAAATGAATAGGGGCTGGAGGGATGGCTCAGCAGTTAGCTAACAACCGTCCTCCAGTTCCAGGGGAATCTGATGCCTTCTTCTGACCTCTGAGGGCATTACACAACACAGGTGCACTTACATACATGCAAGCAATACATTTATACACATAAAATAAAAACAATAAATGAAATATTTTTAAATAAGATAAAAGAGTAAAGAAAATACCTACACAATGAAACTTTATAGTGTAAAGAGAAAGTAACTGATGTCATGGATACATCTGAAAATCATTATGTGAAGTGAAATAAGTCAGACTCAGTAAAATACCATGTTTTCTTTAGGCAGGACCTATATATAAAATCAATCTTTCAGGGTTACAGTGTTTTGGGAACTAATCCACTAGACATAGTGTTGCCCAAATACCATTGCTAAACTACAGATTTCACTGCGTTGCTCTCCTGCTTTCAACCTTTCAAATGTTCCTCTTATTTCCAGAGTTAGTTCCAAGCTTCTAACCCAGTACTCCAGGCTACTGTAAGGCAAGTTCTCCTCACTTCTTTGAATATGCTTGCACCTAGAGTCCACACTTGAGCTCACTGAAAAACATACTTGTTGGAAGACACCCATGTACCTCATAATGCTGCACTTTCTGCCTGGTGATATCCTGTTCACCTATAACAGTCGGATTGTATGTCACTCTCCTCAGAAGGGAATTTTCTTCTTTCTTCTGTCTTTGGACCATTTTTTATTGTAGTGCTTAATATTCTGAAGCTGAATTTTTTTGTTGGTCTATACTCTGAGAACTGTGTTAATGACACAATACTCCAGATTCCTGAAGCCTAGCTCAGGACCTGGTATGTGGCAAATACTCAGCAGAGTTTGTGGAGCTACTGGCTGAGTGCACAGCTGCAATTCTCTGTACTGTGCTTCTTGGCCATGTTTAGGTCTCAACTCCTGTAGAACATTGCCCTTGAGGGGCCCAGTTTCACTTGCTATCACCCAGTACTTCTTTTTATTTGGTTTGGTTGAGTTTTCTGACATTGCTCAGAGTAGTGGAATGTCTAAGGCCATCTGTCCTATGCACTTAAAGGTCCTATTCACACAGGCCTGCTTCCTCTTGGACTTCCCTGAGATGACATTTGGGGGAAAAGAATATTTTACTTTTGCTTTATTGCATAGAACTTAATAGAAAAACCAATTTAGTTTCAGGTACAATATGAAACTGACTTTGCAGCAGATAATTTATAAAATATTCAACATTACTGGAGAGTCCAGGAAGCATTTATCATATGCTTTGCATGTACCAGTCTCTGTGCGTGGCCTTCTCCAAAAGATAGTACTCTTCCCTGGAGCCATGAGCCCATAGTGCAGCCTAATCAACACAATGACTATAATACAAGACACAGCCTGGTGAGAGTGCTGGATTCTGGCCTCCAATTACCAGGGGGCCTGAGAACCCAGGGGACAGCCTGACAGCTCCCTATCCTGCCTCCAAATGGTGGTGAGCTTCCCCTAACTGCACCATACCATCCCCCATCTGAGATTTTGTGAGTCCCCTCCCAAGGCCCCAGGGCAGATCTGGCTTTGGTAGGCTAAGGTTGGGATCTCAGCAGACAGCCAGAGAGTGCTGAGTTCTGGCCCCCATCTGGCCTCCCTCTGGCATAGGGTTCAAAATACACAGGAATGCCTAAGAGAGCCTGGATCCTGCCTCCATGAGGTGAAGGAAGGCTGAGTGCACCTGACTGGAACCTGAATTGGGCTTCTGTGGGTACCCCTGAATAGCTGATCTGAAGCCATCAGTTCTCTCCAAAATAAACCTGAGAGAACCTGAATCCTGTACCAACCAGCTTTACACAACCAATAAAGAAAGGATCTAGGCACCCAGATAATACAAAAAGAAGCATATTTCAACTTAATTCTCATATCAGAATCATAAACAACAAAAAAATTCACATGCCAAGATGACAACAGTAATAAAATGGAAAGCCAAAACACTATGTCCCCCACCAAACCCCACCAATGAGTTCTACAAGGAGAGCCCCTAGAGATAACCCAAGACACTGAATTTAAAAGAACAATCATAAACATGATCAAGGAATTCAACGAATTTAAAAAGCACACGAGCAAACAAAGAGTAAAAGAAGATAGGGATAAACTTCTGAATTAATTCACAAAAGAGAACCATTGAAGAAAACTCAGGCAGAAATGAAGAAGGAAGTGCAAAA
This sequence comes from Nannospalax galili, assembly GCF_000622305.1. NCBI lineage: Eukaryota > Metazoa > Chordata > Mammalia > Rodentia > Spalacidae > Nannospalax > Nannospalax galili. The sequence goes on from NW_008359594.1 coordinate 17,028, forward strand.
CTCAATAAGCCAACTTGAAATAAAAGGGGAAAGCCTCATCACTAGAATAAATGAAATGGAAAACATAATATCAATACTGGAGGATAAAGTTGAAGAACTGGACCACTAAAGCAAAGATTATAGAAAAATTTTTAAAAACACAGGAATGGAATATGCAGGAGATGTGGGACACCATGAAAAGACCAAATCAATGTATCATAGGTAGAGAGGAAGGGGAAGAATTTCAGGTTAACGGTATTTGCCAGATCTTAAAAAGGATTGTAGAAGAGAATTTCCCAAAATTGAGGAAACACATCCCCATACAAACACAGGAAGCACATCTGAGCAATAGACAGGATCAGAAAAGAAACTCCCCACAACATATAGTAAAAACACTAAAGGCACAAAACAAAGAGAGAATACTGAAAGCAGCAATCAAAGAAATACAAGTCATATACAAAGGAAAGCCCATCAGAATACAGCTGACTTATCAATGCAAACTATGAAAGCCAGAAGAGCCTGGACCAAGTTATTTCCAGTTCTACATGACAATAGATGCCAGCCCAGAGTACTATACTATGCAAAAATGTTTATTACAGTTGAGGGGGAAAGAAAAATCTTCCATGACATGAATAGCCTGAAAGAATACATGTCCACAAAACCAGGCCTTGAAAGAATACTTGCAGCAATGTAGAGAACAGAGAGAGAAACAACTATACCCTAGGGGCAACAAAAGAAAATAAACAAAGATATAATCTAGGATATGCAACATTACGCAGAGAACACAAACAGCAACCAAAATGATGGCAACCAATACACACCTTTCAATAACAATCTTAAATATCAATGGACTGAACTACCCCATCAAAAGACACAGGCTAAGTGAATGGATTAAGGAACAAAATCCATCTCTTTGCTCTCTGCAAGAAGCCCATCTCACCTTCAAGGACAAGCACTACCTTAAGGTAAAAGGATGGAAAAGAATATTCCAAGAAAATGGCACCAAGAAACAAGCAGGGGTTGCAGTTCTAATATCTGGCAAAGTAAAACTAATCACAAGAGATAAGGAGGGTCACTTCATTCTGATCAAAGGAACAGTTAACCAAGAAGATATTACAGTCCTTAACATATTCTGGGGCATCCAAATTCATAAAAACAACTACAGAACTCCAAGGCACAAATTAACTCCACCTCAGTAATAGTAGGGATTTTAATACTCCACTGTCTCCAATAGACATGTCAACTATACAAAGAATAAAGGAATCTGAATTAAATGATATTATACCACACATCAAATGGACCTAACAGACATCTTTTGAATATTCCACCCAAACACCAAAGAACACACTTTTTACTCAGCACCTCATGAAACTTTTTCAAAGATTGACCATATACTGGGCTACAAAAAGACCTCAACAAATACAAAAATATTGAAATAGTTCCATGCATTCTATCGGACCACAAAGCAATGAAGCTCAAGATCAGCTCTGGATGAAGCCCTGTCACTACATGAACTCGTGGTGATTGAACATCACACTCCTAAACAATGAGTGGGTCAAAGGAGAAATTAAAAAAGAAATAAAAGAATTCCTAGAATTCAATGGAAAAGACAATACAAAACAACACAACCTCTGGGACACATTAAAAGCAGTCCTAAGTGGGAAGCTTATAGCTCTAAGTGCCTACATTAAAAATTTTGGAACGAGCCCAAATAAGTGACCTAACACTGCAACTCAAGGCACTGGAAAGTCAAGAGCAAGAGCAAATGAAACCCAAACCCAGCAGAAGAGAAGAAATAACAAAAATCAGAGCAGAAATTAATGAAATAGAAACAAAGAAAACAATACAAAGAATAAACGATCTAAGAGCTGGTTCTTTGAAAAGCTAAGCAAGATAGATAGACCCTTAGCCCAGTTAACCAAAAGAAAGAAAGAACAAATCCAAATCAACAAAATCGGAGATGAAGGGGAAACATCACAACAGACACCCAAAAGATCCAGACAATTATGAGGGAATATTTTCAAAACCTACACTCTACTAAACCTGAAAGTCTAAAAGAAATGGATCGATACATGAAAACATGGGAACCTCCAAAGTTAAACCAAGAAGAGATCAACAGTTTACACAGACCCATAACATACAAGGAAATTGAAAGAGTAATATAAAGCCTTCCAACTAAAAAAAGCCCAGGCCCAGCAGCAGAATTCTACAAGACCTTTAAAGAAGACCTCCAACCAATACTACTCAAATTATTCAAAATGATAGAAACAGAGGGAAAACTCCCAAATTCCTTCCATGAAGCCAGCATCACTCTAATACCCAAACTGGGTAAAGACACAATCAGAAAAGAAAATTATCCTTAATAAACATAGATGCAAAAATTCTCAACAAAATACTTGGAAACCAAAAAAAAAGACACACATAAAAAGATCATTCACCATGATCAAGTACACTTTATCCCAGAAATGCAGGGATGGTTCAATAAATGCAAGTCAATAAACGTCATTAATCATATAGATGGACTCAAAGACAAAAACCACATTGCCATCTCAATAGATGCAGAAAAGACTTTTGATAAAATTCAGCATGCATTTACGTTCAAAGTCCTAGAGGGAACTGGACTCGAAGGAACATACCTCAACATAGTTAAAGCTACATACAACAAACCTACAGCAAATATCATTCTAAAGGGAGAAAAACTGAAAGCATTCTCATTAAAATCGGGAGCCAAGCTGGGTGTGGTGGTGCACGCCTTTAATCCCAGCACTCAGGAGGCAGA
>NW_008359594.1:19903-33052 GCF_000622305.1 Nannospalax galili
CAACCAGACAAGGGTGTCCACTGTCTCCACTCATTTTCAAGATAGTGCTTGAAACTGTTGCTAGAGCAATAAGACAGGAGAAGGAAATTAAAGGAGTACTAATTGGAAAAGAAGAGGTCAAACTATCACTTTTTTTGCAGACGATATGATACTATACCTAAGAGATCCCACAAGTTCCACAAGAAAATGCCTAGAACTGATCAACACTTTTAGTATAGTGGCAGGTTATAAAATCAGTCTACAAAATCAGTAGCCTTTCTATATCCCAATAATAAGCAATTGGAGAAAGAATACAGAGAAATGCTTCCATTCACAATTGCTGCAAAAAATTAAAATATCTTTTAATAAATCTGACAAAAGACACCAAATATCTCTACAATGAAAATTTTAAATCATTAAGGAGATTGAGGAAGACATCAGGAGATGGACGGACCTCCCATTTTCATGGATTGGAAGAATTAATATTGTGAAAATGACCATCCTACCAAAAGCAATATATAGATTTAATGCAATTCCAATCAAAATCCCTGTGACATACTTCACAGAATTAGAAAAATGCATCCTTAAAAAACCCTGGATAGCCAAAGCAACCATGAATACAAGCTGTATAGTAATTCCTTTTCCCCATTTGTAGTTGTTCATACATGATGATGCAGAGAAATAGTCACTTCATATATGGATGAAGGAAAAGAAGTAAATTTGATTTTTCCAAGGACCATGCATTATCTCTCTTTTCCCAACCACTGGCTCCTCAGTTTGTAGCCATCAGAAAATAATGGTTCCCCACCTCCAAGCATTTGACAGCTGCATCCACTGCTACAGTCTTGGGTTGGAAGACTGATATTCCAACTCAGTGCTCACAATGCTGTTTTTGGCTAATGATTTCAGCATTTCTGCAGTGGTTTTCTCAGAATTGCTCCCAAAGGTCAGTAAAATGAAAGATTTGCTCTTCACTTATAATTGTGGATGTATTAAGTTCTGCACTCACTGGTTAAAGAGATTAATGAGAAGTGAAATGTGTCATTTGTCCATAAAAGAATAAAGGGGAACTTCACAAGGCACCTACATTTCAGCAGATGTAGTGATAGGTGCATTAACTAGATCACCTGGTTTTTTTCTAGATCATCTCTTTTAACTTCATGTTAACCCTATAAAGTCAATGTAGATGGCCCTCTTTCACAAAATTCAGGCCATGACTACATGGTAAACAAAGAAAGAAGGGTATGTCTAAATGTGAGTCAGGCTTAAAGCCAGAATTTGTTTTCTATCAGAAATTCTAAATAGGCAAGTTCTCCCCTCTTTTCTCCACAGCATATCAGAGTCTCAAGGGCAGTATTTCCAGAACAACTTAAAAAGCCTCTGGTTCCCAGCAATGTGTAAGTATCTTAATTTCTCCACACTCCCATTTGTGAGTTTTTAACTGAATTATCAGAGGAAGTGGTCTTTCTGTGAAACATTTTCCTCTTTCACCTTTTAACTTTTTCTTTCACATACAGCCTATGCACAAAAGTCACTAGAAGGCAGGACATCATTGCACGATGCAAACAGAAATTGAAGCAGCATCTACATATGATATGCTCCTCCCCACCAAGCCCTGTGAGTCTTTGCTTGACTTGACTCCTTAGTTTGCAGGTGGACAGCTCCAGCAACCCTCTTCCAGGGAAGATGGCTGTGAATTCACATCTGTCTACTCTTTGGCTGAGGACTATCTTCAGTATGTCCTACAAGTTCCCTCGTTTGAATCGGCTCCAAGCAAAACGTCCAGAGTGCTGTAAAAGTTGTTTTCTCAGTCCAAAAAGAAGTTGAACAGAATCTGAAACTATACTTGGACAATTTTGATGTTGTACCCACAGATACAGCTAGTACAATATTCAATCAAGTGATGGAAAAAGAATTTGAAGATGGTATCATTAACTGGGGGAGGATTGTGACCATATTTGCTTTTGGGGGTGTTTTCCTCAAGGAACTTCCACAAGAGCAGATGGACTTGGATGTGGATACCTACAAGCAAGTTTCTTGTTTTGTGGCTGAATTCATAAAGAATAACACAGGAGAATGGATACGTCAAAATGGAGGTTGGGTATGTGTGATCGAAATTGTTTTTCATTGTAACATAGGAATTGAGTGTTTCCTTACTTTAAAATGAACCAGAAACTACCAAGTGAAGGATTTTATTTTCTCTTAATGGCTTGTTTTAGAAGATTTTAATTAAAACTAAACAAAGCAAAAACTTTCTGGTTCACTTCCAGCGAATCCTAGAACTTCATAGCAGCAAACATTTGTGTCTAGGCTAGGAAGGCAGTTTTCTACTGCATCTTCAGAACCAACAATGCAGATCCTCTACTGCTTGCCTTTGCTAGGGTTCTCATGACAATGGAGAATTAGGACAGAAGAGTTGGTATTAGATGTTGTCACATGTAGGTATTTTATTTTGTTGCAAAAGACATGTTTGCAAGTACATTTTCTTACAAATTAATTTTTTCAGTTTTCTAACTTAAATTCTGAACTGTTAGGTGATAAAAATAAACAACATACTGTATCATGAGGAGAAATAAAAATTCACTGTATTACCAGTGCCTCAAAAGTCATGATCTGCATTAGAGTTCATGTTGGTTAGAAGCTTCTCCCACCTAGATTGAGATGCTTCGCTTTACATCCCAATATGTTTAATACTGAGTCTAAATAATCTTTCCTCTCTCCATGTAACCTCCTTTCTCTGACTCCCTTCCCTAGCTCTCATCTCTCTCATACAGTAAACACTGCTATTCATCATTTAACATGCTTATTGAACACATCCATAGGATATATACATAGCATTCCCCCTCCCTATTTTGGGATATTTCACTATTGCCCAGAGTAGTCTCTAACTCTTTAAGTAAAGTGGACTTCCAGCTTTAGCCTTCCAAGGATCTGGGACTCTAGGTGTACACTGTCATGATTTAGCCAAAACATTTGTTTTCCTTTGGCACTGAGGATCAAATATGGAGCCTAATCCAGGCTAAGCACATGCTCTATCACTAAAGTATATCTTTAGTTCCAAAATATTCCTTGAGAAAATAATTTTACATGCAAAAGGAGTACATGGGCTAGGAATGAGATACACATCTGTAATTCTAGCACTCAGGAAACAGGGAGAGAAGGATCAGAAGTTCAAAGTCATCTTCACCTACACAGCAAGTGTGAGGCCAGCTCTGACTACATGACAGCCTGTTTGTTCACCCCTGCTGCACCTCCGCCCCAATAGTATATAGTACTTATTCCACAACTGTTTGTTTCTTAATGAAAGGTACTTAAAATAGCATTTTAAATAATACTTTGTGGGCTGGGGAGGCTATCGATCAGAGTGCTTGCTTAGCATAAATAAGGACTTGAGTTTGATCCCAACACCAAATATACTTTTTTTTTTAAAGTACCTCATGTGCTTTGCTATTTGTACATGCTCTTCAATAGCTGACCACTTCCAGCTGATGGATATTTAGTTTTTTTTCAGGGTTTTCTGTCACAAGCAACACTTCACTAAATACTAGTATCCATCCTGTCTTGTGTATAGGTGTGTTTTCTAGGGTGGAAATTGGGTTATAGAATTCTTTGATCATAGTGTATATTCATTGTGAAGTTACTAGTTTTCTTCTCCATGGTAGTTATAATTCTATGAGCAGAAGTTCAAGTATCCACCATTTCCCTGGTATAAGTAGATTACTCGCAATTAGTCAAAGCTTCCCCAATTTTTTTAGGGTAAATGTATATACTTAGCTATCTTGTATTACTTCTTATTTCCTTAGTTACTGATACATCTAATCAGCTCTTCATATTTCAGATTAACCTATTTTCATGCTTACTGAATACTTCTTGAAAGAATGACTTGTTTATATCCTTTACCCCCCCCCGGTTTTAATCTTCCTCAGACAGGGTCTCCCTGAAGCCCCTGTAGTTGGAACTCAGGACACAGATGAGGCTGGCCTAGATCTCTTAGAGGTCCACCTGCTTTTCCCTCCAAGTGCAGGAGTTAAAGGCATGTACCACCACACCTGGCTTATTTAAATTTTATTAACTTATAAGACTTCATTGAATAGTCTAAATGAAAATCACTTTTTATGTTGCAGATTTCTTCTACCTTGTTGATTATCTGCTGAAACTGTAGATGTCTTCATTCATTATAAGAGTTAAAAGTCTGATGCAATCAAATATCTTAAACTTTGCCTTCATTCCATTTCTATTTTATTGAAAGCCTTCTTGCTTCATGCTGGGCCTTCCTGTAACCAGTCCTCCTTTTCAGTTGTTTTCAACTTCATGGAACTCTTCTAAGTAAGCTGGACTTAGGTAAAGGCTATGAGATATTTGTTATAGCTTCTTCTGGTTGGCTATAGATAGATATGCTGAAGAATTAAGGAAAATCTCTGTTGCACTGTGTATATTTATGTGTTGGCAAATGTTTTCTAGCACAGAGATCATCTATCAGCCTGTAGGAAATTACTACCTCACAAGATCATGGGCTTAGCCTAGATTAACAGTCTAGCATAGTATTTGGACTATTTGGAGTAGACAGAATGACTATATATCACTTAATCATCTAACTTCATAACAAATTTTGTGAGTTAGAATTCATAATGAATGAACGGTGTGGAATAGTCTCTTAGAATTTCATGAATTGTGTTTCTCTTTTGGGAGCCATAGAGGTGGAAGCATGGATGTAGCATGGAAAACCTATCCTGATGGAAACATAAAAGTACACACACACACACACACACACACACACACACACACACACACTTCATAAAGCCCTGTGTGTGTTTCCAGCTCTTCAGCTACACCTGAGGAGCTTAAGTTGTAGATATGATAGAAACACAAAAAGACATCATTTCAAAGCAATCTCAATACTGCATTCCAGAGAACATGAACCACTGACTCTGTTGATGGCAGGAAGTACTACAGTAAGTCAGTGCACACAGGCATGGCAAATAGCTTCATTTTACAGTGCTGTTGACAAATCTGCTCCAATGGATGAGTTTACTCTTGAAGGATTCATTTTGTGGGAAATGCACAACCACATGTCTATGCTAGTAGTTAGGTGGCCTGACAGAAGAGGAAAATGGGTATCTTACATTCTCCTTTTTACCTTTCTGAAAAAAAATCTGTCAAAATTATCATAAAAATGCAACCTACTGTCTTAATACACTTGAAATATGCCCAGGAACTATATGAAGTCTCTTACATCAAGAATGTGGTGTGGAAGCACATCATAGGTAGTGACCAACTCCAATTCAGACAGACTGGCTCATTTCTGGGCTCCAGGGTTTGCCATCTATGTGACCAGAACAACTTACATGACTTCTCTATGCTTTACTTCATCTGTACAACCAGGAGAAAATTGCATCCTACGTTCTGGGGCTGAAATAAGTAGATTAACTGGTTTATAAGTTCCAAGAATAATTTTACTACTCATGTGTAAGAAGTACACATTGATTTCCAAAAGGATATCAGTGGAACCTTATCAGTATTGGGTGCTATTATTAAAACTAATGTTTAGGATTTAAGGGTTAATAGACATAAAACAAGAATGGCAGTATAATAGGTAGTACAAAACGATAAGATTATGTTGATATATAATTTCTTTAACTCCTGGTAATTTTTAGATTGTCCCCATATACTTATTAGTAATTTAATTTTTTCAGTGGCCTTGTTTTTCTAACAACTATGGGATGAACATCTTCTCTTATATTTGAACGAACACTTTCCTGATAAATATATCTTCCTAGTCTGCAGCTCTTTTGATTTTAGCTTTTCATAGTTTTACAACGATTTTTATCTTCACTTGGCTTTTTCTCTTGTTTAATTTCCTTACCTTAGAAGTTGAACATATCTAATGCGATGACATGTTAATGGTCCAGTCACACTAGACAGTGGTCAACTGTCCTGTTAATAAGCAATTACTTCAAGGGTGTCACTGTACTTGCTTAACAATAAGGCAAGAAAATTCTTGAAATGGGAGTAATAAATGTCCAAATACCCAGAATGAGTAGGAAATACGTGGGTAAGTACAGCTAGAGGAAAGGGAAGCAGAGATGTGCAATGTCTTCTCTCTGTTGGGACATGACAGCATGTACCTCACATCATGACCTACCCTGACCCTGCAGCAAGAAGTAGTTTATGGTCAAGTCTTTACATACATAATTCTCATGTCTGGTGGCAGTCTGCTCTGCTGCTGATTCTTCAACTATTATGCCAAGATTTGAAGACTCTCCTGGGTCTTCTGACTCTCAAGGAGACATGCCTGGTTCACTTTTTGTATTAGTCCCATGAAGCATTTGGAGGCATTTGTAATCACAAATTTTGGAATTTACAAAATGCAGAGCAAATGTTTGCTAGATTAACATTTAAAATACTGAAAGAGGAATGAAAGAAAAGAAGAAAGAAGATAAAAAGAAGGAAAGGGAAGGAAGAAGAGAAGAAAGGAACACAGAAAGACAGGAAGGAAGGATAGAAGGAACTAAGGAAGGAAGGATGGGCAGATCTTGGGATGCAGCTTGGTTGGTAGAATGCTTGCCTAACACGCACAATTCTCAGTTCTCAGGCACAATGGCACAGGGCTGTAATACCAGGGCTTGGGAGGTAGAGGAAGGAGTATCAGAATTTCAAGGATGTCCCCGGCTACCTGGTGAGTACTAGGTAGCCTTGGCTACATTAGATCCTGTCTCAAAACAAGAATAATAAACTAAATTAAATTAGTATTTTGAATGCTTTCAATTCCTTTTAAGCTTGTTTCAAAATATATGGGACAGAAAGAAGTGCAATATTTGTACTCCTATCCAGGTCTAGGAACCAGACAATGACTTGTGTTACCTTTTAAATTTTAATTAATTAATTAATTAATTAATTAATTAATTTTTAGTACATGTCTTGCCACGTCACCCAGTCTGACTTGGAGCTCACTATGTAGTCCAGGCTGGCTTTGAACTTACAGTAACCTCCTGCCTCTACTCCTTAAGAACTGAAATCATAAGTGTATGCCACTACACATAGTGAGTTAGGTTATCTTAGAGAACATTTTTCCCCTGGACCTCAGTGTCCTCATTGGTAAAATAAAAGTTAGCATTACACTGGAAGTAATTTTCAGTGACGATGCTGTATTACAGGTTGAAAATGTGTTAAAATGTAGCGTTACAGTATACAGTTCATTGGGTTTCATATGCATATATATTAATTCTGAGGCTTGAATCCAGGAACTAGACAAGAAATTCTACCAATGTGGGTTATCTTATTATTTTTTTAATTATTGTGTCTAGTCTCATAAGATTGAATTATAGTAGAAATAATCATCAACCTTTTCATAGGTTCAAGTTTTAATTTGGATTTACTCAGTCCTTATAATCCCTAATACAACACATTTCATCATTATAAATTAATCTTTCAATGCCAGGCAATTGAAAGAAATGGAGAAACAGAGAGACTTCCTTTCTTTTAGAGTGTATCACCAATAAGCAACTGAACTGTAGCTCATCTGAGTGAAGATGAAAATGCTCGTTGGATTTCCAAGAGCTGATATGCAAAATGGTAGAACATATAACATTCACAATATCATACTTTCTACACACTGAAAGGATATTTATATACTAAATAAACATTGAATTAGAGATGTTTTTATTTTGTTTGTTTGTTTTTGAGACAGGGCTTCCCTGGAGCTTCAGCCGGCCTGGAACTCACTATGTAGACCTTGATCTCACAGAGATTCCCCTGCCTCTGCCTCCTGAGTGTTGGGATTAAAAGTGTGCACCACCACACCTGGCTTGAACTAGAGATATTTTTTAATCATTTTAAACATTTTTTCTTTTTTAGTTCTTAATATGTGGCTGCAGAAATATTGAGATTCATATATGTATCTTGAACTCTACCTCCATCAGACAATGTTTCTCAAGGAGTCTGGAGTCAGTCTAGAGAACAATGCTGCAGATGAAATGAGCATAAATACTAAAGGTGAAGGGAAGATTATCTATTTGTATTAAATACTTTTTTCCTTCTTTCAGCTAACTGGGTCTCTACTGATTTTTAAAGTGGTCAGTTTGTTCTCTCATAAGAAGATGGCTTCATAAGGAAGTTTGAACCTAAGTCTGGCTGGCTGACTTTTCTGGAAGTCATGGGACAGATCTGGGAATTGATCTTTCTCCTGAAGCAACATTATTGACCAGAGAGACCCCTGGCTCCTGTGAGGACTGTTACCAACACTTCTTCCATTTTCAAACAATTTTTGTGACAGGACTTAATTTCCACAGTTTATAAAGTATGTTTTGTTCCTACTTTAATCAATAAATTACACTTACGTGTTTCCATATGTGATTAGTGTTTTAAGTTTTTTAGTCTGCCTGGAAGTTTAAAAAAAACTCTACAGGAAACAGGTATTGAAGTATGGATTGATGATATCCAGGACAGTGGTGTCTTTTCTGCCTACCCCATAGCAGACTCTTCCTTAAGGGCGTGTCTATCACCCAGTCATTCTGTCAGTAGGGTAGGCAGAATGGGGACTAAATTCTGCCTCCTGCCTTCCTCCTGGACCTGGGGTTTCTGTATCCTCAGAGCCCTTGGCTGCATACTGTTTCTTATTGCTGCCCTCTCCCCAACCTTCACTCTCTGGCCCTTCATTTGGGGTTGATGGATGAAACAACCAGATGTGCAGTGTTGAGGCTCAGAAACACTAGCCTAAAATGAAGGACTAAGAAGCAGCTTCTCTCTGATCTTCTCCTGCTTCCTGTCTCTCACCCTAATTCTCTTCCTAGGCAAGACATAGAAAATAATATTCACCATCGCAAAGTCAAGTGATAGAAACCTGGACCCTCTTTTTCCCCCAAACCAGGTATAAAACCTTATTCTAACTGTTCCACTTTTTAGTGTGACAGTAGGGCATAAAGAAATTCTCTGACTTATCCTGTTTGCTTATAAGTCGTAAGATCCCCATCTGAAAAGAGGCCCTGCCCCATATCTGGAAAGAAGGAATGCTACACAGAGAGATCAAAAAACATCTGGATATTCAGGCCTTTCTGGATATTTCCTTTCTGGATATTTCCCATGAGTCTGTTACATTAGATCATACCCTTTTGGTTTAAAATATGTATTAATGCCAGGTGTGGTGGCACACGCCTGTAGTCCCAGCACTTGGGAGGTAGAGGCAGGTGGATCTCTGTGAGTTCAAGGCCAGCCTGATCTACATAGTGAGTTCCAGGACAGCTGGGGCTACAAGAAGACGCTGCATCAAGAAGACAAAAAATAATATGTATTCATGGTATGTGTTCTTTGTTGAAGCTAGGCATCAAAATGATCAGAAGTTCAAAGTACCTGATGCTTTGGGCTTCAACCTAAACCCTCCTGTGTCATGTCATGTAATCAAATAAATTTGTCACATTTTCCTTTTCTTATTGTCAGATGAAGATGGACATGATCAATGTGCCTTTCCAATAGGCAGGAAAGGATCACATCCCTTTCAACTCCTACAGCAGGAAACTCTGGAGCGATTTGAACAAAATTAGTTTAAATGGCTGAATTTCAAGTCACTATAGAACTTGATTTTTTTTTATTTTGTGCATTTCTTTCTTTTTTTAAAATAAATAATTGAGAATTTCATTCATGCATATAAGGTGTTTTGATCAAATCCATGCCCACTCCCTCCCCTCCAACTCCTTCCATATCGCCCCATCACTTTTTTTCTGATAACTTCATGTACTCTTTCTTCATCTTTAATTTTTTTCTGATGGGGCTTTGGGCTACTCTAACATTCCCCCTTCTGAAAAGGTAACCCTAATATCTTTTAAGGATTAGATAAAAGCTCCCAAATATTTTTGACATTTTTGGCCTTTGGAACGGAGTAGTTGCTAAAAGGCCTAAGGACAGTGAGTTTTAGCCAAAAAACTGGCTACTTTTCTTTGGGGTCTTTTTACCCCAATTGCCTAGCAAATTCCTACCTCTTATTCTTATCACACCATCCACTGAAGAGGTTACCCAAATTGCCAATAGGGAATAGGGATGCAGACCCCTCTGGCTTCTTCCATGCTGAACAGGGACACAGGGTAAGGTAATTGGAGTACCCCTTCAGTGGGTCTATATAAACGATCTCAAATTGCATAACTCTTATCTCAAGGAGGAAAAGAAAGTCTTTGAATAGTGAATAGGAGATGTGAAGAAGTAAAGGCAAGAGTAATTAGCATTACAAGTTCTAGACAGGGAACTAGAAAAAAGTCAGAACAGGGCAGTTTTCAAATGTTCCTATGAGAGTCCATTAAAATTTCTTGACAAGGCCTTTGATGTTTTTTATGCAAAAAAACCTGTGTTTCTATCAAGTCTGTGTTCCAGTTTTTAGATTATCAAGTTTGATGGCAATATGGAAACCCTCGACTTTGTTCTATACAACTTAGATTATACTTCCCATGAGACTAGTGATAAATCTAACAAAGGAACTAGAGCCTCTCTTTCCAATGTCATATGGACCCTTCACCAGGGAATTCAGTTATTAACACTGCCAATGAGATGTGATTCCAAACTGAGGGACTAAAGATGCTGTGGTAAGTCAACAAGGAAGTGTTTATAGTCCAGGCAGTTTTGGTTTATCATGAAATCACATTTGAGATTCAAATATTCGCAGTTTCACACTGAAATCGTGGATCCATTTGCACTTCACTTTTGTGCAAGGTGATAGATAAGGGTCTAATTTCATCTTTCTACAGGTGAAGATCCAGGTTTGCCAGCACCATCTGTTGAAGATACTGTCTTTCCTCCAGGGTGCATTCTTGGCACCTTTGTCAAATATCATGGTGTCCTTTTTATCTCTATAAGAAATTAAGATCATAGAAAGGCTCAGTAAAGTAAGACTTTTCAGATACTCTAGGATGATGCCATGCTTGACAGTATAGAGTAGCTTAGGCAGGGGAAAGATGAGATCAAGCTGTTCATAGAGGAGACAGATTCTGAAAAGTCTTACAGGCCAATGTATGAACCATGTAAGAACACGTTTCAATGCTGAAATAGAAACTGCTGGAGAGTTGTGTACAGAGAAGTAACGAAGTATGGCTATTTATGTATTTCTTTTGAGATAGACTCTCAGGGAGCCCAGGCTGGTCTCAAACTCCCTGTATAGCTGAGGATGATCTTGAACTTCTGATCCTCCTGCCTCCACATCCTAGGATTACAGGTATGTCCTGCCATATTCATTTTGCATGAAGCTGGGGCTTGAACCTAGGGAAACACTCTACCAATGAAGCCACTGCCCAAGCACCACAGTCTTCTATTTTAAAGGATTCTTCCTAGTGCCTCAGGACAAACTGTAAAGGGAGAAAGGTATAAGCAAAAAGATCACCTATGAGGTAACTGAAAATTGTAATTGTACTGAGAACCAGAACCGGGTATCACCTTCAAACGCTGCTGCTCTCAGTGACCCACATCTATCTAGGTCACAGTCTCAAATGTCCCACAGCATCCCAAGCCAGCACCACCAGCTGAGGACTAAATGAACACATGTGACGGGGGGGGGGCGACATAGTTCCCATTCAAATCATGAAGCTCTGTGAGAAGGTAGCACAGTCTGGTCTTGTGACTGGAACCATTCTGCCTCAGTCTTCTGAATGCTGAGATCAGAGGTATGTGCCGCCACTTAGTGGGATTTATGTTTTGTTTTTATTTAGTGTTTTGGAGAAATGGTCTTGATATGCAACTAAGTAGCCAAGACTAAGCTACAACTCACAAACTTCTGCTTCAGCTTTGAGAGCACTGGAATTGCAGTTTTTTGGGGAGGGTTGTTTTGTTTTTAATTCTTAATGGTGTCTTGTTAAGAACAGAATTTTTGCAACTATTTTGTTGAGAATTTTTGCATCTATGTTCATTAAGGATATGGGTCTAGAGTTTTCTTTCTTGGTTGTATCTTTACCTGGCTTTGGTATTAGAGTGATGCTGGCTTCGTATAAGAACTTGGAAGTTCTCCCTCCATTTCCATCCTTTTGAATAAATTAAGTAGTATTGGATGTAGATCTTCTTTAAATGTCTAGAATTCCGCTGTAAATCCAACTGGTCCTGGGCACTTTTTAGCCTTGTATTGCTGTTTCAATTTCCTCATGTATTATGGATCTGTTTAAGCTGTTGATCTCTTCTTGGTTTAGTTTTAGTGGTTCCCATGCTTTTAGAGACCCACACATTTCTTTTAGGTTTTTAAATTTAGTAGTATATAGGTGTTTAAAGTATTCCCTTATAATGTTCTGGATCTTTTTAGTATCTGTTGTGATGTTTCCCCTTTCATCTCTGATTTTGTTGATTTGGAGGTGCTCGTTCTTTCTTTTGGTTAACTGTGCTAGCGATCTACCAATCTTGTTTATATTTTCAAAGAACCAGCTCTTGGATTCATTGATACTTTGTATTGTTTTGTTTCTATTTCATTAATTTCTGCTCTGATTTTTGTTATTTCTTCTTGTCTACTGGGTTTGGGTTTCATTTGCTGTTGCTTTTCAAGCTCTTGAGTTGCAATGTTAAGTCATTTATTTGTGTTCTTTCCAATTTTTTAATATAGGCACTTAGACCTATATAATTACCTCTAAGGACAGCTTTCCATGTGTCCCAGAGCTTTGGTTGTATTGTATTGTCCTTGTCATTTAGTTCCAGGAATACTTTTTTTTTTCTTAATTTCTTTCTTGAGCCATTCATCATCCAGGAGTGTGTTGTTTAATCTCCATGCATTCATGTGGTTACTGTGGCTTCTTCTGATGTTGATTTTAAGCTTTATTGCATTGTGGTCTGATAGAATGCATGGAATTATTTCAATCTTTTCATGTTTGTTGAGGTTTGTTTTGTGCCCCAATACATGGTCGTTTTTGGAGAAGGTTCCATGGGACGCTGGATAGAAAGTATATTCTTTGGTGCTCGGGTGGAATATTCGGTAGATGTCTGGTAGGTCCACTTGATGAATGGCATTGTTTAATTCAGATGTCTCTCTGTTAATTCTCTGTCCTGTTGACCTATCTAATGGAGACAATGGGGTATTGAAGTCCCCTACTTTAATGAGTTGGGATTAATCTGGGTCTTAAAGTCCTGTAGTACTGTTTTTATGAAGTTAGGTGCACCAGAGTTTGGTGAATATGTGTTCATTTTTGTAATATCTTCTTAGGTTATTGCTCCTTTGATCAG
>NW_008359594.1:33202-38580 GCF_000622305.1 Nannospalax galili
TGTTTCTTGCAGAAAACAAAAAGATAGGCTTTGTTTCTCAATCCATTATACTAGTCTGTGTCTTCTGACTGGGGAGATCAGTCCATTGATATTTAAAGTTATTAATGAAAGATGTGTATTGAATCCTGTCATTTTTATTTCTGTTCACATTCTTGATATAGTTGTGCATTTCCACATTTATATCTTCATTGAATTTCTTTTCATAACCCCTTGTGTATAGTCATTCCTTTATTCAGCTTAAAGACACACATCAAAAAGTTCATCCACCATGATCAAGTTGGCTTTATTTCAGAGATGCAGGGATGGTTCAATATATGTAAGTCAATAAATGTCATAAATCATATAAATAGTCTCAAAGACAAGAATCACATGGTCATCTCAATAGATGCAGAGAAGGCCTTTGACAAAATTCAACATGCATTTTTGTTTAAAGTCCTAGAGCCAATTGGACTGGAGGCACCATACCTGAACATACTTAAAGCCAAATATAAGAAACCCACAGCCAACATCATTCTAAATGGAGAAAAACTGGAAGCATTCCCATTGAAATCAGGAACCAGACAAGACTGTCCACTATCTCCACTCCTCTTTAACACAGTGGTTGAAACACCTGCAAGAGCAATAAGATAAGAGAAAAAATTAAAGGAGTAATAATCAGAAAAACAGAAAAAGAGTACATGGAAACACTCCACTTCAAAATAGGTGTTAAAATATATATATATATCTTGGAATAAACCTGACCAAAGACATTAAAGACCTCTACAATGAAAATTTTAAATCTTTTTAAAGATAGAGATTGAGGAAGACATCAGAAGGTGGAAGGATCTCCCATGCTCATGGATTGGAAGAATTAATATTGTGAAAATGACCATCCTACCAAAAGCCTTTTATAGATTCAGTGCAATGCCAATCAAAAGCCCCATGATATTCTTCACAGAATTGGAAAAAACCATCCTAAGATTCATATGGAGATGGCCAACATAACCCTGAGCAGTAAGAACAATGTCTGGGGGATTACTATACCAGATTTTAAACTGTATTACAGAGCTATAATCATAAAAACAGCATGATACTGGCACAAAAATAGACCCGTAGTTCAATGGAACAAAATTGAAGAACCAAATATGAGTACATGCAATTTCAGTCACCTGATATTTGACAAAGGGGCCAAGAAAATTCACTGGAGGAAAGACAGCACGCTCAGCAAATGGTGCTGACAAAACTGGCTCCACCTGTAGAAGAATGAAACTAAACCCCTGTCCTTCACCTTGCACAAGAGTCAACTCCAAATGGATCAAAGATCTCAATGTGAAGCCTGAAACTCTGAAAGTGTTAGAAGAAAACATTGGCAATAACCTACAAGATATAGGTGTGTTGCTGTGTGGCTCGGGGGTTGGCTAGCCCCTTTGGGTATCTTGGGATTACCCATCAGGGGCAGGGGGAAAGTAGTTGCAAAGTCAATGACACAGACTCTGGGAGACTCACTGTGTAGTAAGGAAGCAAGCTCATTTATTGCGTACAAAGGGCTTTTCTTTATACCCCCCAAACTTCCCCTATTGGCCCTGAAGGCTGAGCTGTTTATCGTCCATTGGTGTAACTGCCGTGTCATCTGTCTCTAGCCAGGGTGGCAGATATCAGGTTAGCAGTTCGAGGAAGTTGGCTGTAGAAGAATGGCATGCCTGCGCAAAGGTATCCAGTCCGGTGCCTGGCAGATACCCATGGACCTCTTCCTACATTTCCACCCTTTTGTTTTTAAAGGCAGTCCAGTGGGAGTCAGGCTGCTGCCTGACATAATCGTGCCCACCTCGAGATGACCTCAATATTACAGGTTGTGTCTGTCTTAGGTTGTTCTTACTCGGGGCATAAGCCTTACCTGTCATGGGAGCATGCATCTAGCCCATGCATGTCCTGTCTTAGGTTGACTTGTCCCGGTAGAATCTTACCCATCATTGTCTACCAACCCTGAGGGAGGTGTAGTCTCGGGGGATCTGCCAGGGTGGAGGGCTAGTTTAGGAGGAGGCCTTTCGTATATGAGCTAGCCAGGTCTGCATGACCTCCTGAGGAGGGCCCTGGTCTGGATGTTGTAGGGCTGAGAGGACCTGAAGGGTTGTTTTGTTGGTGGTTCGCCAGCGACAGATATGTGACAGTAGGCACCTGAGGATGAACAACATAAGAAGGAGCACACCTCCTACTAGTAAATAGGTTAGTAACCATGATGGATCAAAAAGTCTTTTAAGATTTTCCCAGATTTTTGTTATTAGGCCTGTCTGTAATGACATGACTGAAGCTCTAGTCAAATTTAGCTGTATAATTTGATTTGTTAAAATATTTGAGTAATTAAGAAAGTCTTGGGACCAAGTCCCCTTGAGGAAGTTAGCCAGTTCTTGTCTGGTCTGTGTGAAATTTTGTACCTGGTATGGAGTCAAGCACAGTGCACTAAACCTGGGATCAGAGACCAGTAAAGTCATTTTTTTGTACCAAGGTAAGTTCTTCTGAAACTAGGTCTATTTGTTGTTGAAGGACGTGTATGGCTTGGAACAGGTGTTGGTTGAGTTGAGATTGGGTGTACAGCACCATAGCTGATTTTTCTACTACCTGATTGATTGTTTCTACCATAGAAGTGCCCTGGGTGAGGGCCATGGTGGCAACAGCAGTAGTGCCTAGAGATGCAATAACTGCGGCAATGATTGCAGCAGTGAGACCAAAGTCACGTTTTACATGAGCAAGGGAAGTAAATTCCATTCACTCCATAAGTATGACAGTGTGGAAATGGGTAGCATTTTTAACTGGTACCCAAACTGCGGCTGGTTTGAGCATGAGGAGGAGAAGAGTAGCAGGATAGACCCAGCATGCCATCAATACACAGGTGACATTGGGGGTAGTGCAGTTAAGGTGCTCCCCTGGATTGGTAGAGACATTGGCCAATAGCATGACAAATGTGGGTCTAACACAAACAGGAGTGGGGTTAGACTAATTGTTTGTGACTGGGTAGCATTGGGTTTGGGACTGCAAGACTCATTTTTTTTGACATGGTAGGAGCCATTAAAGTAACTAGCTCCCCGAGCAAAGAGTAAGGGTCAGAGATCTAAGCAGGCGTGGGGGCTGCAGAGATCCCAATTTCCGAATATGGAGTCCCATGTCATGGAGCTGATCGTGTTCCCACATGGGTGGTAGTAGGCGAGGGGGTCTCCAGGCACTGAGCTTGTTCCCAGGCAGGGCACCCCAGAAATCACAAAAGTGGGGGGAAGCCATGGGGTTGTGTGGGTTACAATTTTGCCACCGTAGGGGCATGCGCAAAGTGGTGGGTATGCTAGCCATGTGTGGGCATCTGACTAATGGAAGGTGGCAGATCTTGTCGCAGCCCGGCCCCAGAGGAGAGGTGGGGGGTCCCTGTCCCTCCTTTCATTATGGCCCCTAGAGTTGCAAGGACAGAGTTCTCACTGGTGGTATCCATAGAGGGGGAAAAATGCTGTCCTGATTGGGATTATTGCCCTGTGTGACCTCGGGGTGACTCAATGGAGAGGTCAGTCATTTTTTGTCTGTGACAATGTTCATTGAAGGAAGCTAAGACTTCCTCGATGGAACCCAACTTAAGGCTCCCCAAAATGCTGAGAAGGATGGGAACAAAGGGAGCAGATGGGACCATGCCCTCCTGAACCTCATGTTTATGGGTCAGGAAAAGGACCTGCATCCACATGTCCGGATCCCACATATTTTCAGGAGAAATCCAAGGAGCGATTACAGAGGCCTCATCCCAGAACTGTTCTAATTGACTGCGATTGACTTTTAAGACTGCGTGTAACTAAGAGGGATTTAAGGGCCATAATCTGAGGTTCCTTACAGTGGGAAGGGAAGGTGCCCATGATGGGAAATGAGAAAGGAAGGTGTCCTAAGCTTACTGAGGGGGTCTCATAGTGAAATTTGCTGAGAAATTGAGATCAAAAGGAGGCTCTCTGCAAAAGTAGAAGGCTAAGAAGACAACAAGGAATGCAAGGAAAAGGCACAGAAGAACAGTTAGCCACTCAGAGTAGAAGTGGTTAGACATAGTGCAGTGTTTAGGACCAAAATGTCTTGTGCTTAGTGGGAGACTTCCATGGTTTGTTAGGCCCTGGCCGTATGCCCACATGGTGTCTCTGGTCGAAAGAAAGCTTTCAGGAGATCTCCTGTTTGTCCCGTTTCCTGGGTGATCAGCCCTTATGTGGAAACACCAGGCAGACCGAAAATGAAAGTATGTACCTCCCTACCGAGGATGAACAGATGCACAAACAAACAGAAACCTGGAAGGGGCCTACACACCAAAAAACAGCCAAAGGGGACCAAAACAGGTCGACGAGGAGACAGAGTAACCTGGATGGTGGCTAGAACTCAAGGAAGCCAGGGGCCCATGCCAGCATGGGTCTGGAAGGCCACATTGGGTGCCAGATGTTGCTGTGCAGCTTGGGGGTTGGCTAGCCCCTTTGGGTGTCTCAGGATTACCTGCTGGGGGCAGGGGGAAAGTAGGTGTAAAGTCAATGACATGGACTCTGGGAGACTCACTGTGCAGTAAGCAAGCAAGCTCATTTATTGCATACAAAGGGATTTTCTCTATACCCCCCACCGAACTGCCCCTATTGGCCCTAAAGACTGGGCTTTATTGTGCAGTCCATTGGTGTAACTGCTGTGTCATCTGTCTCTAGCCAGGGTGGCAGATATCAGGTTAGCAGTTTGAGGAAGTTGGCTGCAGAAGAATGGGGCGCCTGTGCAAAGGTCTCCAGGTTTGGTGCCTGGCAGATACCCATGGACCCCCTCCTACATAGGTGTAGGAAAGGATTTTCTAAACTGGACATCAATTGCTCAGGAAACAAGGTCAAGAATCAACAAGTGCGACCTCATTAAACTAAAAAGCTTCTGTACATCAAAAGAAGCAACCAAGGAAGTGAATAGAAAACCCACAAAATAGGAGAAAATCTTCACCAGCGACACATCTGACAGAGGTTTAACATCCAAAATATATAACTGTTGGGGAACCCTGCTGCTAGGATTGTAGTCCTCCATGTCTGGATAGCTCTAAGGGGCTTGGCACTATATGGAAGGACTCCCCTTCTCAGCAGGGGGCCTCCTGCTCTCTGCCTGACTTACCTGGAAAGTGCTGCCAAACACGGATGCCTGACCTTATTTGGAACATGACCTTTGGCATAGTTACCTGGAGTAAAAACTACCCCCAGGTTTTTTCTATATGATAATTAGGCATTGCCCGATAGTCGGATGATAGGAGCCTACTCCCACATGTAAATAAAGCATACCATGAGCACCTATCAGGTGAAGCATTGGCTACTGCCTCCACACTATATTTTCCCTAACCCCCACTGAATAAACGGAGCTGTTTCACTGAGTCTGGA
>NW_008359594.1:38619-61437 GCF_000622305.1 Nannospalax galili
TACAACTGAACCTGCCTCCCCGGAAGGGCTTTCTTCCGTCAGTGCTCACTGGCCATCCTGACCCCGTTCATCGCTTTTGCTCCCTTTGTCCTCGTGGAATGGTGGCCAATGATCCACGAGGAGAGGGAGAGACCCCACATATAACAAACTCAAAAAACAAAGAATCAAGAAAGGAAGTAACCCAATGAAAAGATGGGCTAAGGAACTGAGCAGAGAGTTCTCAAAAGAAGAAATAAAAATGGCTAAGAAGCTGCTTAAAAGGTGTTCAACATCACTGGTAATTAGGGAAATGCAAACTTTTTAGTTTGAAAACTTTTACCCTAGTCAGACTGGCTGAGGTCAAGAGAACAAATGATACCAAATGTTGGAGAGGATGTGGGGAAAGAGGAATGCTCATCCACTGCAGGTGGGACTGAAAACTTGTTAAACTCCTATGGAAAGCAGTACGGAGAACTCTTAAAAAACTACAAATGAATGTACCATTTGACCCAGTTATACCACTCCTTGGCATATACCCAAAGAACTCATCCTATTGCAGAGACACTTGTACATCCATGTTTGTTGCTGCTCTTTTCACAATAGCTAAGACATGGAAGCAACCTAAGTGTCCCTCAATGGACTAGTGGGTAATAAAAATGTGTTTCATTTATATGATGGAGATTTACTCAGCAGTAAAGACAAAATTATGAAATTTGCAGGTAAATGGATGGAACTAGAAACTGTTATAATAAGTGAAGTAACACAGGCACAGAAAAAAACCACACACACACACACACACACACACACAAAAGAACTGAGGTATGTTCTCCCTCATATGTGGATCCTAGCACCAAATCCTGATAAAAGTGAGTATGTATCCAGAATAACTACAGGAACCAGGATAATGAAAAGGAACCAGGGAGGTAAAGGAAAAGAAAGAATCTGAAAGAGAACAGTAGGAAATGGGCATTAATAAGGGAGATACAGATAAATTTGGGGTTATTTTAAGGGAGAGGGGAGGGAAGGTTATACAAGGAACCCATGGAATAAAGGGAAAGAAGGAGGTCAAGAGAGGTGGGACCATAGGAGAAGGGTATTATTAAGGGAGAAATGGGAAAAATGGGGGCACTTTAAATGGGGAAACCATGATGGAAGGGTTAGACAATGCAAAAGATAAATAATGCCTAGCTAGTTCAAAAAAAAAACAGAGGGGAACTATATTAGTCCAACAACCTACTGACAACTTATACATAGAACTAGATCAAAGAACATAATATACATCTAGGCAAGGTTTATCTGAGAACGTTTGGTTTTTTCCCAAGCATTATCTACATGGCACATGGTAATTAAAAGTACCAGACTGGTGGAACTAACATTTTTGGATGCATAACAGCCATACTTTGAGGCCTATAGTAATTTGGTCAGAGGAACATAAGGGACAGTTTTTGCTCCTTGCCTTCCTAGGTCATCTAAGTTCCAGAGGACTATGAGCATCTCAAAATGTCCTGTAAGTGTGGTGAGTCACCTGTCTTCTTGATGGAGGCCATAGAGACCCCACCAAGTGGACTAGAACCAGTGTCCAATCTACAAAGAGGAGGGCCAATACAGAGGAAACATTTCTTCCATGCTTCCAAGTGAAGCCACTGGTAAAAGAAAGGAGCCAGGGGCTCCTCCCAAGCCCATGTGACCCCTGAGGAACAGATTCTCAAACGACCTTAAGAGTAAAAATAAATTAGTTTATCTGGGCCAATTGTAGGGTCTTAAACACCAAAAAGGAAAGCATAACCAAAGATTAAAGGGGCCAATATAATTTTTAAGGGGTCCATATGTCTGGCTAGAAGCTACATAACAAGAAATAATGCCAGACAGGTAATACCTTCGAGTTATTGGCCAAGGTGGCCCAAAATACTCCCAGACAGTAACCCAGGATAGAATAGGGAAAATGAACCGCAGATCCCAATCTTATCTAAAGGAATGTTGACAACTGATTGCTGCTAGATGAGGAACAGCTGATCTTCCTAAAACAAGGCTCTCTACACAGCTTGACTAGATTCAGCAGATGGACAAGCACTGGGTAAAGGCTGGGGGTACCTACAACACAGTGGACAGTAACAGGGATGACAGAGTATATGGGCTCCAGTCGGGGGGAGGGCTATGCGATGGTGCCATTTGGTAAGTGGGTATATAGATGAATAAGATTGTTTGAGATGTTCTGTATGATATACACACACAAAAAAATCAACAAATTAAAAAAATGACTTATATTTGGGAAAAAATAGAACAGAATTTTTGAATTTTGATGAGTTCTACATTGTAGGGACTCAGGTTTGCTTTGCTTAGTGGGAGACCTGCTGGCTTCAGGGCAGAGGGTCTGATCGGCGATAGAGTCAAACTCTGGGACCTGTGTCTTCCCAACAGGACGATTTATTTTAGAATTCAGGTGGTTTTTATACATCCCAAGGAACTAGCAGTCACGTGTGATACGACAGTCACATACAAAGATTTAGGGTACAAAGAAACAGGACATTTAGTCTGTTAGTTGGTGCCAGAAGGATTCTTAAACTTTTACTCAAGGTTATCAATGCCCATCCAGTAATTTATTGGCCACAATGTTTTCTTTCTTAGAGCTAAAACCACGGTGAACTTTTAGCTTTTAGCTCAGGAGTAAACCTTTAACCTGGCCTAATCTCTTAGCCAGGGATAGCTCAGTTATTTGTTTAGGACGAGGAGTTGACGAAGATGCTTTCCCACAGAGCAGGGAGCCTGCGCTTTTATGACCGGGCCGCTTCCTCCTGCCAGCCTAACAGTGTTCTGCAAGGCAGGGATTATCAGAGCCACTGTTTTCAGCGCCCCTCCCTTTAGCAGAGAATGCAGTCTGGACCTATGAGGCTCACCTCATCCTAGGGCCTGGCATCCTGGTTTCCTACACTACATTATCTTTTTTTCCTTCCTTTTCTTGTTCATTTTCCTTGCTCTGGTTTTCTTTTCTTGTGCTGTAATCAATCTTTTCTTACTATGTTTAGTTCCACAATTTGCTTTAATTTAAATTTTATGTATGCAATGATGTAAGAGTTGAAGTTCATAAAAGAATTTTCCTCCTAAAAGTAAATAAGACACACACTGAAGTACAGCTTAAAAGTTCAGGTCACAGACCGAAATAAAAAGTGTCAACAGCCATGTGTCACATTACTAAAGATGTAGCTGTGTTGTGAAACCAGATTTTGCGCTTTTCTTATGTAAATATGTTCCAGGTAGTAGTGCACATACTTCCTGTTATATCCATTTCCAAGTATTCATTTTCAACAGATAGCTCTGGTGAACACAAAAATGAATACTGAAAGAGACCAGGCTTGGGGTACATGCCTGTGAACCCAGTACGTGGGAAGTGGAGACAGAAGAGTCAGGAATCAAAGCTATCCTTGACTATAGAGCAAGATTTTTAAAAATGTTTCTGTGCACTAGCGCTTTGCCTACAGAAGAGGATGGCAAGTCCTGGAACTAGAATTAGGGATGGTTGTTATGTGGGTGCTGGGAACCAAACCCAGGTTTTCTGGAAAAGCAGTAAGCTCCTTAGTTATCTTTCCTGCCCGCTACATAGCAAGCTTGAGGCCAGTCTGGGCTACATGAGACCTTGTCTCCTACCCACCACTAAAACAAACAAAAAGAATTTAAAAGTACCTAGGGAGTAGGAGAGGCACTTGGAAGGAAGAAGTAAAAGAAAACGTGGACTCTAGATCTGTCCGCAGTAGATACAAGCCCCTGGTGGTGCACATGGGAAATGAGGAAATAGGCAAAGTTCGGGTACTTTAACTGGGGAGGGAGGAGGGAAGGTTAGACAGTGAGAGAGGATATATAAATAATGCTTATCTGGTATGAAACACCAGATGGAAATGTATTAAATCAAAGGCCTACTGAAAAATACACAGACAATATCTGTACATGTGTGTTAGTGTATTGCTGAATGTTATATAACAAGAAACACTGTGCCAGACAGGAGAGTCCTCCCTTTGAGTTGTCAGGGCAGTTCAAGAGACTCCCCAAATAACACAGGCTATTGGCACAGCCCTTGATTACCTCCCAGAACTGGAAGGTAAGACTAGTACTGAAGACAGGACATGCTTCAGACATAGGACTTGGAGCAACGGGGCAGGAACTGACCTGGAAGCCTTCTACCTGAAGACAAGCTCTTATACCTTCAGAGGATACTATGTAAGCTGCAAAGGGAGAAAATAAATCAATGGTCCAACCGCAGCTGTAAAGACTAATCACTGCACCAACGATCAGCACAGCAAACTAGAGTGGTGCAGTAGTAGCACTTTTATCCTGGGGGTAATCAACAGTTATATAATTGAACTTAAAGCCTGTTCAATGGGTGTGAACTCGTGTGTGTCGGGAGGTGGACTTTAGATCTGTCCCCAGTAGACACAAGCCCCTCGTGGTAATGTAAACATAGCCAAGTACACATGACTGGAGAGGTCAGAGATCCTAGAGAAAAACTTACATCTGTCACACTCCTAAACAAATGTAATTTCTTACTATGTTCTAAATATATATCCTCATATTTACAGACAAGTTTACCTCTCAGCACTCATTAAAAAAGCCTCTTTTGCAACAGACGCTATTAAAGAATTCCACAACTGGTCAAATGTAGAGAATAAGTGAGATTTCCAGCCCTAAGTGACACATCTACAATGGAACCTCTATACCTTAGGCTCATGGAACATAGTGGAACAGAGGGTAGAGAGAATATTAATGCATCTCTCAACTATAACCAGGAAGCTTCCTCATGCAGCAGAGGGCAATTAACACATGGAGCCACAACTGACCAAAATGTAGCGAATAGAAGACTGTGACATGCATGCCCCTGGATAGGACTCCTATATTAAACCTCAGCTACCCAGGGCTCAAGGACCATTGTAGAAAAGGGGTGGAAAGATTCTAAGAGCCAGAGGTAGTGGATGAGCACAAGGAAACAAGGAACTTGGCTTCTGGGAACTTGCTCATATGAACTTACAGCAATGGTGACAGCATTCACAAGACCCATATAAGCACAAACCAGACAAAAACTCAGCATAGAACTGGGGAAATGGGTGGGGCATCCTAACTTTAGCTGAGAAACTATTGGAGATCAATCACTGCCAGGTAGGGGAGAGTTGATCTTCTCTGGGGGAGTGACACTAGGTACCCTGACCAGGCTTCAGTGGAGGAACTCACACCAAGGGACATTTAGGAACAGAGACTTAGCATAGGTCTTGGCATGTATGACAGAATGCATGAGGTCTGGTGGGGAGGCTATGGAGGGTGCAAGTAAGGGAGGGGCTCTGAATAAGATTAAGATATAGTGTATAAAATGCACAAAAATTAATTAAAAAAAATATATAGGGGGACAAAGGATTTCAGAGGACTGAACACATTGAGGAACTAGGGCTATCTATGACTCTATCATGAGCCTCACCTGTAAGCTCACAGAGCTCTCAGGAGATTCAGAACCATAAAGCGCTTCACATTTAAGGTTGCATGTATCACTAGGACATCTTTGATGGAAATGTACAGTATGGAGTGGAACTGGTATTATCAAAGATTGGGAGTAAATGAAGCAAATGCTTTTCCTCAAGAAAATCAAAGCTTTTCCTAACTGGACAAAGCTATCTACTACTTTTGCAGTATTGATGGTCAAACCAAGGGCCTTCTTCACGCTAGATAGGCACTCCCTGTGCTATGCTGCCAGACTCTCTGTGTTTGCATAATTGATTGCCCATTAAACCTAAACATAATCTGTCTCATTGGCAACCCTGCCTCTCACAGTAGGCTTTCATCAGCTCATTCATCAGGGTGTGCCTCTTGGTCTTGGACTGACTACCCAGTCATTGCACCCTGCCACTCAAGTCAATGTGATCATTCTCCATCTTTGCTCCCCGCTTGGGCTTCACTTCTGATGTGTTTGTATGACGGTGGAAAACAGTGTAGGAACAGACAGCACTGGAGCAGACAGGCATGCGTCCAGCCCCACCAATCTCTCCTATATTGTTAACTTTTTTTTTTTTTTTGGCTTAAAATTTTTATTGAATTTTTGTGTATTTCATACAGAACGCCTTAATCAACTATATATCCTCTTCCCCATTGGCACTCTTCCACAGATCTCCCCCCTCCAGCTGTCCCTCAGTGCAAAATTCATCCACTGGGATCTAGTCAGCCTATTGAGAGTCCCTCCCTTGAAGATCAACTCTTCTTTACCCAGCAGTAATCAGCAGCCAATATTCTTTGATTAAGATTGGGGCCTGATGCCCATTTCCATAGTCCTGTCTGCTTGAGTTTGCCTCGGTCTTGTGCATGCCGAAATCTTTGCTGTAGGTTCATATGAGCAAGGACCCAGGAGCTTGTAGGACTCCATTTCAATATGGTTATGCACCTCCTCCCTGGCTCTTACAATCGTTCTGCCCCCTCTTCTGCAATGGTCCCTGAACCCTGGGTGGGTGGAAGTTAATATAGGAGTCCTGTCCAAGGACCCACACTTGACAAACTCTTACCCTCTACACTTTGGCCATTTGTGACTGTTTTTGTTCCTGCCCCCCCCCCCATTGCATGAGGAAGCTTCATTGATGAGAAGTGAGAGATGCATTAGTGTCTTCTTTACCCCTTGTTCTATATTCTGTGAGCTTTAGGTGCAGAGGTTGCATTGTAAATGTGCCACTTAGGCTTGGGCAATTCACAGACAATGTCTGTGAGTGACAGGTTGTGGAATTCCATAATAGTCTCTGTCTGATGCAGAAAAAGCTTCTTTGATGAGTGGTGACTGGCATACTTGTCTGTAAATATAAGGATCCATATTTTGCACATAGTAAGGAATTACATTTGTCTAGGGATGTGACAGTTTTAGGGTTTTCTCTAAGATGTATGTCCTCTCCAGTGGTGTGTATTGTTGTTTACAGTACCACACATGAATTTCCTCCCATCGAGTGGGCTTTAAGTCCAATTGGGTAGCTGTTGCTTACCCCCAAGATGAAAGTGCCACTACTGCACCAATGTCATTTGCTGTGCTGGTCATTGATGTGGCTTATTAGGTCCTGAAGCTATGGTTGGACCATCAGTTGATGCTCTCCCTTAGCAGTTTTCACAGTGCTCCCCAAAGCAATGAGAGCCAATTTTCAGGGGAGGAGGCTTCCAGGTCAGTCTCCATTGCTTCAAGTCCTGTGTTCAAAGTATGCCCTGTCTTCACAATAGGGTCTTATTTTCAAGTTCTGGGAGGCAAGCAAGAGCTGTGGGAATAGGTTGTATAACTTTAGGAGTCTTTTGGACCACCCTGGCCAACAACGCAAAGGAAGGTTTCTCCTGCCTGGCACTGCTACTTGTTATGCAGCTTTTAGCTACTTACACAGGCTCGTGTGGAGCTACTGTATGTGTAATTTTTCAGTAGGTTTTTGGACTAATATGATCCCCACCCCCTTCTTTTAAACACTAGCTAGGTGTTATTTATCTTTTCTCTTTCTCTCCCTCTCTGTTGAGAGATAATTGTACATCCATGTTTGTTGCTGATGGAATCAACCTAAATGTCCCTCAACTAATGAGTGGATAATGAAAATGTGGTACATTTACACAATGGAGTCCTACTTGGTGGTAAAGAAAGATGAAATCATGAACTTTTCAGGTAAATGGATGGAACTAGAAACTGTTATACCAAGTGAAGTAACACAGTAAAACAAATGATGTGTTTTCCCATTTGTGGATCCCAACACCAAATCCTTATATGTGACTACATATTCTGATGAAGCTGCAGGAACCAGGAAAAGGGAAAGGACCCAGAGAGCTAAAGGGAAAGAAGGAATCTGAGAGAAGAACAGTATAGTCAGGTGTTCCTAAGGGAGAAATGGGTAAAATGGGGGTATTTAAATAGGAGGAACTATGGGGATGAAGGGGAAGAAAGAGCTCAAGAAAGGTGGGACCATAGGAGACTGGTATTATCAAGGGAGAAATGGAGAAAATGGGGACAATTTATAAATGGGGACGACGAGGAGGGAGGGTTATTGTTAACTCTTATTAAATCCCTGCATTTTAGCCTAAGATAAGAACCTTGAATAATCAGTTTTTCAAAAGATTCATCAGTAAAAAAGATTATCAATAAAAGAGGGGAAAAAAAGAAGAGAGATCAGGCAGACAAGAAATAGCCCTTATACATTAAGATTATAATTTTAAGTTCATAAATCATCCTAAAAATATCCACACACACACATTAAATTAGGCAAGCCGAGAATCATTTCATCATGCAATACATTTTAAGAATTGAAAAAATGAGGGGCTAGAGAGCTGGCTCTGCAGTTCAGAGCACAGGCTTCTCTGGCAGAGGACCCCGGTTTAGTTCCCAGCACCTACATATCGGCCTATAATCATCTGTAACTCCAGTTACAGATAATTTAACACCCTCTTCTTGTCTACGGGTATTGCACAACACAGGTGTACTTTATACATGCAGGCAAAACTTATTCATACACATAATAAAGGGCCTGGAGAAATAGCTAACCAGTTAAGAGTACAGACTGCTCTTGCAGAGGACCCGGGTTCCAATCTCAGTACCCACTTGGAGGCTAAAAACCATTTGTAACTCCAGTTCCAGGGGATCTAATGCCCTCTTCTGACTCTGCCGGAATTGCATAATACGGGTGCACTTACCTGCAGCAGAACTACTACTCATACACATAAAATAATAAACAAAATATTTTAAGATAAAGATAATTTTTAATTCCAAAAATGAAGCACACAGATTTGCTACTCAGTTATTTTCAGAAATTCCAGGGTCAGTTTTTTTGGCTATGCTCTTTTAGGTACAAAATGACACATATTAATCCAGTGCACATTAATTCAGAGTGCACTCTTAAATTATCACGAGTTCATTAAAGTCTGGTTAGTTAGAAATTTCTTGAAAGGACACCAAGATAGCATAAAATTTATATTTTCCATAGTTACACAAATTATGATAGAGATCTCCCAAACACCCTTGTTTCTGTTTACCTTATATG
The DNA here is from genome assembly GCF_000622305.1 of Nannospalax galili. NCBI lineage: Eukaryota > Metazoa > Chordata > Mammalia > Rodentia > Spalacidae > Nannospalax > Nannospalax galili. The sequence goes on from NW_008359594.1 coordinate 47,610, forward strand.
CTTTCCTTACTAGTTACCAACACAAAACTATAGAATTCAATTTTCCCTGTCACACCAGTAGATATCCCAAAAGTTCAGATGAATTCAGAGTTGCTCACAAAAGCAGGACCTGCTCCAAATAAGGTTCATCAAAGATTAGATGCCCAAGTAATTCATCCTACTCCAGACTGCACATTGATTCAGGTCCCCAAAGGGAGAGGCTTGGTGAAGCCTCACTAATCCCTGAGGACCTGTGGTTAGTGAAAGCATGCTGGGGGTGGGAGTTGTCTTCAGTGGCATAGCCTTTGGTAAGTGGCCCATGTGCCTATAAAGTACCTTAATTAAACTCATTGGTGCACAAGAACCAAATCCAAAACTAAAAGCAAAAAAGGCCCAGACATGAAAGTACAAGTAGTTCGGAAAAGGAAGAGGGGACAAGAGAGGGTAACTGGGGATAACTAAGATCAAAATACACTGTATATATGAAAATGTCATAAAACTCATTATTATGCATCACTAATATACGCTAATGAAGATTCTCCAAAGGCAAAGCCTGTGAAACAAACAGCAGTAGGCCAAATGTTTAAAAAAAACCCCGCCATGGTTCAGAAGCCCCCAAAAGATGAAAAACCTACTCTTCCTTTCAGAGAAATGTCAGAAATTCAAATAAATTAACTAAGACTCCAAACAATTCAAAGGGCCCTCAAACTGATAAGAGAGAGGAAGGGCCAGGCCCTAAGTCCACTGGCTGGGGAGAACTTACCAACAGTCAGACTTCAGTGCTTGCAGAGTCCAGATGTTTGTTTCTCTGTCTCGACAAATAGTGGAAGAGGTGAGCTGGTCCCAGACAAGGTGGAAGATATAAAAAGTCCTAGGAACAGCAGTTAATCCAGTAGCTGCGAGGGAAAATTCACTTTCTTGTGCACCTGGGGTTGACTTGCTGTGAGAGGCAGACGTCAAAAACACTTTTTTTCTCCTGGCCCATTTCTCCTGTCCTGGTTCTGGCAGCCCCTATAAGGGTGAGTTCAGCTCCTCATCCCAACACAGCAATCCAAGAGATGAGAAAAGCAGACAGCATTTTCAGTATGGCCACACTGGGAGGAACAGAAAAAGGAGTTCAGTGCCACCAAGTCCATGAGCTACATAGTCTTAAAGCTTGTTTTCCACACTAACTTTGTGTATGTAATAGTTGTCCTGTGTGTGCACACCTGTACGAGTGCATTTGCATGTGAAGCCATGTGGGTAGAGGTTAAAGGACTACCTCAGGTGTTGTTCCTTCAGGTTGTACCCACCTTGTTTTTTGAGACAGTCTCTCACTGGCTTAGGTCTCATTGATTTAGCCAGGCTGGCTGGCCAGTGAGCCCTAGGAGCTTGCCTTTCTCTGCCTCTCCAGTGCTGGGATTACAAGGGCATGTCACCATGGCCAGCTTTTTTACATGAGTTCTGGGGATCAAACTCAGTTCCCCATGCTTGCCCTGCGCATATTTGGTCAATTGAACCATCTTTCCAGTCTTCTACACAAACTTTAAAAATGAAATTCAATTGCATACCACCTTGTAGAACTTTAGGTTCTAGCCAGCAACTATTTAAAAGGTTAAGAACTTTATCCATTGAAAAATTAACTTGTGTGCATGTGTGTATGAAGACGCATGTGGAGGTCAGAGGTCAATGTCAGATGTCTTTCTTTATCATGCTCTACCTTATTTTTGAGATAGGGTCCCTCACTGAACCTGGAGATCACTGATTTAGCAAGAGTAGCTGCCCAGCAAACTCTAGGGATTCTCTTGTCTCCACTTCCCCAGTGCAGAAATGACAGGTGTATGCTTTTGCACCTGGTTTTTTACGAGAGCACTGGCGATTCGAACTCAGGTCCTTATTCTTGTGTAGCAAGCACTTTACTCACTAAGTCATTTCCCCGGCTCTGAAAAATTAACCTTTAAAAATTAATTACTGGGTATTCACTGGAAATGGATGTGTGGGGATGGGACGTGTACGGCTGATGCAAAGTTCCCCTCTGTTACTTTGTTCTCTGCTCCCCATCAGTCGAATGTCCTGTTATCTGTCTTTGAAGAGCAAGTTCCAACAATGTCAATATTGTTGAACTCAGAGATGATGAACAGGGTGGTTGACTTTGCGTCCAGAGTTCTCCGGAGGGGACGGGACATCCAGCTGTAAGAAGAGCTTGCCATTTGCAGCATCAGTGGCCCCTAAAGGATCACCCTTCAGCCCAGGAACCAATAAAGGGAGAAAGGCACTTGGAGGTAAAGGCTAGGTTTCCACAGGCACCGACAGTAGGAGGAGCAGAGCCGCCCGCAGGGGGCGTGGCCGCAGACCCGGAAGCGGGACTTGGAGGCGAGCCAGACGGGCGGCGCCGCGGGGGCGGAGATGGCCATGGCGACCGTGAGCAGCGCCAAGCGAAGCCTGCGGGCCGAGCTGAAACGGCGTCTGCGGGCCATGAGTGCTGAGGAGCGGCGGCGTCAGTCCCACCTCCTTACCCAGAAGGTGAGCGGCTGCGGGGAGTAAGGCCGGGGACTAAGTGCCGGGAAGTCTGGAACGGGGAATCTACGCAGGCGCAGCCCCCCATGCATGCGTACACGGTCTCCCAGGGCGCCCACTTACCCGCCCAGGACTGTCCTGCGTGGGCTCCGCACCGGGGGCTGGGGTATGTCTGTCAGGGTGGGGCTCCCGAGGGAGGCTCAGGGGTGCGAGTTTGCTCATTCCAAGGGAATTGGCTTTCCAGTTGTGAGGAAAGGCGTTCTGCTGGCTTAGCGGTGCGGGGGGGGGGGGGGGGGGGGGGGGGGGGGTGTGGAACTCTGCCCTTAGTCTCAGCTTTAGTTAGTTCACAGATTTACAGTAATAGTGCATTTGCTGCCTGTTGGATTGTAGGGTGGAAAAGGTGCTTGTTGCCCCTAAAGGAGCAGAGGATGTAGCAGACAAGACAGATGAATAAAAAGATTGTAGGGCTGGAGATAAAGCTCAGTGGTACTTGGTAGCCTGGGTCCTCCTCACACACACGGGGGTGGGGGGTGGGGAGAGGGAGAGAGAGAGAATTGTAATGTAGTCAGTATGATAAACTCTAGGTGTGGAACACATAACCTGGGGGAAGGAGAATTAGAAAACATTTTATAACATGTTTTGAGCCTTGCACGGTGACCCTTTAACTCGAACTCAGATTTTACAAGTACCATAGGAGCCTGGAGACTTCGAGGTCATCTTCATAGCTTGGAGTTTGAGGCCTGCCTTAGCTACATCAGAAAACAGACAAGAAGACACAAAGGGTGTTTGAGATATGTTTTGCAGTGCAGGAGGAATTTTGTTAGGTAAGGGGAAAAATGAGGTTGGTGACCTGCATAGGACAGGGTGTTTTTACCATGGACTTTGGAATGCCATAGATCTGGATTTAAACTGGTTCTGCTATTTTAAAAACCGTTACAACATGTATGAGCCTATGTGAGAGTTAAAGTGATGTGTAAAGTGGTGTAATTCAGTATTTTACAGACATTTTTTTTTTTTCTGTTTTGAGATTGTTTCAGTATGTAGCCTAGGCTGGCCTTACAATGACAGTTCTCCTGCCCAGCTTTCTGAGGTCTGGGATTGCAGGTGTGTATCACCAGATCCAGATCCAGCTGTTTGTGTATTTTTGATATGTCCTTCAGGGAAAGGAGAGAAGCAGGAAAGCAAGAGCAAGAAAGGGAAAAAGTGGGGGAGGGAGAGAGGATATGACTACATGAGAATTAAGAGGCTGTTGTGATATTCAGATGAATGTAAATAAAGACGTAAACCACAGAATGGACAATGAAAAAGCGGGTAAAAGGAGGTAAGGAGAGGCTTGGTAACTTACTGAATGGAGGTTAGAGAGTATTAATCACCTATGAGTCTAATATTTAGAGTTTGGGATAATGGTACTCAATCTTACTAAGCATAAGGAACACAGAGGTTGGAGCATACTGTGGAAGGGTATGGGAGGTGAATACAGGTGAGAGCAGTTTGGTTTCTCTGGTCATTTTTTTTTTTTTTCAAATGGAGTCTCACTATGCTGTCCAGGCTGTTTCAAGGAATCCTTCTGTCTCAGCCTCTCAAATAATGACTGTACAGGATTACAATGAATAAAACCCAGGTAGGAATAGCAGCTAATATAGAGATAGACATATGACAGCAATATACTGACAGCTAAGAGCTGACCTCAAAGGGAGATAGAGAAAGAAAGCAGACTCATTCTCAGTGATGTTTTATTGGATCTCAACTCACACAGTGTATTTCACAACTGAGTATATGCCATCAAGTCTAATGTTTTCTTTTACTTTTCATTTTAAATTACTGATTATAATTCACTACTCATTCAGTGACCCAAAGGAGAATCCAGGCCCCAAGGATCAGTACATAGTAATGAGTCCTGTGCTTTGCCATAGGGAATATTAATAAAGGTATTCAGTGGCATCGTTTTACAACTACTAAAAACAAATTCTTTTTGGCACAGTACAGGGTCTCACTGTGTAGCCCTGGCTGGTCTGGAGCTCAGCAGGATCCACCTGCCTCTGCCTACTGAGTGCTACACCACCATGCCTGCCCACAGTGCCGTTTTTATCATTTAGAAAAAGAAGTTCAGCCTTATGACATACCTTGACTCATTAATTAAGGTGAGGAAATTAGTGGTCCTTTGTTCACCTTTCATTCTCTCTGTTACTTTCTGACACCTTTATATATCTAAGTTGTGTTTGAATTCTGTCCTGTATATAATGAGTCTGCTGACCAGTTATTTGTGGCCCATTTCCAAGTTTGAAATTCCAGTAAAGAATACTTAGAGCATTTTAAAAAATAAACTTTATTTTTTTTTTATGTGTATGAGTGTATTGCCTTCATGTAGGTAGGTGCACCATGTCGTGCAGTGCCAGAAGACGTCAGAGGAGGGCGTCGGATCCCCTGAACCTGGAGTTATTGGAATCAAACCGCGGTCCTCTGCAAGAGCAGCCAGTGCTCTTAATGCTGAGCCATTCCTCCAGCCCCACTTATAGCATTTTTGTTATACAGCTCATATTCACTGCCAAAACCAAATTCTTTGACTGAATATGTAAGAAGAGCACAAATGATTTTATATCACTAGCTATGTGTGGCCAGAAGAGGGTTGTCTCAAGTGTCTTTTACTCTACACCTGCTCACAATCATACCATATTTTATTTGTTTATATTTGGAACATGTTCCGAATTTAGGTCTTCGCTTTTTCAGTCATTTTTTAAAAATCTACCCTCTGTTTTTGGCAAAAGTAGAGTCAACTTACCTGTCAGTAGGTTATTTTTTTGCCTTGTCTGTTAAAATATGTCCTTGCAGCCACTGCCTTGGAGTTCCTGCCCCTGTGTTAGGGCTGTTTCTTATGTCACAGTCGTCTTTCTTCCATACTTTTACTACTGAACTTACTGGATATCATCAGCTAAATTATTTTAAAGACAGTTCTATGTGATTGGGTAAACTTTGTCATATTTTGCACATTAAATTATTTAATCTCACATTTGGCTGATAATCTGAATTTCAAGGTTTAAAGTATTTTTCTTACACTGCTCAATACCTAGTCATCCAGGCTAGAGACTGATGACTTTACCTATTATAGCCTGATTATTAGTTTTCCTGAGTGTTTTTCTGGAAATCTTGTTGATTGGATAATAAAAATTCTAGGTTGACTTTTATGCTTTTTAACATTCGTCCTCATTTTTTCCTATTTTTCTTCTGCTACTGAAAGACTTTCTCCTAATTGTTTTCTTTTTGGTAATCATACTTTTAATTTCAAATGATTATTTCTTACATCTCTAATTGCATCCTCTCCCTAGCGTTTATTGATGTTTTATAGATTCAATGATTGTTTTTAGCTTATCTGAGAAAACTAATTAGAATCTCAAAAATAGTCTCTGTTTTATGAATTATGTTTTACACTGAGTCATTTTTTTCTCCCATTTTTACTTTTAAAAAATGCATTTTATGTTTTAGTGTTTCAGACTGTTAGATAATCATTGATTGGCTATGCATATTTATGTTTTCTCTGGGTACTGGGCATCAAACCCGGCACCTTGTACATGATAGTCAAGCCTTCTACCAATGAGTGACACTCTCAGACCTTATTTTCTGTGCATATTTGTGAATGAAAGTGCATTAGTGATAAGATTTCCTCTGCCTTTTGTAGACATTGGTTGGAAATTTAAGCAAAGAATAGATTCTGCACATGTCCTGTGTCCGTGTTTTAGTGCAGCTTTAGCTAGAAGTACTGTACTGTCTCCTGCCTCTGATAGGAATTAGTCAAATTTCTGCTTTTTTTTTTTTTTAAACCCTCACTGCTCTAATGTATTTTCCTTCTTCTCACTTCTTTACAAATAGAAAGTAACTAGGACTGGAGGAAGATAAAACCATAGGCACAGCCTCACACTGAATTTTATCTGGTATCTCTTCCTGCTTATTCCGCTCTTGACTTTCTATATTCTGCTTTAAAGAGACTAAGAAAGACACTTGCTCATATAGTACCTGGGTGTCAGAGCTTCAGCCCTGCCCAAAATCTGGGTTTCAGCTTTTCATTTGCTTTGCCTGTGCCAGGCCTCACGACAGCTGTTACAGCTTTTCAGAAGACAGGAGATAACTTTCTTCTTTAGCCCTGGTTTGATATGCTCTGCCTAATTTCTCTTTCCCTTTGTGTTTGTACCCAAGGTTAACTTGGCCTTCTGTACCTGTATCTCTTTCTTTCTGCCAGTCACATTTGTAAGCTGCTTTTGAATTAAGCTCTTCTAACTTGGAGGATAGGTGGAAACAGAAAAGGAATGTAGGGGAAAAGTAAAGGGCCAACTTCTGAGTCTGGGTAAGTTCCCGAGATTTTATGATGAATAAACCTAGCCCCTTTCTGCTTGATGAATGATTCAGCAAACTATGGATTCTTGCTCCAGAAACATGCCCCCCCACCCCCTCCCAGTTTAGTGAATTTTTTGAAGACTCCATTGAACAGAATGGGGTTGGTGATAAGCTAAGCGATCTGCAGGGATCTTTGGGACTGGTTGAGAATCCTACTTGTAGAACAACACATAAACTGTCAAGAATTGACTCAAGACACTTCACAGGCAGAGTAAAGTGTTGTGTATTCACTCCAAATGTAGTAAAGATTCTGCAGAGGTAAGGAAAGTGAGGGCTTGAGTTGGGCTTCATTGGATAAAATTTAGGGGAAAAAATAAAGTTTTTGAGAGCCAAAGTTGAGAGAGAAAATAAGCCAAAGACCCTGGAGGAAGTCTGTGAGAAGACTAGACTACTAAAGTGGATACGTGAGGATCAAGTCCTGGGATTCTGATGATGGACAACTTGTCTCTTTTATGACTTTTTAATGAGTTTCCATACCTACCAGAGTTAATGTACCAGAGGTAAAGGGGTCATATATGCAAGTCTTGCTTCCTGAACTAAAAGCTAGGCATCAGGACTTAACCATTGTCTAATTCGCTATGCCACTTTGCTTGGAGAAGGCTGAGAGAAAAGGGAGAAGTTGGTAAGAAGAGTATCTAATTTATCGAAGTACAATCTCGGAAGTTATAGTTGCCCATCATTTCCCATTTAGGTGATTGCCCACAGTCAGTATCAAAATTCCAGAAGAATTTCCATCTTTCTGAGCATGCAAGATGAAATTGAGACGGAGGAGATCATCAAGGACATTTTCAAACAAGGCAAAACCTGCTTCATCCCTCAGTACCAATTCAATAGCAGTCACATGGATATGGTGAAATTAACATCACCTGAAGAAATTTCTTTACTTCCCAAAACATCCTGGAATATTCATCAGCCTGGTGAGGGAGATGTTCGGGAGGAGGCCTTGTCAACTGGTGAGTGTTTTGATGAGAGGAATGATGTCTTGGGGCCTATGGCCATGCCCCCCTACATGCCTCCTATTTCATCTGATCTTGGTAGCTAGGCAAGATCAGGCATGGCTAATTTGGGAAAATTGATGTCTTTGAATATTTTGATAATTTCACCATACATTAAGTCTTTCTTTTCCTCTCTGTCTCTCTGTCTCTGTCTCTGTCTCTGTCTCTCTCTGTATTTGAGACAGGGTCTCACTACTTAGTCAAGGCTGGCTTAACTCTAAAACTCCTGCCTCCCTAGTACTGAGGTCACAGTGATGCACTACCATACCTGGCTTTCTTATTTAAAAAAATATATGTATCTGTATTTTATGTGTATGAATCTTTTTCCTGATGCAAGTGCACCCATGCCTACAATGCCTAAGGAGGCCAGAAGAGGGTGTCAGATCACGTGGAACTGAAGTTAAGACAGTTAACTACCATGGGGATGCTGGGAACCAAGCCCTGGCCTCTTCAAGAATAATGAGGTCAGTGCTCTTAACTGTTAAGCTGTCTCTCCAGGTGTAGTGGCTGATATTTTCTGAGCAGCTACTTTGTGTTATGTACTGTTTTAGATCTGGGAAGATAAGGTCCTTCCTGTACCGCAAAAGACTCACATAGGAGAGATAGAATTTTTTTACTAGTAGATTAGGTATCCACACTTGTAGTTTGTCAACTATAAGTGTCAAATTAAAAGAATGATTATTTCAAACTTAGAAGTTCAGGGATTGGTCTTGAAAATTTCCACCCCCCAAACTGGCTATTCTTTTCATCTTCTGGCACCTATCCATAACGGTGTTTGTAGTAGCAGTGCCTTTTGCCACGGTGATCCTCGCAATCCTGTTTGCAATGAAGTAGAGTCTGATACTTTAGTTTCTTGCAGCTGTAGTGCAATAGCCAACGATTCCTGCTTTTTTTAATAGAAGTGCCTGAGTAGGCATTCTGGCTGTTGTCATCTCCTAACATCGCATTCTCATTCTGGATTTTCCTTGCATCAGCAGCTTCATATGGCAAGTTCAGGGCCAGAGGATAAATCAGGCTTCACAGTGTTTGAGACAAGCTGATCAGACCCCAGATTATCCTCAGTGCAGCCTTCATAGTCTGCTTATCTTCCAGGTTTGCTTATGTTATTTTGGCATAGGAGAGATTGCACTTGAGTGTTCTCAATTGCAAGTAGAAATTCCCAAGCAAAAACTTCACATGAAGTATTTTTGTATTATGTTTACCATAAAATAAACCAGCTGGTAAATAAAAGAGGGACATGTGGTGGATTGAATGAGAGTGTCCTCCATAGGTGCCAAGTATTTGGACATTTTGTCCCCAGTCGGTGGCACTGTTTTGGGAGGTCTTAGAAGGTGTGACCATGCTGGAGAAAGCAAATCACTGGAGGTAGCTTAGAGAGTTCTTAAGCCTTGCCAGATCTCGTCACTCTCTTGTTTCCTGTGCCTGCTCGAAGATGTGAGAGCTTAGCTTCCACTCCTCCTCCAGCTACCTCAGCCACCAGGCCTCCCCGCCATGGTGGACTCTTGCCCCTTTGGAACCATAAGCTCAAATAAACTCTTCATTCTGTAAGTTGCTTTGGTCAGTGTTTCTATCACACCCACAGAAAAGTGACTAATATAGTAATCTATGTCTTTACTGAATTTATCCTTAAAGTGAGATCTGCTTAGAAATTTGCATTAGCCAGGGATCTTTCCATCAGGAATTTATAATCCAGTTCTCCTGGCTTAAGCACAAGTGGGATGTTATGGTATAGAAACTGAAGAATACATAGAAGATCCAGCTTCAGGTACAACGGGTTTAGTTAGGAGTTGATCCCCTTCTCTCTGTGATTCATTTGGCATCTATTTTGGCTTCATGTTCATTGTGGCTTGTGGCTGTTTGCTCTTGCACATTGTCGTTCCTGCTAGCACTTCTAGCAGAAAAGAACAAGTTTGTTTTTCTAATAATGGCAATAAAATTTTGGGTCTAACTCTCATTGACCCAAGTGGCCAGCTCCAAATTAATCACTATGGCTAGAAACATGGGTTAACTGTTAGTTAACAGGGTTAACTGTCTCAGGTCTTGCATGACTTTTCTTAACTGGCTCTCTGTGACCAGGGAGAAGGACACACTGTGTCCTAGAGCTACATCTACAACCCTATCAAACCACTGAGCTGAGGTGCAGGAGAGGTGAGAGTAACTCACCACTGGAAAAAAAAACATGTGCTGCTCTAGAACAAAGGGGAATGACTGTGACAGTGTCAAAAGTCAAACCATTTCTGGGATCCTATAGAATAGACCTTGCATAGCACTGTCAGTGATGGTTCTTCCTTTCTAATTTTTTGGAGGGCATTTAGGAATTCATGTTGTCTAAGAGTACCTGAGACACAACTTAAATAGGTGATTGTAAAGAGCATTCTAGCACTCCACTTTAACATTTAGTAGTAATTAAAGGGGACAGTTTCAAGGGCAAGGACTTTGAATATACCCTTCCAGATTGATGAGATCAGTACATTTGGAGAGGTAACGATTAGTGCATTGAAAGTAATTCATACTCAGCTATCCCTCTTTCCTTCTATACTAGGGCTGTGTGGTATCTGCAAAGTTATGATGAAGACAGTGAGCATGGGTTTCATGAAACTCTTTGACAAAATCATGGTATTGAGAATAGGCTGAAGAAAGCCGAACTGGATCATAACAAATATAAAAATATTTAGTTTTTAACCTTATTTGGGTTTTGCTTTTGGAGATAGGATATTGCTGTGTAGTCCATGCTGGTCTTGAATTCACAATCCATATGCCTCAGCTGCCAAAGATTATAGAGCCACATAGCCGTGTCTGAGTGGTAAATATTTTTTAAGCACTTAGTCTGTCAGAAGATTGATGGAAACCTGGTTCCCACTGTGGTGGAGTTGACTAGCCTATTGTTCTCATAGAAGGTGGTTTCTGCTAGCACTTTGCAGGCCTTCTTTGAGCTGTCCTGTTCCGCTTTTTGTTAAACCTTGAGATGTCCTACCATTCCTTAATTTCAACGTTTGTAAATTTATTCTTATTGTTCTTTTTGTATTTCCTACATTTATGTTTGTAGCAGTATGTGACTTCAGAAGTATCCTGGTTTCTGAAGCCACTTCCCCTAAAGGCTAGCTCTCATACCTTTGGAGAGCACATGAAGGTGCCAAGGGAAAATATCAATCAATGGTCCAGCACCAGCTTCAAGACCAAATAACTACATCAACGGCCAGCACAGCATACAACATTGGTGCAGTAGAGGCACTTTTAATCTTGGGGGCAGTCAACAGCTACCTAATTGGACTAAAAGCCCACTCAGTAGGAGGAAACTCAAGTGTGGTATTGTAAACATAACCAAATACACATGGCTGGACTGGTCATAGATTGTAGAGAAAACTGTCACATCCCTAGACTAATATAATTTCTTACTATGTGCAAATTATGTAACTTTATATTTACAGAAAAATATTCCAGTCACCACTCATCAAAGAAGCTTATTTTGCACCAGTTGGAGACTATTACCAAGTTCCACAACTGGTCACACATAGACATTGTCTGTGAATTGCCCTGGCCTAAGTGGCACATCTATGAGAGACAACCTCTATACCTAAGGCGCATAGAGCATAGCACAGAGGTAAAGAAGACACTAATGAATCTCTCAGTTCTCATTAATGAAGCTCCCTCATGCAACAGAGGGCCAGGAACACAAAAGGTCACAAATGGCCAAAGCATAATGATTAAGTCTGCAGAATGTTGGTCTTTGGACAGGACTCCTATATTAAAATTCACCTACCCAGGGCTCAGGAACCATCCAGAAAGAGGGGGCAGAAAGATTGTAAGAACCAGGGGATGGGTGCATGACCATATGGAAACAGAGTCCTACAAGCTCCTGGGACCCTGCCCATATGATTCTGTGGCAGCGGTGTCAGCGTACAAAAGTCCCATGCAAACTCAGGCAGACAAAAACCCAGCATAGAACTGGGGAAGTAAACAGCAGATGCCAGTCTTAGCTGAAAAAAAATTGGCAGTTGATTACTGCTAGGTAAGAAAGCGCTGATCTTCCTAAAACAAGAGACTAGATGGGCTGACTAGACCTTGGTGGATGGGCTTGCACTGGGAAATGTCTGGGGACAGTGACTTGACACAGTGGGCCTTAATGCAGGTGACAGGGTATATGGGTTCCAATGGGGGTGGGTGGGAGGGTGCCAGAAAGGACAGGGGTATAAGTCTTAATCAAGATTGTTTGAGATGTTCCATAGGAAATACACAAAATTCAGTAAAAACAAATTAAAAACAAAAATTTAAAAATAGAAAACAGAAAAAAAATTATCCTCGTATCTTTTCTACTATTCATTTATCAAGTATTACTAGATTTTTCTTTACAGTGTGTGTGTGTGTGCATGTGCATGTATGTGTGTGTGTGAGAGAGCGAGGGGGCGGAGATGTGCAGGTGTTTGTGCAGCTGCACACCCAGGTGCATGAGCAGAGGATAGAAGGATGCTCAGTATCCTGCTCTAGCATTCTCTTTTCTTTATTAACTTCAATCACTGTCTGTCACTCAACCTGGCACTTGCCTGGAAGCCAGCACACCCCAGGGATCTTCTTGCCTCCTCCACCTTACAGTGCTGAGGCACCTGTATAGAACCAAACCCACTTTTTTATGTTGCTGCTGGCGATTAAAACTCAGGTCCTCATGTTTATGAGCAAGCATTCTTACTCATGGAGACATCTTCCTAGCCATTTTTCATAACGTTTTTTATTTAAATTATTTATTTAATAACCACATACTTAGAAGAAGCATTAAGACAGCATTGACATTCAATATCAATTTTCTAAGCTAAGCTGCATCCCTTTCAAAATTGGCTGTAAATTTTTAGGTTTACAGTTGAATTATTATGGTTATCTTGAGAGTGAGTAGGAAGGATGGACTGGCAGGTTGGCAAGCTGGCAGGCTAGTAGGTGAGGTGACTAAGCAGTCAGATATTCCTGATCAGGGCCAGTTTGGGGGGAAGAGATGACCTGCTCCTGCTGTGAGAACCCTGGGTTTCATCCACTTCTCTACCAAGATATTTACCAAACTCTTAAACAAAAGACTAGCAACTCCTCAAAGACCAATTCTGCCCTCTGTGATTTTGTAAAGTTCATCCCACCTTGCATGTCCTTTGTCCTGCAGAGTTTGGATCTGGCCTGAAGTGTCTTAGCTGTCTTTCTCAATTCTGACAGTCTCATAACTGTGCTGTCAGCATTAATCTTTGTTCAAGTTCAGACCTGGACTGATCTTCCTCCTTACTGTCTGAAACTCTCCTCAACCCACAACTCCCCTTGGGACAGGCCTTTGTAGAGCCAGGAGTAGGCTGCTGCTGCAAGGCGGCTGGGTGGAGCCTGTCTTCAGCAGCTTGGAACTAGAATGTGTCCTCTGCTCCCAGGGGCTCTGTGTTACTAACACCGAGATGTATTGTTTTTGCTACTAATACTGAGATGTTGGCACATGCATCTCTAATCTGTATGTATCTGATTATTACTAGTCATAACTGATTGCACTCAGATCCTTGGTGCCTGTATATGTCTGTTAAGTCATTGGGTAGATTTCAGTGGTAATGTTTATCACCTCTACTGATTAGCATGATGTAAAATTCCATGCTTCCTCCTCAAATCTAATACATTTAAAAAATTTTGTTGATTTTTTTTTTTTGTGTGTGTGTGTGTGTATATCACACAGAACATCCCAAACCATCTTATTCAACTATACACCCACTTCCGAGATGGCACCCTCCCATAGCCTCTGACCAAATATGTCCCTCTGACCAAATTATTATAGGCCTCAAAGTATGTCTGTTAAACATCCAAGAAGGTTAGTTCTGCCAGTCTGGTACTTTCAATTACTGTGTGTCATGTAGATAAATCTTGGCTTTGGTATTAGAGTGATGCTGGCTTCTTAGAAGGAATTTGGAAGTTCTCCCTCCATTTCTATCTTTTTGAATAAATTAAGTAGTATTGGATGTAGG
>NW_008359594.1:61746-62486 GCF_000622305.1 Nannospalax galili
TTCTTTTGGTTAACTGGGCTAGTGGTCTGTCAATCTTGTTTATCTTTTCAAAGAACCAGCTCTTGGATTTGTTGATTCTTTGTATTATTTTCTTTGTTTCAATTTCATTAATTTCTGCCCTGATTCTTGTCTGCTGGGTTTGGGTTTTGTTTGCTGTTGCTTTTCAAGTGTGTGAGTTGCAACCTTAAGTCATTTATTTGTGTTCTTTCTGATTTTTTTGCTGTAGGCCGCTTTCAGCGTGTCCCAGAGGGTTTGTTGTGTTGTATTGTCCTTTTCATTTAGTTCCAGGAATACTTTTATTTCTTTCTTAATTTCTCTTTTGACCCATTCGTCATTCAGGAGTGTGTTGTTTAATCTCCATATGGTGATTAGGGCTTCTTCAGGTGTTGATTGTGAGCTTTATTGCATTGTGGTCTGATAGAATGCAAATTACTTCAATCTTTTTGTATTTGTTGAGGTTTGTTTTGTGCCTCAGTATATGGTTGATTTTGGAGAAGGTTCCATGGGGTGCTGAGTAGAAAGTGGGTCCTTTGGTGCTTGGGTGGAATACTTGGTACATGTCTGTTAAGTTCATTTGATGTATGGTATCGTTTAAGTCAGATGTCTCTCTTGTAACTCTCTGCCCTGTTGATTTATCTAATGGGGGCAGTGGGGGTATTGAAGTCCCCTACTATTAATGAGTTGGGATTAATCTGGGTCTTAAAGTCCTGTAGTATTGTTTTTATGAAGTTGGGTGCACC
>NW_008359594.1:62607-79956 GCF_000622305.1 Nannospalax galili
TATTAGAATTACTACCCCTGCTTTTTTCCTAGTACCATTTGCTTGGTATATTTTTTTCCCATCCTTTCACTTTAAGATAGTGTCTGTCATTGAAAGTGAGACGAATTTCTTGCACACAAGAGAAAGATGGGTTTTGTTTCTTAATCTATTCACCTAATCTGTGTCTTTTGACTGGGGAGTTCAGTCTGTTAATATGTAAAGTTATTAATGAAAGATGTGTATTGAATCCTGTCATTTTTATTTCTGTTTACATTCTTGATATAGCTATACCTTTCCACAGTATAACTTCATTGGATTTCTTTCTGCAATCCCTTGGCTATAGTCATTCCTTTCTTCAGCTCTTTGTATTGCTTCCAGAACTGTCTGAAAGGCTGGTTTTGTGGACCAGAATTCCTTCAGCCTATTTATGTCATGGAAGATTTTTCTTTCCCCTTCAACTATAATAGACATTTTGGCTGGATATAGTAATCTGGGTTGGCATCTGTGGTCATTTAAAACTGGAAACACTTTGGTCCAGGCTTTCTGGCTTTCACAGTTTGCACTGAAAAGTCAGCTGTAATCCTAATGGGTTTTCCTTTATATGTGACTTCTTGTTTCTATTTTCCAGCTCATTTTTGTCTCTTCATTT
The DNA here is from genome assembly GCF_000622305.1 of Nannospalax galili. NCBI lineage: Eukaryota > Metazoa > Chordata > Mammalia > Rodentia > Spalacidae > Nannospalax > Nannospalax galili. The sequence goes on from NW_008359594.1 coordinate 63,236, forward strand.
TGTATGTTTAGTGTTTTTACTATGATGTGCTGTGGAGAGTTTCTTTTCTGGACCTGTTTGTTTGGTGTTCTATATACTTCTTGTATTTGTATGGGCATGTCTTTAATTTTGGGAAATTTTCTGCCACGATTCTGTTGAAGATCTGGTCCATGCCATTATCTTGGGATTCTTCTCTTTCTTGTATGCCTATGATTTGTAAGTTTGGTCTTTTTGTGGTGTCACACAATTCCTGTATATTCCATTCTTGTGATTTCTTAAATTTTGGGAAATGGGACTGCACGGAGGAGCTCGGTTGGTCTGGATGCACAGGATCAGCCCTGATGTCCAGGAAAGAGGCTGGCGGGTCCTGCAGGCCCACAGAAGTCAAGGGAGGTTAGGGTGGGGCCGGGCCTAGAGTGTTCCTGGGGACCCAAGAAAGAACTGAGTTGGTCTGGATGCACAGGATCAGGAAGCTATGGTGGTTCCTCAGGTGTCTGGGGTGCCAAGACAAGGAATGGGACAGGACCTAGGTTAGGAGGAGAGATGGGGGGGATCTTATCGTTTTTATCATCTGCCTCTAAGTCCAGCAATCCTTTGTTTCCAGCTTTGGACTTTTCATTCTATGCCTCGAGAACAGATTTCAAACAGATTTCCTGGACAATCTAATTTTCCTCAGATGCCTGTTTTATACAGGTCCCCCTTCTCCTGTTCAGGTATTTTCCTATACACTAGAGTATTCTGTGTCCTTAGCCAGCAATTGTTCCCAATGTTCCATTATTGCCAAGGCTGGGATGTTGGATAAATCCAAACCTCCAGATGTCCAAAGCTGTCTTTCCCTCATACTCTCCAGGACAGTCCCTTTACATTGCTCACCGAGCTCTGCTGGAGGAGAACATTTCATGGAAAGGGAGAAGTAGTTTAGGAATTTGATTATCCTGGATATGAATTCTAGTTTTACTTCTTTCTGTGACTTAAGTCACTGGACTCTGTTGGGTTTCAGACTTCTCACCCAGTTGTAGATCTCATGGGACCTAGTCATGGGTTGTTGCATAGTTTCAATGAGATAACAAAAGTTACTTGGTGCACAGTAAGGGCGCTGTGGTAGTTGCTGTTGTTTTTCTGGGTCCAGTCATCATGGATGTGCATTTCTGTGCATGTGAATCTGCTTTCTCGCTCTTCCAGGCTAGAATGTGTTATGTGTTTCCTCAGGGCAGACTCTTGCAGTCTAGTGCTTGGGATCACTGGCTTTGAATTGGAATCTGAATTAAAATCTTTGCCAATTGGATAAATTATTTAACATCTGAATGTACACGTTTCCTCATCTGAGAGTTGGGAATAATAATTCTGTTTTGTAGGGAGGGTAAAGTATGATGATAAATAATCGAATGCTTATAGAGTGTGTTGTCATTAGGAATCAATGTAATGGCAGTTAGCCTCATTAAGTACTGAGTGATTTCTCTGGCTGCCCTCAACACCCTAGTCCTTTCCTTCTGTAATTCTTAACAACTGTGGTGCTTACTATTATTTCTGGGTTTTATTAATTATTGTCAAGAGTGAATTCCTTTTTGTGCTTACTACACTTGCTCTCTTTAGCAGCAGAGATCTTGTTCTAAGAAAACGTGTCCCTGGTACCTACTATCATAGGGTGTACACTGTACATAACCATCATGGCAGGAATGAAGATAGTCTAAGGAGAAATACTGAAGTCCCTTCCTTCAGCTCTCCAACTACTGAAAAGATGGTCTCCAACAAACTGGAATTTCCCCAGAAATGCCATGTCAAGAGAGGAAAGGCCTGAACCCTGGTTCCAGCCAGAGGAGGAACTTGTCTTTCAGGAAGAGGTTTCATAGTTCTGACAAATTTTCAGGCTCCCTTGCAGGACAGACTGGAGCCGAGGCAGTAATGGGACAATGATGGGGGACCTCTTGCCTTCTATTTAAACTTGAACCTTGGGGCTGGTGAGATGGCTAGTGGGTGAAGGTTGTTTGCCACTAAACCTCGTGACCAGACACTGATCCCCCAAATCCACATGGTAGGAGGAGAGAACTGATGCCTGCAAGTTTTGCCTTGTATTTTTCTGTGCATGTGCTGGGGCATGTGCATGACCCCAAATAAATAAATAATAAATTTATAATGAATTTTTAATACATTTATTTGTAGTACTTTTTATAACATATTAATGAAAGAAAAGAAACAAGTCTCATGGCAGGACCTACAGATGGATTTGGGTGTGGAGGTATCAGTGACTCTTCTTATTTGTTCTTTTTCCCACTTTGACCACATTAGATTATTTGTTGCTTTTTCCTATCATTTGTCTGTTTAATGATTAATTGGTCTACTGAGGCATTGACCAAGCCTGGGCTGTTAGGGCTTCTAGTGTCCATACCCTGACTCTAACAACTCTGGCAACATGTAGATTCATCATGGAAATCCCTTGAGGTAAATCTATTGATTACAAATTAAAAAATTGCTTCTGTAAATGAATAGATTACTAGTCATTTATAGATGATCATTTGTGTTATGAGTAAAATGCCACCATCAGCCCTGGGTTGAGCTGGGCCTTCCTTGGAGGTGGTCTCCCAGGGTTTGCTTTGGGGGAAGCCATCAGTGAAGAGAAAGGAGGGATGCTGCTTGGCTGCTGGTGCTGCTGCACCTGCATTAGGGCTGTGAGTTGGCATGGAGGCCATGGTGTGTTAGGGTGAGAGCTGTGTCAAAGGATGGTCGGAGGCAGAGAATGCAGCTTTATAACTGGAGTTTTTAGAGTCAAAGCCTGGCTTCTGCCAAGATCTACCATCACAGTTTGGCCACCCATCCCCAGTACTCATTAAAGAGGCAAGTAATAGTGAAAAGCAGAGAAGAGCTTCTCCTCTAACTGGCAGCTGGCTTTAGTCTTTCCTTCCTCCAGCATATTCCTGGGGAAATTCCATTCTTTGGTGGCCGTTGTTTCAGTAGTCTGATAGCCATAAGGAGTAGCACAAGTGTCTTTTTAGAGTGTCTCCACTCCCAGCATCATGGTTAGGATTGTTGATGTCAAGGTGACCTGTTCTACCATGATTCTTGCTGCACCACAGGTGGGTGACTGGTAGACCAAAGATCCAGTACATTGAGATATCTGTCAGGCCCCAGATAAGATGAAAATGATGTTCTTGTCACAGCGCCTTCTTTCATAGGCCAAATATTTGTATTAATTGTTTGAATAAAAGCCTGTGTTGCCTCCCAAGCCTGAGGTTCAGGTCAAACTATAACAACTGCATACCAGCCCAGTTTGTAGAAACTCAGACACATTGCCATGCACATATACACAAATGACTGTCATATGCTCATGGGAAGTTTTTGTTTTTTTGTATAGTTTTTACAGTAGCCAAGAAGTATGTTAAAATTTCTATGTGGTTTGATGTTTCCGTGTGATTTCTAGCAGCCCTTCTTTCACTGGAAGTAGTGTTTGTAAACTTTAACTTCATCTCTTTTATGCAATAGCGATGTTGATTTTATTTGAACTTTTGAAGCAGATTTACCTAGCTAATAATAAACCAAAGCAGTTGTCATTTTAGAATATGCTTTTGTACATTTATCTGTCATAATGGGAGTTTTGAGTGGCTTCCTTCTCTTTGCTATTGAGAACATTCCAGAATGCAAAGCAAATTGTCACTGTCCATTTGTCATCATCCCTGCTCTCCAATGAGACAGCTATATCAGAGAGTTCAAGTAACTTTTCAGAGGAAACACAGGCAGTTAATGAGAGTGAGCTATCCAGTTTTCTAGTTTTCCATTTCGGTATACCTTTTGAATTGAATTGAATTTTGTGTAGCCCAGGTTGGCCTAGAACTTACTGTGTAGCCAAGGATGACCTTGAACATATATTTCTCTTGCCTTCGCCTTCAGAATGAATGATTGGATTACAGGCATATGCCACCATGCCCAATTTGTGCAGTGCTGAGGATTGAACTCATGGCTTCTTGCACACTAGGCAAGCATTAAACCACCTGAGTAATATCCCCAGCCAGTCCCCCTGCCCCACCCAGTGACCTTTGAAGTACTATTTCATGCCTCAAGTTTGTTCCTTAAGACTGCTACATTGCCTAAATTTCCCTTGTCTTTGATGCATACTGCATTAGAACCATTATGTATGCAATAGGTATCCTTGGTAGTTGTAGTCAATGGGACATTGGCATATTTCCCCCAAGGATTAAGTTGCACAGAGTCCCATATATCTGAAGCCATACAGCTCGTGAAGGGAAGCTTTGCTGTAGTCATTTTGTACTCTAATAGATAAGGAGATTTGAATGGTATGTGCGCCCATGATAGGTTTCCCTGGGCCTGTTTCAGAGCTGTCTATTTTATCTTTTGTAGTGGGAACTATTGAATCTATCCTTGTTTTCCTGAGTAGTAATTTACTTCTTGTTAATGCCCAGTGCATTAAGATTAAAAGATCCTTCCCTTAGAGATTATGACCTGTTATTCTTGGGTCCTCTAGAAGAGCAGGAATTCTTAACTGCTGAGACATTTCTCCAGCCCCAGCAATAAGGTCTTACCTTCATGTTCTTGAGGATTACCAAGACCAATGACAAGAGCCAAAGATGTTTGTGGGTCTATGGGACACCCCCCCCACCCCCTGCCACCAACAATCCAAAAGAGATAACCCATTCCTGGCACTGGGCCCTTTCAAAGGGCCTTTAGTGTTAATTATCCCTTCCCATACTCTGTCTTCTACCCTGCCCTCCCATCTGCTACCCCATTTAACCCTTCCTGTTCAATTATTCTCCTTTTCCCTTGATACCATTACATCCTCTTTCTCATGCTTTTAATTCCCCCCATGACCTCTTACTAATTTCCTCATCTCTATGACTTTTCCAAATGAAGCACATAAACGTAAAGATTCAAAGCTAGCATCGACATAGAAGAGAAAACATGCAATGTTTGTCTTTCTGGGTCTGGGTTACCTCAGGATGACTGTTTCCAGCTCCATCCATTTACCTGCGAATTTCATAATTTTATTTTTCATAAAAGCTGAATAATATTCAGTTCTGTAAATGGACCATATTTTCATTATTCATTTATCAGTTATTGGACATATGGGCTATTTACATTTCCTGGATATTGTGACTAGAGCAGCAGTGATCATGGATAAACTAGTATCTCTGGAGTAGGATATAAGGTCCTTAGGGTATATATACAACTTCAAAAAATGCTGCTGGTTAACTGTACAGCTAGCTATATGTAGAAGAATGAATGTAGACCTTCATCTGTCACTCTACACAAAGCTCAACTCCAAATGGATCAAGGACCTCAACATAAGACCTGATACCTTGATTCTAATAAAGGAGAAGATGAGGAATATGCTGAAAGTTACAGGTATAGGAAAGGTCTTTATGAACAGGATCCTCAATAGGGCAGGCATTAAACCAACAATTGATAATGGGACCTCATGAAACTAAAAGGCATCCTACAGAATGGGAGGAAATAATTTTTACCAGTTATCATCTGATAGAAGGTCAGTATCTAGAATATACAGAGAACTCAAAAAAACTAAACATCAAGGAAACAACCCAATTGAAAATTGGGACAAGGAGCTGAACAGGGAGTTCTCTAAAGAGCAAATGCAACTGACTGAGAAACATTAAAAAGTTATTCAGCATCCTTAGCCATCAGGGAAATGCAAATTAAAACTACTTTGAGATTTCACCTTACCGCGGTCAGAATGGCTAAGATCAAGTATACAATTGGATGTGGGGAAAGGAGAATACTTTCATTGCTAGTGAGAGCACAAACTGCTGTAGTCTCTTTTGGAGATGAGTGTGGAGGTTCCTGAAAAAGCTGGCCATGGGTGTACCACATGACCCAGCCATACCACTCTTGGAAATATTATTTACTTTTATGGGATGAGAACTTCAGTGGCAGGTGATTCTTGGCCTTGGCCTTGTAGTTCAAGGATGATGAGAGTGTGGGTTACCATTTTATTGGCATTTTTCCTAGTTGCTAAATAGTTGCTGCAGATCCAACCACCTCATCTATAGTAAACAAGGAAAAGGAAATGGACCTGATGGCAATGGTTGAATGTTAGCTATCCCTTCTTCAAGAAGCTGTTCCAGAAATCTTTGCATCTCATTGGCATTAGCTATGACAGAACCTGTACATAAAGGAAACTAAGAATTTTGTTTATTTTTAAACAGATCACAGGATAGTATTGGATCAGCCCCTAACAGTTGCTGACAGTTAGCACTCTATAACTTGCAACAGAATCTGTGTTCTTTTATCTAGGGGACAAAGTGAGATCTATAGCTGTATATTCAAGTGAATTTCATTCCCATGCTTATAAATGGTGTCAGCTAAACTATCAGTGCCAGCAGGAGTAGAAGACACAGTCCTGTACTACTGCTGCAGCAACCTGAGGAGTGCTTTTCAGAGATTTCTACTCAGGTGAAGCCAGGATTCTTGATTTCATCATAGAAAAGAATTTTAGAACAAGTCAGTATGAAAGAGAGTTGGAGTTGATGAAGAAAAACTTTTAATATCGCCAGTGTTAAGAGAGTGACTCCCTTAGGAAAAGGATAGTATACACCCCAGTGTGGGCACAGGCTTCTCAATGGAAAGTGGCCCTTTTGAGTCTTAGGATAACTATAGACATTTTGGTGACTTTTAAAGTTATGTTGTTCAGGGGATGGAAAGATAGCTTAGTTGTTAAAAGTTCTTGTAGAACACCTAAGATCAGTTACCAGCACCCACACTAGGCAGCCCACATCTGCTAATGTCAGGGGATCTGACACTCCCTTCTGTCCTCCACAGGCACCTGAACTCACATGTGCATACCCACATACAGTACATGTAACTAAAAATAACTGTGAAATTTTTTTCCTTTGTGTGTGTGTGTGCGCATGTGTAATGGATATATATATTCAGAAAGGAGAAGGATAAAGAGACACAGAGACAGAGAGAGGAGGGAGGGGAGCGCTTTGTGTTACAGCTCAGGCTGGCCTGGACCTCATCACCATTCTCTTTATCTCAGCCTCCTGAGGGTGGTGCTTATACATGTGCTACCACACTTGACTATTCTATTCTATTTTAAAGGGATTACTTATGTTTTACAGGAAAACAGCAGCATAGACCCAAATTCCAAATGAGACTAGGCATCTGTGAAAGAATTTAAAAATGATAATCTTAGAATCTTAAGTTTAGTGAAATCAAATATGCAGAGCTTTGAATTCATAAATGTGTATTCTTGATAAAGTGTTTTCAAAATGAGGTGTGCAAACTAGATTTTAAAGGAAGTTTCTTAGATAAACTGAGTACTTTTCTCTGTGTCCAGAAGGTGCCACTGTTTTATACAGTTACTGGTCTGAAGTAGTGCCTTTGTCCACTTTTCCCTATCTTTTAGTCATTTAGTCAGCACACTGGGATCTTTGAACTGGGAGGTATTTGGAGATCCAGGTCAGTTTTTCACTTGTACATAAAGGAATGGGCCTTGTGGGAAATGATTTATTCAAAGTCACACAGTCACCAGTGATGTGAAGCCATCTGTTCTTGTTTCTAAGATTTTATGTCTCCAAAAAAATGATTAAGACTAGACACAGATAACATAAAAGGTAACAGGAGAAAAGATTTAGATAGATTTTAGGTATAGAATCATTGCTCAGAATATATAAAGATTCCTTGGAAACACATTAGCAAAACACAATCTAATTATTAAAAATGGGGAAATAGGTTATTGGAGAATGTACAAAAAATTATAAGTAAATATATGAAAAGATGGCATGCTTTTCAAAAATAAAAAATCTAGAAAATACAGAGAAAACCAACAAACCCTTTCTTGTGTATTAAAACTGAGGACAGCTCATACACTGGTTTGAGACTATAAGAAAGTAGTATTCTTATTCACGTTAATAGATTATTAATAAAATCACTTTGAATGCCAAAAGTAGACACCAAAATCATAGAGAACAAACATGTATGGTACAGGGTAGACATTCTGTTTTAGAGGAAGGAATGCAAAGGCCGTTTTATTTGTTTGGGCATACAAAGGGCAGTCATGATGAATAAGCTGGAGAGATGACTCACTGGTTAAGAGCACTGACTGCTCTTGCAGAGGACCTGGGTTTGATTCCCAGCACCCACATGGCGGCTACGAACCATCCTTAACTCCAGTTCCAGGGAAACCCGAAGCCCTCTTCAGACTTCTGCAGCATTGCACAACACGGTTCACTCACATACATGCAGGCAATACACTCGTACACTAAAATAAAATAATATATGTTTTTTAAAAAGATACTAGATTGTTATTGGGGTTAAGATAATTGAGTGAAGCAACCTGAAAACAGTTGCCTGATTATGCCTCCCATCCTGAAGTATGCCTTATCCAATATGTAGATGATTTACTGGTCGCAGCACAGGATGAGATCTCCTGCAAAAGAGCCAATGGGGGACCCTGCTTCAAGCCCTAGACCACCTTGCTTATAAAGTGTCTGCTAAAAAGGCCCAGCTTTGCAAAACCTCACAGGTGGCCTATTTAGGCTACATTCTAAAAGGGGGCCAATGCTGGTTGTCTCCAGCCTGCAAGCGAACTGTTCTTGGCATACCTACTCCTAAGTCCAGGAGACAAGTCTGGGAGTTTTGGGGATCGGCCGGGTTTTGCAGGCTCTGGATCCCTGGATTTGCTGAGTTAGCTAAGCCCTTATATGAAGCAGCCAGAGGGACAGAGGAGTCTTTTCACTAGACAGATAAACAGTACCAAGCTTTTCAAGCTCTTAAGGAAGCTCTGTTAAAAAGGCCCCTGCTCTGGCTTTACCTGACAACAAACCATACCAATTATATGTAGATGAGAAATCAGGAATTGCAAAAGGAGTTTTAACCCAACAATAGGACCCTGGAAAAGGCTGGTGGCCTATTTATCAAAGAGACTAGACTCCATAACAGCCGGGTGGCCCAGTTTCTCTGCATCATTACAGCGACCGCCCTCCTAGTCAAGGTTGTAGACAAACTGACTCTGGGTCAATGTCAACCCTTGACCGTTACCACTCCCCATTCTATCGAAAGAGTACTCAAAAACCGTCCGGACTGGTGGATGACAAATGCTAGACTGACCCATTACCAGGCCCTGCTCCTTAACCCTCCCCCCACCCCCGGCATAAGGTTCCTTCCTAGCACTTCACTCAATTCAGCTACCCTGCTGCCGGATCTGGAGCCGGAGTTCCTGCATGACTGCACCAAAATCTTACATCAGATACGTGGAATCAGGCCAGACCTGACAGATGTGCCATGGAACGATCCAGATGCCACCTTCTACACTGATGGCAGCAGTTTTATGCAGGAGGGCAGGGGCAGCGGTAGTAACATTAACTGAAACAAAATGGGCCGCATCCTTGCCTGCAGGGACGTCAGCCCAGAAGGCTAAACCGATCACCTTAATTAAGACTTTACATCTGGGGAAAGAAGACTGTTAACATCTACACTGACAGTTGGTATGCCTTTGCTCCTGCACTTATTCATGGGGCCATTTACAGAGAATGAGGACTGCTGATGGCAGAAGGGTAAACCATCAAAAATGAGATTCTAGACCTACTCACCACCCTCTGGCTCCCCCGGAAACTTGCCATGATTCATTGCCCAGGACACCAGAAGGGGGATTCCCCAGAAGCCCAGGGCAATAGAAAAATGGACTTGGCCATCAAGGCAGCAGCCTTTAAGGCCACTGAAATGATGATTACTTTGCGAGCCCCCACCCTGCCAGAAACACCTGTCCTTAAAAAGACGATGAGGATTACGCTACACTTCCTCATACCAAGATGGATGGAGTTACACCGCTGATGGGAGACTCATCTTGTCCCAAGACCTAGCTGGAACCCGGATACAGAAACTCCACTTTGGGACCCACCTAGGACAAAGAAAATTAAAGGAGCTTTTGGTGCCCTATAGGATTTTTGGCTTACATCAGCTTATAGAAAATTGTATTACTAAATGTCTCCCTTGCCAGGCCATGAGTCCTCGCAATATAAACACCCAGTCTGGCAAGAGAGAAAGGGGAATGGCACCCAGCGTCCACTGGGAGGTGGACTTTACTGAAATCAAACCTGGCAGGATGGTTATGGATATCTTCTAGTTTTTGTAGATACCTTTTCAGGCTGGGTGGACACTTTCCCCACCAAAGGAGAGACTGCCTCAACTGTAATCAAGAAGATAGTAGATGAGCTGGTTTCCAGGTATGGTCTACCTTCTGTCATAGGATCAGACAACGGACCTGCATTTGTATCTAAAGTGACACAGGGATTGCTTAAAACATTGGGGACAGATTGAAAATTACATTGTGCATATCACCCCCAGAGTTCAGGACAGGTAGAAAGGATGAATCAGACCCTTAAGGAGACCTTATCTAAATTGACTTTAGAAACTGGCGATGACTGGATATGCCTCCTGCCTCTCGCCCTATGTAGAGCTAGAAACACACCATGTGTTCATGGTTTAACCCCTTATGAAATTATGTATGGCAGGCTGCCACCCCTGCTCCCCAGGTTACTGTCTGATGTTTTAACTGATTTATCCGAATATAAATTTCTTAAGTCCATCCAGGCATTGCAGATGGTTCAGGATAATGTCTTCCCTCTGCTGAGACACATATATGAACTGCCCCTGGTCCAGCCATATGGATTCAAACAGGTGACCTTGTCTGGGTCAAACGACACCACAAGGAAATGCTTGGACCCCGCTGGAAATGTCCACATACTGTGATCCTAACTACCCCCACAGTGGTCAAAGTTGATAGTATAAAGACCTAGATACACCATTCACACCTGAAGCCTGTACCCAGTGGCCGCTCGGATGACCCAGACAAAAGATGGAGGGTGACTCGTCTGCTAGACAATCCCGTCAAGTTAAGGCTCACTGCTGTTTCCTGAGCCTCTTCCTTTTCTGCTTCTCCCTTTTCCCCCTTTGCCTTTCAGGACAACCAGTATCTCCCCACCAAGTTCAAAATCTCACCTGGATCCTCTCAAATGCCATTACTGGAGTCACAGCACACATTGTCTCCCACATGGCTCCACCTGGTATCCTGACCTGATCTTCAACCTCTGCAATCTCATTGAAGGATCCCCAATCTGGGGATGGCCGAACCCGCCTGACTTGTTTGAACCTGAAATGTACTGCCCTGGTATCTCACCCTATGGGTGCAACTGGCCTGCCGCCCAAAATGACCTTTGGATGCAGTCATGGTATGTCTCCCCAGGGGACTCTGAGGATAAAAATTGACCAGACTGTGGAGGAACAGAATACTTCTTCTGCAAATCCTGGTCCTGTGTTTCATCGGGTAACATCCATTGGAAACCCCCCATTGAAGATGACCTTATTATGGTAAACAGGGCACCTGGAAGTGATACCCCAGGTTGGAGAGCCATGGGGCCTAGGTTCCAGGGACCATGCTCTCACAAATGTAACCCCATCATCCTAAAATTCACCGCCAGGGGTGAAATTATTGGCACCCTACCCTTATGATACCGCGGGCATAATTGGGGCCTTCTACTCAATGTGCCAAACCACCCTGGAGTCCTGTTCACTGTATGCCTCCTGGTTGTTGTAGACCTTGCTACCTCAGTAGACCCCGACCCTATACTGTTGGTCCCTCTTGCTACCCCTAAAGGTTCCAAACCTGTACTACCTGATTCTCAAACCATCGCTAATCAGCCTCCCACCCCTAAAGCACTCCAACCCACCACAGGAGTCACAGTTACCTCATACTCAGTCATTTGACTCCTACTCCAACTCCTGCAAAACTGGGCCCACTGGCTCTCTTAGAGGCAGCCTTCACCACACTAAATGCTACCAACCAGAATCTCACCAAAAGCTGTTGGCTCTGCCTAGACCTTAGACCCCCATACTATGACGGCATGGCTGTCTCAAAAAACTTCTACCTAACTTCTGATGTCTCTGCCTGTAGGATCAGTCCTCTGACTGGTAAACAGGGGCTCACTCTCCCTCTAATATCAGGACAAGGACTCTGCATTGTACCAGAAGGAAGGGCAGTCCCCCCTAAATATCAACACCTGTGTAGCTCCACCATTCAGCTTCCCTAGATGAATCTATTCCTTATATATCCCCCCATAGTTCCACTTGGTGGGCATGTTCCACTGGACTCACCACTTGCCTTCATTCCACTATTCTCAAGCATACAGGAGATTTCTGCATTATGGTACAATTAGTTCCCCACCTATATTATAAATCTGACATAGAACTAGAGGCCAGGGACTGCTCTTACTCCTCCCTCTAGGTCTTGAAGAGCCATAGGGACTGCTGCAGTAGTACTCTCTACTGTGTTGGGAATTGGAATCACTGCCGCTATTGGCATAGGGACATCTGCATTGATGTTACAGGATCAAACTTATCAGGCTCTCCGAGTAGCCATAGATCTGGATCTTCGAGCACTAGAAGAATCAGTTAAACATCTGGAAGAATCGCTCTCCTCACTAGCCAAGGTGGCCCTACAAACCAGAGAGGCTTAGATCTTCTTCTCTTAGAAAAAGGTGGCCTATGTGTGGCCTTAGGAGAACAGTGTTGCTTTTATGTTAACCATTCAGGTATGATTAGAGAGTCCCTAATAGCACTATGTAAAAGGCTCCAAAGATGGAAAAAGACAGACTCCAACAACAAAACTGGTATGAATCCCTATTCTCTTGATCCCCATGGTTAACTACCGTTATTACTGCTTTGATTGGACCTCTACTCCTTCTGGTGTTGGCCCTAACTTGTGGTCCATGCTTCTTCAATGTCCTCCTTAGATGTATAAAATCCCGCTTACAGACCATCCAACTGATGGTCCTCCACCCCCAGTAGGAGCCTGATGTCTCAAGTAACTGCTTGCTAACTGCAACTTATTTGCCTCTGTATAAATGCTTGCTTGCTTATGATGGCTTAAGGATTTACCCCAAGTTTACAACTCAAGGGGGGAATGAAGGGACATGACTGACTCCATTTTATACAAGTCATGCTAATTCCTGTAGGTTTCAGTTTCCCAGAAACTCTAAGCTCTTAGTTAAATTTCTGTTTCCTGGAATCCTGAGTCACCGTTTACTGGAAACTGTTAAGCAACTTAAGCAACATCTGACTTGTGAGATAGCCGTCAGAGTCCCTGAAACATATTGCCCCAGAAAGAGCTAGCAAATGACATACAAACCCGTGGTCTGTTCATGGGAACCAGCCAATATGATTAAAGATCATGGTTTTTGTGGTTTTGCCCTATAAAAATGCTTGTCAACTGCAACTTGAGGCTGGACCCTGCAATTGGCATCAGGGTCATAGACCCAGGTAGCTGGAATAGTTAGATTTTCTGCCTGAATAAAATTCATCTAAATTAGCTGGTGTCTGTCTCCATTTATTCACAACTCCTGGACCCAACAGACTTAAGCCTAATGTCTGGGAAGTGTAATCCTTTGAACTATTAAAGAACTATACTGATGACTTTACTCTTTGGTTATACTTACTTTTTGGGTGTTTAAGACCATACATTTGGCCCAAATAAACCAATTTATTTTTACTCTTAAGGTCGTTTGAGGATCTGTTCCTCAGGGGTCACATGGGCTTGGGAGGAGCTCCTGGCTCCTTTCTTTTACCAATTCCATCTATGTGAAGATAAGTCAAAGGTCCTGCTTGACCATGTCTGATTTTACTTGGAAGCATAAATGAGATGTTTCCTCTGAGTTGACCCTCCTCTTTGTAAACTGGACACTCGTTCAAGTCCGTCTCGTGAGGTCTCCATGGCCTCCATGAACAAGAGGATAGGTGACTCACCACAATTAAAGGACATTTTGAGAGATGTTCCATAGTCCCCTGGAACTTCATCAAACGAGGAGGACAAGGGTAATAACTGTCCTTTAAGTCCCTTTGACCAGATTAGGCCTCAAAGTATGGTTTTTAAACATCCAATAAGGTTAGTTCCACCAGTCTGGTACTTTTAATTACCATGTGCTACATAGATAAAGCTTGGGTAAAAAACTAAATACACTCACATAAACCTTAACTATATATATATTTTGTTCTTTGAACTAGTTGACTCAATTATGACCTTAGAAATTTTAAGATTATGTGTACATTATTGTTGTCTCATCCTTTTATCATAACAAACCTACACAGACCTTCATCACTTTGTTAAGCTTCTCATTTTTCTCTATTTTGGAAAATATCTCCATTCCTATATCCTTTTAACGTCTTTTAAAAACCTTTTAAAAAAATAATTATGAGACATAATAGCATTAAGAAATAAATTTTCCATCTACTGTGAGAATTCTTTTCCTGGGGATGCTAAGCAGTGGTTATTCCTTTTAAGGTTCTAGTGTCAAACTAATGTTTGGTTAAAGTTTTACTGGGGAGCCAATGAATTTACTGAGCTTACTTACCGAGATAACTGAGGGGTTGCTGAGGTGTATGTATGGCCTGAGGGTGTGCACTCTGGAAAGCCTTTACCCAGCATGGGTCAAGCATTTTCTTCCTAGCCTTTCCCAGATTGTATACTTTAGCCCTCCCCAAATCCAGGAGGCCATGTGTGATTAGGGTCAAATTACAAACAGTTGGCTGGGAAGAGTGGCTGGGTACTCTGGTGAGGGTCTAAGGACCCTGCTTGGCCCTCCTTTAATGAATGAGCACAACTGTGAACAAGCCCAACTGTGATGATATTTAGCAATCAGAATCAGCTGAAGTTGTGATAATGGTAGTTATTTCGTGCAGAAGGGACTGCTGTATAGCAAGCATCGTCTTATTAAAAGGACATGGAATTTCAAAGGATTTGAAGGTGGGCGACTGTGACCAGTAATAGTCATGTATATAGAGATTAGAAATGCATGTGAAAACGTCTCAATGTCAATAGGCTTGGAATGAATTTTTCTGTATGAAACTGTGTGCTTTGACAACGAAGTGGAGATCTTTTTTAAACGTTGGAACCTCATTTAATTTTATGTCTTATAGAGTTTATAATGAGTAAAAGATTATATAAGCATAATAATTCATCTGTAAACCTAGAAATGTACAGCCAATTTTGAAAGAGATGTACCGTAGCTCAGAAAAATGTTATTGAATAGGTTAATGCTGTTGTAATGAAATGCTTCTTTTAATTAAAAAAAAAAAAACATGGAATTTCAAAGGATTTGGTGCTAGGATCCACAAATAAGGGAGAACATACATCTTTTGTTTTTCTGAGTATAACAGTTTCTAGATCCATCCATTTACCTGCAAATTTCATTATTTCATCTTTCTTTACTGCTGAACAGAACTTCATTATGTAAATATACCACATTTTTGTTAACCACTCTTCAGTTGAGTGGTACTTGGTTTGCTTCCATCTCTTAGCTACTGTGAAAAGAGCAGCAACAAACATGGTTGTACAAGTGTCTCTACAATAGGATGAGTCCTTTGGGTATGTTCCAAGGAGTGGTATAACTGGGTCATATGGTAGGTTCATTTTTAGTTTTTTAGGAGTTCTCCACACTGTTGTCCATAGGGGTTGCATGAGTTTGCAATGACACAATGAGAGAATGAATGTTCCCCTTTCTCCACATCGTCACCACTATTTGGTACCATTTGTTCTCTTGATCCTAGCCAGTCTGGTTGGGGTAAGGTGATACCTTAGGGTGGTTTTAATTTGCATTTCCCTAATTACTAACGATGTTGAACACTTTTTGAGATGTTTGTTAGCCATCTTTATTTCTTCCTTTGAGAACTCCCTGTTTAGACCTTTAGCCCATCTTTTAATTGGGTCATTTGGTTTCTGGCTTCTTTGTTTTTTGAGTTCTTTATATATTCTGGATGTTACACCTCTGACAGATGTGACACTGATGAAGTTTTTTCCCACTCCGTGGGTTTTTGCTTCACTATATTGATTGTTTATTTTGCTGTACAGAGCTTTTTAGTTTAATGAGGTCCCACTTGTTGATTGCGAATCTTAATTCATGAGCAACTTCTGTTATATTTAGAAAAT
The DNA here is from genome assembly GCF_000622305.1 of Nannospalax galili. NCBI lineage: Eukaryota > Metazoa > Chordata > Mammalia > Rodentia > Spalacidae > Nannospalax > Nannospalax galili. The sequence continues at coordinate 79,158 of NW_008359594.1, forward strand.
CCTTTCCTACACCTTTAAGTTCCTGCCAATATTTTCTTCTAATAGCTTTTGGGTTTCCAGTTTCACATTGAGGTCTTTGATCCACTTGGAGTTGACTTTTGTGCAAGGTGAAAGATAAGGATCTAGTTTCATTCCTCTACAGGTGGAGATCCAGTTATGCCAACACCATTTGTTGAAGATGCTGTCTTTCCTCCATTGTGTGTTCTTGGCACCTTTGTCAAATATCAGGTCGCTGAAGTTGCGTGTATTCAGGTTTGGATCTTCAATGATGTTTCATTGATCTGTATATTTATTTTTGTGTCAGTACCATGCTGTTTTTATGACTATGGCTCTGTAGTATACTTTGAGGTCTGGTATGATAATCCCCCCAGCTTTGCTCTTTGTGCTCTGGGTTGCTTTGTCTATCTGGGGTCTTTTGTGCTTCCATGTGAATTTAAGGATTTTTTTTTTTGTTGGTTTTTTTTTTTTCTAATTTGGTATGTCATAGGGATTTTGATTGGGATTGCGCTGAATCTATTGGGATTGCCTTTGGTAGCATGGTCATTTTCGCAATATTAATTCTTTCAGTCCATGAGCATGAGAGGTCCTTCCATCTCCTGGTGTCTTCCTCAATCTCTTTCTTTAACAATTTAAAAATTTCATTGTAAAGATCTTCGGTGTCTTCAGTCAGGTTTATTCTCATATATCACAACTATTGTACTCTTTCTGTAATTGCTTGTTATTGGTATATAGAAAGGCTACTGATTTTTGTAAATTGATTTTATAACCTGCCGCTACACTGAAAGTGTTGATCAGTTCT
>NW_008359594.1:80258-90080 GCF_000622305.1 Nannospalax galili
ATTAATGAGATTTATTTACTTGCATATATTGAACCATCCCTGCATCTCTGGAATAAAGTCTTCTTGATCATGGTAAATGATCTTTTTTATGGACATCTATATGCTGTTTGCAAGGATTTTGTAAGAACTTTTGCATATATATGTTCATTAAGGATATGGGCCTATAATTTTCTTTTTTGGCTGTGTCTTTTCCTGGTTTGGGTATTGGAGTGATGCTGGATCCACTGAAGGAATTTCGGGGTTTCCTCTTTTTCTATCATTTTGAATCATTTAGGTAGTATTGGTTGGAGGTCTTCTTTAAATGTCTGGTAGAATTCAGCTGTAAATCTATCTGGACCTGGGCTTTTTTTAGTTGGGAGGCTTTGTGTTACTCTTTCTATTTCCTTATATGTTATGGGTCTGTTTAAACTGTTGATCTCTTCTTGGCTTAACTTTGGTGGTTCCCATGATTTTAGATATCCATCCATTTCTTTTAGATTTTCAAATTTAGTGCAACATAGGTTTTTAAAATATTCCCTTATAATGGTCTGAATTTTGGGGGTGTCTGCTGTGATGCTTCCTCTTTCATCTCTGGTTTTATTGATTTGGATTTGCTCATTCTTTTCCTAACAGGTCTAGGGGTCTGTCTATCTTCTTCAGCTTTTCAAAGAACCAGCTCTTGGATTTGTTGTTTCTTAGTATTATTTTCTTTTTTTCTATTTTATTATTTTTGTGCTCTGTTTTTTGTTATTTTTCTCTTCTCCAGGGTTTGGGTTTCGTTTGTTCTTGCTTTTCCAGCATCTTGAGTTTCAGGGTTAGGTCATTTATTTGGGCTCTTTCTAATTTTTTTAAAGTAGGAAATTAGAGTTATAAACTTCCCTCTTAGGACTACTTTTAAAGTGTCCCGGAGGTTGTGTAGTGTTGTGTTGTCCTTTTTGTTGAATTCCAGGAATTCTTTTATTTCTTTCTTTATTTCTCCTTTGACCCCTCATTGTTTAGGAGTATGTTGTGTAATCAGCATGAATTCATGTAGTGATTAGGGTTTCATCCAGTGTTAATTTTGAGCTTTATTGCATTGTGGTCCAATAGAATGCATGGAATTATTTCAATTTTTTGTATTTGTTGAAGTTTGTTTTGTGGCCCAGTATGTGGTCAATTTTTGAAAAAGTTCCATGGGGTGCTGAGTAAAAAGTCTATTCTTTGGTGCTTGGGTGGAATATTTTAAAGATGTCTGTTAGGTCCATTTGATTTATGGTATCATTTAATTCAGACATCTCTGTTTATTTTTTCTCCAGTTGACCTGTCTAATGGAGAGAGTGGGGTACTGAAGTCCCCTACTATTACTGAGTTGGTGTTAATCTGTATCTTAAAGTCCTGTACTATTGTTTTTATTAAGTTGGGTGCACCAGAGTTTGGTGAACATATGTTCATGATTGTAATATCTTCTTGATTGATTGTTCCTTTGATCAAACCTCAGGCCTGCTGTATGGCTGTCAATAAGACTTTCACCCTAGGCTCAAGCCTGCCTCCCACATATTAGAATTGCAATCCCTGCTGGTTTCTTAGTGCCATTTGCTTAGAATATTCTTTTCCATCCTTTGACCTTAAGGTGGTGCCTGTCCTTGAAGGTGAGTTGGTTTTTTTGCAGACAGCAAAAAGATGGATTTTTGTTCCTGAATCCATTCGCTTAGCCTGTGTCTTTTGACTGGGGAGTTCAGTCCATTGATATTTAAGGTTATTACTGAAGGATGTGTATTTGTTGCCATCATTTTGATTACTGTTTGCATTCTTGGTCTAATTTTGTATTTCCACAATCATACCTTATTTATTCTCTTTCATTGCCCCTGAAGTATAATTGTTCCTTTCTTCTCTCTGTATTGTTTCAAGTATTCTTTTAAGGGCAGGTTTTGTGTCCATATATTCTTTCAGACTTTTCATGTCATGGAAGATTTTTCTTCCCCCCTCAACTATAATAGACCTTTTGGCTGGGTAGAGTATTCTGGGCTGGCATCTATTGTCACAGAGAACTGGAAATACCTTGGCCCAGGCTCTTCTGGCTTTCATAGTGTGTACTGATCAGTCAGCTGTAATTCTGATGGACTTTCCTTTGTATGTGACTTGTTTTTCTTTTGCTGCTTTCAGTCCCCTCTCTTTGTTCTGTTCATTGTTTTTTTACTATGATATGGGGAGTTTCTTTTCTGATCCTGTCTATTTGGTGTTCTATGTGCTTCTTGTATTTGTATGGTGATGCCTTTCCTTAATTTCAGGAAATTCTCTTCTATAATCCCTTTTAAGATCTAGTCAATACCATTAATATGAAATTCTTCTCCTTCCTCTATGCCTATGATACGTAGATTTGGTCTTTTCTTTTAATTTTATATGTATGTGTGTATTGTTTGCATGTATGTGAGTGCACCTGTGTAGTGCAATGCCACAGGGGTCAGAAGAGGGTGTCAGATTCCCCTGGACATGGAATTAAGGATGGTTTGTAGCCGCCATGTGGGTGCTGGGAATCGAACCCGGGTCCTCTGCAAGAGCAGTCAGTGCTCTTAACCACTGAGCCATCTCTCCAGCCCAAGTTTGGTGTTTCTATGGTGTCACACATTTCCTGCATATTTTGTTCTTGTGTTTTCTTAAATTTTTCATAATCTTTGCTTGAGTGGTCTAATTCATCCACTTTATGTACTAGTCTTGATATTCTGTTTTCGATTTCATTCATCCTATTGGTGAGGCTTTCTCCTGTCATTTTTAATTGGCGTATTTAGTGTTTCACTTCCTTCTTCATTTCATCCTGAATATTCTCTCCCTCCCTAGTGCTGGGATTAAAGGTGTGCACCACCACACCCAGCTATGCCTGTTTTTTTTTTAGATTCTGTGTCCTGGGTTATCTGTAGGGCATTTTTCTTCTAGAACTCTTCCATAGGACTGGTGGGATTTGGTGGGGACATACTGTTTTGGCTTTCCATGTTATTATTCTTTCATTGTGATTTTAGCATGTGAATTTCTTTTGTTGTTTTTGATTCTGATATGAGAATTAAGTTGGTTTGCTTCTGTTTATTACTGGTGTGCCTAGGTCCTTTTTTTATTGGTTATGTAAAGCTGGTTGGTCCAGGTTACAGGTTCCCTTAGTTTTATTTTGGAGGGAACTGATTGCTTCAGATCAGCTACTAAGGGCAAAAACAGAATCCCAAATCATGTTAAAGCAGGTTTCAGGTTCTTTCAGGTATTATTTTGGAGGGACCTGATGGCTTCAGAACAGCTACTCAGGAGCACCCACAGAAGCCCAAGTCAGGTTCCATTCAGGTACACTCAGGCTTCCTTCTAAGGTTTGGACCCCTACTAGTGGGAACTCAGAGCAAAATTTTGGAAGATCCCTAAGTGGAGGCTGATTTTGGGACTCTCAGCCAGTCTGCTGAGTTCTCCACCCCCATGCCAGAGGGTCTAGTGGTCTGCTGAGGTCCCAGCTACTACACAGGTGGAGGTCGGAACCCACCCTCTCAGCCTGTTGCTAAAATCTCGGCCTTATCCTACCAATGCCAGGTCTACCCAGGGCCTTGTGAGATGCCTCACACAATCCCAGTTATGGGGTTGGATGTGGCACAATTGGGGGAAGTCACCACCAGGTGGAGGCACGATCAGGGGGCTCTCAGTCCCCTGAGTTCTCAGCCTCTATGCCAGAGGGAGGTGGGAACAGGCACTGTCTGGTGGTCTGCTGAGATCCCAGCAGCTACCCAGAAGGAGGTCAGAGCCCACCCTCTCCTCTATGCTAGGTTTTTGTCTGCTTGAGTTTGCATGGGTCTTGTACATGCTGTCACCATTGCTATAAGTTCATATGAGTAAGGTCCCAGGAGCCTGTAAGACTCTATTTCCATATGGTCATGCACCTCCTCCCCTGGCTCTTGCAGTCTTTCGCAGTGGTCCCTGAGCCCTGGATAGAGGCATCAAGATTAACATATGAAAGAAAGACTGGAAACCCCTCCCAGCCAAGGCTACCTTTCTGGGACAGAGTAGGAGAAAAGCAGGTGATACAACCAATGTGTGAGAAGGCAGGGGTGTGTAAATTACCCACAAATGTTCAGAGCCTAGTGGCCCAGAGCCTTTGAGCCTAAGATCTTTCCCAGCTCTCTGGCCTGCTTCTATACTCAGAAGTGTTCTTTTTAATACTTGCCCTGTTTCTGTGACTATCCATGTATTCCTGGTCTAATCCTTGCTGTGAGCTCAGGTCAGCAGGATACAGCAAAGCAGGAGCATCTCTAGTATAGGCTTCAGGTGGTATCTGATGGCATTCTTAGCCTTTGGGTTGGCAGAAGCTAGTGGTTTGCTAGTACCTTACAAAAGGATTTCACCTGATAGCTATAAGGATGTGAACTACAGAGCTGGGCAATGGGTGGTGACTAAGGGGGCTAAAGACAGACCACTACAGTTTGGCTCCAGATCTGCAGTGTTCCATCTCTTCACAATCATATAAGCTCTAATCAATTTTGTAGAATCCTTAACAAAAAGGTGGCTTTATTTTATTGCTAGAAACTTCATTGTATACCACTTTGCAGAGAGATGGAGTGTGCAGGCTTCTAGATAAGCTGCCCAGGTTGGAACCTCCATACTACCTCATATTTACCATGAAACATCAGTTAAAACTGCCTTCACATAAAACCTTGAATGAATAAACATATTATTATTAGAGTAGCAAAGGCCCTATAAGATTAACTGATAAACAAACAAACAAACAAACAAAAAACAAAAACTCTGGCCTGGTGAATCATTTGTGCCAGATCACCTGGTCAGAGGACCAACCCTAGGAAGGTGAGTTCACCTTAAGTCATGGTAAAGGGAAAAGAGATGGGAAGAATATCTAGTGCTTTAATGAGATGCTGAACTTTACCTGCCTACTTCCTAGTGCAGTTCTTAAGGATTGGGTTACAGATATAAGGTCTCTCTGTAAGTCTGAGGAAGTAAGAAAAGTGTAATTTCTCTCTTTCTTTATGCCTCTTTTCTAACCATACTTTTCTTAACACTTGGCGCTGCCCCAACATTTTGGGCTTCTTTACTTTTTCTGTAAAGCTCCCTTCTCCTCTGTACCATGCAGCTGCTAGTCCACCACATGTCTGTCTGACCTCCATGTGGGCTATAAACCAGCATACCGTCATGTTTTGTTTTTTTTTTTTCTACATTCTCCTGCCTTGAGGAAGGCAGCTACTGAGATTTACAGATTACCTGCCCCAAGGACTTTTCCTTAAAGTCTAATACAATTGTCCTAAAGTTTTCTTTGGACTTCATTCTAAATTCTTTTATGATTGAGACTAAGAACGCTGTATGTAGGAGGACCCTTGTTTCTCCCCTGTATCATGATGTAAAGAGTCTGTGAGCTACTAATACCAAATGTCAACTTAATCAACTGCTGTATGCCTTGATTTATGGCTCTCTTTTGTTCCATAACTATAAAAACTTCATGAAGCTGTTACTACAATGGGACATAGTATTGGGGGGTGGGTAACTTGATTCCATGATCCCGGGCCATGATCACTCCTATTTGACTCCAGTATAAAGTATCTCATTCCCTTTGAGGTGAGAACCATGGTTTTGTATTGACAGTGCCCTCTACAGCACTTGGCCTATGGCTGTTTCTTCCATCCCTTTGCTCAGCCCCACTTTTATCTGTTAGTGGGAACATTGCAGATGTTGGATCTTGACCCTCCTGGGACAGCTGCATCTGCAAGCTGAATGATTCTAAGCAGTGCTTCGACCTCTCTGAACTATTTTTCATGTATGAAGTGGAATGCAGGCACCCTCCTGCTTTTCTCTAGATGCACGGTCAGCTGGTTTTACTCACCCTTTTGTTCCTAGGGGATAGCCAGGCACTGGTGGGTGTTAGGCCGAATTGGGCCCCAAGATGGAGTCATTAATGACCAAGAACATGGCAAACACAAGCCAGCAGGTAGTATTCCAGGAAACAGAAGCTAAGCCACCCTAGTTTCTCAGTAACTACCTGTCTCCTGCTTTTCAACAATGCGCTCTAATCGTAACTTCAGTTTCCCATCACAGCCAACTGAAAAACTGAAAAACACCTAACTGAAGCTACCCCTGTTGATTTACCTGCTATTGACTCATCCCCCCCTTCTCCTACAGCCTCACCACCCCCCACACAAAAGAAAGAAATTCTATAAAATCCAGCCTACTGTGATGAGAAATTGCTGACCTCTCTCCCATGAGCACATACATCCCAATAAATTTCTCCTTTTCTCACCTCAGAGTGGTCTCGTTGTCCTGGTCTTTTCCTGAACCTAACAGTGGGAAACTTCACAAATGGTGGTTCCTGGACTTACCTCCTCTTCTGGAAGCGACACTGTGGTTCAGAGTCAGCTGTCTCATGGGATGGTCTGAGCAGGTGGCTACTTGGGTATGGTCAGGATCCTAAGGTTAAATAGCCATAGGACTGCTCATTATCTCCTTTACCCTCCTTTCTTCATCGTATATAGAGCTGAGCTCAACACCTCTCTAGGGAAAGACAGAAATTGTTCCTAGAAGGAAGAAAGGATTCCTACACTTTATTGGATCTCAGGAGAAGAGCTGGTCATAACAAAGTGAGTGGACAGGACGACTGCACAGAAGTTTAACTGAGGCTTGTTATGACTGTTGCTTTCACTAGATGAGGCAACCCACAGGAATGAAGCAGAGGCACATAGGCAAGAAATCACAAGTGGGTTTGTGATATGTGTGAGAATGACTTTTCTGGGAATGCCTTCTATTACAAATGGACATGCTTCTTTATAAAACAAAGAAGGGGAATTCTGGGATGACTTTTATAACATGGACATATTTTGAACAAATGACTTTTACCTAACCTTGTAAGCAAAAAGTTAATCTAACTTGATCACTGAACTTTGACTCCCTTTTGTAACCTAAACTTAGATTTCATTCCTCATAACCCTTCCTTGCCCTTGAACTAGACTAATGTGTGTATGGGTGTGTGTATATAGTGAATATCAAAATCATTGCAAGCAAGGATATGAAGATTAACACATTTGTGTTGTGAAAAATAGATAAGATACCATTGATAATGTCTATGGTTGTGTGTGTGTGTTGTTCTAGGTCTAAGGATCAGAAAGGGCAAACTTCTCTGGTAGGGTAAGGGTCTAACTTTTACTTCCTCATTTTATGCTGGATGTATTGTTTCAAGAAAACAGAGTGGGTCCTAGTTGAGTAGCACATTTCTGAGAATTCTGAAGGAACAGGTTCTCAGCAGTTCGGGTCCACTCTTGGCTTTAAAAATGGATGCTAAGAATCAGGCTGTCTTTATTTAAACATCACCATAATTTGGCCTCACATAGTAAATGCCACAGACATGGAATAAATAGATGTAACTGCCATACAAGAGTACAAGGGAAACGATGTGGAGGATTACAGCAAGGTGACTGGAGGAGGCCTTGCAGAGTCAGGTAAGGGTAATTGGTATGTAATCATTAAAGAGTTGTGAATTACTAAATGGTGGAGTTTTTATTTTTTATTTTTTTCAGACAGGGTCTCCTGTAACCTAGGCCAGCCTTGAATTCTCTATGTAGCTGAGGATGATCTTGAATTCCTGATCCTCCTGTCTCCACCTCCAGAGTGCTTGGATTATAGTCTGGGATTACAGGCATGCTCCATCATACCTGATTTTATGCAGTGTTAAAGAACAAACCCAGAGCATTACGCATGCTAGGCAGTCTGCCAGCTGAGCTACATTCCCCAGCCAACTAAATGCTTTTGCACAAAGGGGACCCAGGGTGAATGCTTCCTTTTAGGAAGTGCGATAACCAGTTGGACTTTCAGGAGGAATGGCACATTCAAAATCACAAGAGAACTCTCTAGTCCAGGGGGTCATTTGGAGGAGGTTGTAATTATGAAGGTCCTGAAGAAGAACATTTAGGAGATGTGGTCATGAAATGTAAGATAGAAAGAATGAAAAGGATTCCTTGTCTTGGGGCCCCAGACACCTGGGGAAACCTCTACTGCTTCCTGATCCTTTTCATCCAAACCAAATCAGTGCCTTCTCTGGTCCCCAGGAGCACTGCTTCTGGACCTAGCCCCACCCTCATCTCCCTCTGCCTCCTTGAGCCTGCAGGACCCACAGGCCTCACTCTGGGGTAAGTCCATCACACCCTCTGCACCTTTACTCCCCCAGCCTCATTCACCCTCCCATCTCCCCTGCCGGTCTCTCCTCCTAGTTTGGGTCCTGTCCCATTCCTTGTCTTGGGGACACAGACACCTGGGGAACCACTACTGCTTCCTGATCTTCTTCATCCATACCAACTCAGTGTCTTTTCTGGTCCCAGGAGCATTGCTTCTGGGCCTGGCCTCACCCTCACCTCCCTCTGCTTCCCCCGGCATGCACCACCCACTATCCTCTTTCCAGCACATGGGGGCCGACCTTTCCTCTTCCTGATCCTTTGCATACAGACCAACCCAGCTCCTCAGTGCATTCCCCAGGAGTCCTTGGGGCCACTTCCTGTCCCCTTCTGCTTTTGCATCTCTGGGTGGCACGGCCTCCAGCCCTAGACCAGCATCTTTTCTGGGCCAGCCTCCCCGGCCAGGCCAATCCACAAATTCCTGAGGCCAAAATCTTTCCTGGAGGGATCCAGACCTTAGGAGAAAGCCTGAGAGCATCTGATCCTCATCTGACTTGGGCCTCTGGGGGAACTCCTGAAGACAAAAGCAATCTGGCCACTCCAATATAAAATCAAAAGAGAGAACCGGAAGCTTAGAGGAACCAGCCTTTCATGCCCAAAAAGTAAGCCACAAAGACACATGAAGTTTACAAAAAGAAGCAGACCTAAACCTGAAGGCTCGAGTCTCACACAAGAATCAGAAACTACAAAAGAAATTGACATGTCAAAATCACAGAGAAAAAATAACATGAAAAAACAAAATAACATATCTGCACCAAATAACAATAGCCCTCTAGAAGAGTACAATGAGAACCCCCTAGAGATAATGCATGACATGGAACTCAAAAGAACAATTATAAACATGATAAAAGAATTCAATGAATTTAAAGAACACACAAAAAAAGAAATCAAAGAACTGAAGGAAGATAGGGACAAACTTCTGAATGAATGCAGAAAAGATCTAGAAATATTGAAGAATACTTAGGCTGAAAAAAATACTGAAGAATACTCAAGCTGAAATGAAGAAGGAAGTGACACTCTCAGCCAATTATAAATGACAGGACAAAGCCTCACTAATGGGATGAATCAAATGGAAAACAGAGTATGAAGACTGGAAGATAAAGTGGACGAACTAGACCACTCAAGCCAAGATTATGAAAAATTTAAGAAATCACAAAAATGGAATATGCAGGAATTGTGTGACACCATAAAAAGACCAAACTTACAAATCATAGGAATATAGGAAGGAGAAGAATGCCAACATAATGGCATGGACCAGATCTTCAACAGAATCGTGGAGAAGATTTCCCAAAATTAAAGACATGCCCATACAAATACAAAAGGCATATAGAACACCAAACAGGACCAGAAAAGAAACTTGCCATGGTACATCATAGTAAAAACACTACAAATACAAAACAAAGAGACAGTTCTGAAAGCTGCCAAAGAGAAACAACAAGTCACATATAAAGGAAAACCCATTAAGATTACAGCTGACTTTTCAGTGCAAACTATGAAATCCAGAAAGCCTGGAACAAAGTATTCCCAGTTTTAAATGACCACAGATGCCAACCCAGATTAGTATACCCAGCCAAAATGTCTGTTATAGTCAAAGGGGAAAGGAAAATCTTCCATGACATAAATAGGCTGAAAGAATTCATGTCCACAAAACCAGCTCTTAAGAGAATTCTGGAAACAA
>NW_008359594.1:91183-93929 GCF_000622305.1 Nannospalax galili
ACGAAACCTAAACACAGCAGACAAGGAGAAATAACAAAAATCAGGGCAGAAATCAATGAAATTGAAACAAAACAATACAAAGAATCAACGAATCCAAGAGCTGGTTCTTTGAAAAGATAAACAAGATTGACACACCACTAGCCCAGTTAACCAAAAGAAAGAGCACCTCCAAATCAACAAAGTGAGAGATGAAAGGGGAAACATCACAACAGACACCAGAAAGATACAGAACATTATAAGGGAATACTTTAAAAACCTATATTTTAAAACCTATATTCTATATGTACAGGCATCTAAAGGCATGGGAACCACCAAAATTAAACCAAGAAGAGATTAACAGCTTAAACAGACCCAAAACACAAAAAGAAATTGAAATAGTAATACAAAACTTCCCAAACTAAAAAAAGCACAGGACCAAATGGATTTACAGCAGAAGTCTATCAGACATTTAAAGAAGATCTACATCCAATACTAGTTAATTTATTCAAAAAGATAGAAATGGAGGGAGAACTTCCAAATTCCTTCTATGAAGCCAGCATCACTCTAATACCAAAGCCAGGTAAAGATACAACCAAAAAAAAAAAAACTATAGACCCATATCCTCAATGAACGTAGGTGCAAAAATTCTCAACATGATATTTGCAAACCGCATACAGACACACATCCAAAAGATCATCCACTGTGATCAAGTCAGTTTTATCCCAGAGATGCAGGGATGGTTCCATATGCATAAGTCAATAAAGGTCCTAAATCATATAAATTGGCTCAAAGACAAGAACCACATGGTCATCTCAATAAATGTAGAGAAGGCCTTTGACAAAATTCAATATATATTTATGTTCAAAGTCCTAGAGGGCATTGGACTGGAGGGAACATACCTCAACATAATTAAAGCCACATACAACAAACCCACAGCCAACATCATTCTAAATGGAGAAAAACTGACTTGGAAGCATTCCCGTGAAATCAGGAACCAGACAAGGCTGTCCACTATCTGCACTTCTCTTTAACATAATGCTTGAAACTCTTGCAAGAGCAATAAGACAAGAGCAGGAAATTAAAGGAGTGATAATTGGAAAAGAAGAGATAAAATTATCTTTTTCAGATGACATGATATTATATCTAAAAGACGCCAAAAGTTCCACCCAAAAACTCCTAGAAATAAACACGTTCAGTAAAGTGGCAGGTTACAAAATTAACCTACAAAAGTCTATAGCCTTTCTATATACCAATAACAAGCAATCAGAGAAAGAGCACATGGAAACACTCCTGTTCACAATAGCTGCAAAAAAAAAAAAAATATCTCAGAATAAACCTGACCAAAGACATTAAAGACCTCTACAATGATATTTTTAAATGTTTAAACAAAGAAATTGAGGAAGACATCAGAAGATGGAAGGACCTCCCGTGCTCATGGATTGGAAGAATTAATATTGTGAAAATGACCATCCTACCAGAAGTCATTTATAGATTAAATGCAATGCCAATCAAAATCCCCATGACATTTTTCACAGAATTGGAAAAAATCTAAGATTCCTATGGAAGCACAAAAGGCCTCAGATAGCCAAAACAACCCTGAACACTAAGAGCAATGTCATGGGGATTATTATACCAGATTTTAAGCTGTATTACAGAGCTATAGTCATAAAAACAACATGGTACTGGCACAAAAATAGACCCATAGATCAATGGAACAAAATTGAAGACCCAAAAATGAGTAAATGCTATTTCAGCCACCTGATATTTGTCAAAGGGCCAGGAATATTCACTGGAGGAAAAACAGCATGTTCAGTAAATGGTTCTGGCAAAACTGGATCTCCACTTGTAGAAGAATGAAACTAAACCCCTATCTTTCACTCTGAACAATAGTCAATTCCAAGTGGCTCAAAGACCTCAATGTAAAGCTTCAAACTCTGAAACTATTACAAGAAAACATTGAGAAAAACCTACAAGATATAGGTGTAGGAAAGGATTTTCTAAACCGGGCATCAATTACTCAGGAAACAAGGGCGAGAATTAACAAATGGGACCTCATTAAACTAACAGGCTTCTGTACATCACAGGAGCCAACCAAGTAAGCAAACAGAAAACCCACAGAATGGGAGAAAATCTTCACCAGTGACACGTCCGACAGAGGTTTAATAACCAGAATATAAAACGAAGTAAAAAAACAGAGAACCAAGACAAGAAGCAACCCAATTTAAAGATGGGCTAAGGAGCTGTACAGAGAGTTCTCCATAGAAGAACTAAAGATGACTATGAGACATCTTAAAAGATGTTCATCATCACTAATAATTAGGGAAATGCAAATTAAAACCACTTTAAGATTTCACCTTACCTTAGTCAGACTGGCTAAGATCAAGAGAACAAATGATACCAAATGTTGGAGCAGATGTGGGGAAAGGGGCACACTCATCCACTGCTGGTGGGGCTGCAAACTGGTTCAACCCCTATGGAAAGCAGTTTGGAGAACTCTTAAAAAACTACAAATGAACCTACCATTTGACCCAGTTATACCACTCCTTGGCATATACCCAATGAACTCATCCTATTGCACATACACTTGTACATCCATGTTTGTTGCTGCTCTTTTCACAATAGCTAAGAGATGGAAGCAACCCAAGTGTCCCTCAATTGACGAGAGGGTAATGAAAATGTGGTTAATTTATACAATGGAGTTTTACTCAGCAATAAAGAAAGATGAAATCATGAAATTTGCAGGTAAATGGATGGAATTAGAAACTGT
>NW_008359594.1:94048-94792 GCF_000622305.1 Nannospalax galili
AAAGGAAACAGGGAAGTAAAAGAAAGAACCTGAAAGAGAAGAACAGTAAGAAACAGGCCTTAATAAGGGAGATATGGATACAAATTGGGTTGGTTTAAGGGAGTGGGGAGAGAAGGGTATGCAAGGAACCTAGGGGATAAAAGGAAAGAAGGGGCTCAAGAAAGGTTGGTCCATAGGAGAAGGGTGTTGGTAAGGGGGAAAGTGGGGCCATCTTAAGTGGGAAAACCATGATGGAGGGGTGAGACAATGCGAGAGATAAACAATGCCTAGCTAGTTTTGAAAACCAGAGGGAACCATATTACTCCTACAACCTACTGACGAATTATACATAGCAGATCAAGAAATATATGTCTAGGTAAGGTCTACCTCAGAACAGCTGGTCTTTTCCCAAGATTTATCTACATGACATACAGTAATTAATAGTACCAGACTGGTGGGACTAACCTTCTTGGGTGTTTAACAGACATACTTTGAGGTCTATAATAATTTGGTCAGAGGGACATAAAAGACACTTTTGCTCCTTGCCCTCCTAGGTCAACTAGTTCTAGGGGACTATGAGTATCTCTCAAAATGTCGTATAATGGTGGTGGGTCACCTGTCCTCTTGATTGGTGAGGCCAAGGAGACCTCACCAGATGGAGTTGAACCAGTGTCCATCTACAAATAGTAGGGTCAACACAGAGGAATCATTTCCTCCATGGTTCCAAGCGAAGCCAACCATGGTCGAGCAGGACCTTTGACTTAT
>NW_008359594.1:95086-100003 GCF_000622305.1 Nannospalax galili
GGGAAAATAAACAGCAGACCCCAATCTTATCTAAAGGAATGTTGACAACTGGTTGTTGCTAGACGAGGAACAGCTGACTTTCCTAAAACAAAGACCCCTAGATAGGCTGACTATATTCGCCAGAGGGCAAGTAGTGGGGAATGGCTGGGGGTGCCCACAACACAGCACACAGTAGCAGGGATATCAGAGTATAAGGACTCTAGTAGGGTAAGAGAAGCTATGGGAGGGTGCTATCTGGCAAGGGGGTGTTTGGGATGTTCTGTGTGATAATATACACACATAAAAAATAATCAACTAATTTTTAAAAAATGTATCATATTTGAGGAGGAAGCATGGAAATTACATCATGCTAATTAGTAGAGGTGATAAACAATACCATTGAAATCTGCCCGATGACTTTATAGACATACACAGGCACCAAGGATCCAAGTGCAACCGATTGTCACTAGTAATAATCACATACATACAGATTAGAGATGTGTACTCCAACATCTCCGTGTTAGCAGCAAAAACAATGAGTCTGTCTGCAAGGAACAATATATTCTAAAATGAAAGGGAGATCTTTTTTAAAGGTTAAAAACTCATCCAATTTTATGTCTTACAGGGCTTATACTGCATTCAATGATATGTAACTATATTAATTCAACTGTAAACCTAGAAACTTGCACCCACTTATGAAAGAGATTGACTGTTGCTCCAGAGTTTATTACTGAATATGTTAAAGCTGTAGTGAAAAGCTTGTAATCATGTAGTTATTAAATATTTTAAAAAGTATAATGATTAAAAAATAATTCTTCAAAGCATAAAAATTTGCTCCTTAATAATTAGTGGATGTGAAAAATATTACCATTGAAATCTACCTGATGGCTTTCTATCCATGCTCAGATGCCAAGGAGCTCAGAAAATAACCAACTGTGACTAGTAATAATCTGATATATAGAGATTAGAAATGCATGTGCAAACATCTTAATGTCAGTTGCATTAAAAATGAAGTTTTCTGCATGAAACTCTGTATTTTAATAAGGAAACGGGGATCTTTTTTCAAGGTTAAAAACCTCATTCAATTTTATGTCTTATAGGGTTTATACTGACTACAATATTGTATAACTAATAATTCAAATGTAAACCTAAAAATGTACAGCCAATTTTGTAAGAGATTCAGCCTAGCTCAGAAAATTGTTATTGAGTATGTCAGTGCTGATGTAATGAAATACTTCTTCTAAGTATGTGGTTATTAAATAAATAACTTTTTAAAAGAATGAAAAGGCAAAAGAGAAGTCAAAGACTTGTGCCTGTTGAATACAAACCAGAAAGCTGTACCTATCTCTTGGGCTCCAACACTTGTTACTTTCAGGATCAGGGCAGAGACAGTACTCTAGCTGAACTGCTTCTGTCATGAGCTCTCTGGCCAGGGAGTGTCAGTTCAGGACAACCTCAGACATGTTGTCAGCTGTTGTCTGACTGAAAGGGTGTTCTTGAGGCTAGAAGGTGAGCCGCATCTTGAGATGTGGGAAGAGGAGGCACATACATAAAATTTCATTCTATTTCAAAGCCTGTTTCATTTTTGTTAATGAAATTTTCCAGCTCTGCTTCTGTTCCCATCTTCCTCCATTTTCCTTGCCCTACTTGCTGAATCTAATGGATATTTTTCTCTTTCCCTTCTGCCTCTTTTAAGCCAGTTTCTGTTCCTGATTCAGAAACCCCCTTTTTTAATAGTCTATTACAGGGGTAGTAACTGCAACCTGTGGGCCAAGTCTAGCCCTCTACCTATTTTAGTAAATAAAAATAGCTACAGTTATCCATTTATGTATTTTCTATGGCTGCTTTCATAGTTTAAACAGACCTATGGCCTACACTGCCTCTTAGCCTAAGTTAACTACTCCTTGGCCTTTTATAGAAAAAAGAAGAAAGAAAACTCTTCTCAGCGGCACTCTCCTGGTTTTCTTGTTCCCTCTTTGGCTGTGCTCTGGAGGTGAAAGACTGTGTCCAAGTCAGGTCTAAGTCAGACTAGAAGAGGCCTGGTTAAACATCATCAGAAATACTAAGGGAACTCCATTCCATTCATTGTCAGCTCCTTCAAGAAATGGTACCTCATATTTCTTAATTCAGAAAATAAAGTCTCATAATAAATGTAATTATCACAGACAGGCACTTAACCCATAGAGTTCATAAACATTATTTAACTTCATGTTCATGACCAGCTTTAATTTGTTGACAAAAATGTTGAAGCACAGTCTGGGAAGGCTCACCCTTGATCACAGAGTGAAGAAATAGCAAAGGCCCCTGCCCCTTCCCACCATATCAGCTGCCTTCAGAGGCGGCAGTGCCAGATAATCAATGAAAGAAAAAGATTATGCACATAGTGTGTGAAGCTGGTTCAGTTTTCTAAAGGTTACCTAGCTTGAATACAAATCTACACTCCAAAGCTAGCAACCTGTCCCCACCAGAAACAAAAACACAAAACACATCACAGTAAACCAGGAGTGTGCAGCACAAGCATGCAGCCTCTCAGAGCTACTCCTAAATGCCCCGTTGCAGTCTTGATGAGCTGAGCTCTTTGGCTCTCCTAGTTACATTTGGTGCCATCATGGAGCTATGACGCTAGAGCACATAGGGTTAAACAAAATCAGGATGGGGTCTCCATAGATCCTGCTAATGCCATTGTCCTCTGTTAATGAGCCTTTGGCAATTGCAAACAGGACCATGCCAAAGTAGTAGAAAGAGCATGTGCGTAAAACTAAGGCTTTTCTCCTGTTTTCTCAAATTTCCCTAAATTTGGCTTTGAAGTACATTACAGTGTCTCTAGGCTCTACCTCTATTAGTGCTATGGAATGAGAAGCCTTTCAAGTCCATATCTGATTTTCTTGTTCCACTGATTTTTCATATTTGGGGAGAAGAAGCATCCAGCATTAGTGTTAGGGAAATGTAAAGATTCCCAGGTGTGTGTGTGTGTATTATGCATATGTGATGGTGGCAAGACACAGGAAGGACTTCAGGGGCCACAACAGATGGATGAAGTCAAGCAATGAATGCAGTGGGTGTTTCAGAAAAAATGCTTGGATTCACCAAATAGCAGATGTAGGAACAGACCAGCAAGGACTTCCTAAGTAACTGAAACCAGGGGCCATGACCAACCCATGAAGAACTGGGGGGGCAGGGGCAATCCTGAGTACAGCCCCAACAGGCAGCATCCCAGGACTAGGATTCCAGGACCTCTTCCTAGGAAGAAAGGGCCATTGTAGAACCATAAGCTACCCAAGAGTTCAAAGACCATACGAGGGTATACTTAGACATTTTGTCCCATAATAGTGCTTGTTTGATCCAGATATATGTACCTTAGTGTTATTAAAGTAGGGGATGTCATGACAGGATTGATCCCTCTGCAGATATTATACTCATCTTTCAGAGTCTTTTTTGGTCTAGAATTTTATTAAAATTCAAGTATGAAGGATGGCTTGGAAAAAATTATGACCTGCAAGAAGTGTAGTCGACAGAGACATACGTACTCACTTCTACAAGCTGGACTTCAGGGAGGAAAACAGTCCAAGTACAGGGAGGAGCAGGAACAGTGGCAGCTACATTGATTCCAGCTTGAGGCTGGGAATGTTTTTTTCTTGCCTGTATCTTTTCTTCATTCTCTTTCACCAGCTGTGTGTGCATGCTCCAAAATTCTTACAAATTGACACTGGTGAATATTTTGGCTATTCCATCGACTTCCTTTTTGTTATTTTTTACTGCGTTAAATAGTATATACATGAAATATAATCTCTTAAAATTTTAAGTGTGCAGTAAATTTCTTTGAGCTATAAACACAGTATCATAACAAATCTGTAGAAATTTCATCTTGTACAACCACCATTCTACTTTGTTTCTAAAGGTTTTCCACTCTAGATACCTAATATAAGTGGGATCATGTAGTGTTTATGTTTGTGTGTCTGCTTTTTCTCACTTAGCATAACATCTTCAGAGTTCATCCATGTTGTTCAGTATTACAGAATTTCCTTCAATTTCATGGCAGAGTAATATTTTATGGTATATATGTGCCACAATTTTTGACCCATTGCTGCTGTGATGGGCATTTAGGCTGTTTCTATTCTTTACTCATTGTGCACAATGAAAGTGGAAGATCTCATGGAGATGCCAGTGCAATCCTTTTGAATACATTCCCAGAATTGGGGTTGCTAGTCACCTGGTAGTTCTAATTTTCTGAGAACTCTGCATGCCATTTTCCCAGTGGGTGCACTATTTTACACTTTTGCTCCATGCTGAAGAGACTGCACACCTCTAGCTTTTGCTACTTCTTACCCTAATCTTTGCTGCCAAGCAATGAAAACTGCTGCTTACTCTTTCTTCAACATCCGACTCCTGTACAGTTCTTTTGATTTCTGGGATGTACTCAAACCTGATGCTTGACGTGTTCTTAAAAATTCTAAGGGGCTGGGGAGATGGCTCAGTGGTTCAATTCCCAGCACCCACATCGTGGCTAACAACTGTCTGCAACTACAGTTCTGGGGGATCTAATGCCCTCTCCTGACCTCTGCAGCATTGCGCAACACAGGTACACTTACATACATGCAGGCAATACACTCATACACATAAAATAAAAATAAAAAACAAAATAGAAAAAAATCCAAGTCAAGTCCAAATACCCTGACCAGATCTTTACCACCCAGCTAGTCTACTTTCCCTTCTACTGGAGTCTCTAGAACCTTTTTCTCTGTTGTTTTGGGACAGTTGGTAGAGTTGTAATATCCTTGTCCTAGATATTACATATGCATAAATTTTATGTTAACTGAACTGTCTCACTCAGTGTCCCCCAGAGAACTTTACAGAACACCTTTCACACTGTAAAGAGACGGAAATCACAAACAGAATGTGTGTGTGTGTGTGTGTGTGTGTGTGTGTGTGTGTGTGTGT
>NW_008359594.1:100015-109558 GCF_000622305.1 Nannospalax galili
AGAAATCACAAACAGAATGTGTGTGTGTGTGTGTGTGTGTGTGTGTGTTCTGGGTTTAGAAGACAGGAACTTTAAGCCTAGGTTGCTTTGGAAACAGAAGGGGGATCTTAGGGAGCAGGATCTAAGTTCCCAGGACAATGTCCATTCCTATAGAGACAAGTGATCCTGGCAGGGACAAGGACAAAAGACATGGGTCAGTGATTCCACATTTTAACAAGTGGTTAGACAGGCATGCTTAGGAGGAAGGTTCCAGTTGTAGCTGAGCTCTGTAGTGTGGATTTTGGCATGTAGGATGGACAGGGACATGCCGGAACCCAGGAGAAGTGAAGCTCGTCTCATAGTTCTACAGGAAGTCAGAGCAGCTGCTTGGGAGCAGTGGCCAGCCTAGCTGACAGTCTTTACAACTCTACCTCTAACACCCTGTTCTGGAGAGTTCTTGACTTTCAGCCATAGTTATCTCTTACCAGCAGTGCTCTCTGAGTGGTTAACCTAAGGTTAATCATGCCTGAACTGTAACCTGAACCTGGCCTTGCTTGTCACTAGGAGGGAAAGGAAAAAGGATGGGCCATGTGGACTGCTTGGTGGTCTTAACAGATGCCCTCATCCTTTCTGCTTCTCTTTCACCCTCTCACCGTCCTCTACCTGTCATTGTCTTGAGGTACTGGTTCTCAAACCAGACTGGTGTGTGGAATCATCTGGATGCTAGAATAGAAAGAAGTTCTAGGCCCCGCCCATGGAGACCCTCTAGCTGGTGTGGATGGGCACTTTTAGAGATAAACATCAAAGAACTGTGAAAAGATGGATGGAGGACTGAGGTCCTGAAGCACCGTTGATTTCTTTGTCCACATTTGGTTTTCTGTACTTCTGAGGGGATCGTGTATTTCTTTACAAACCTGAAAAGAGATTGACGTCATCAGAAACAAAACCCACATCTTCTCCTTGAGTGATCTTGCAGAAACCATTAATACCCCAAATGTGTTCCTCTTTTCCACAGGTGGACTTGACCTCATCTTCCTGCCAGGCCTCGGATTTGACAAAGATGGCAACAGACTGGGGCGGGGCAAGGGCTACTATGACACCTACCTGAAACGCTGTGTGCTTCATCAGCAAGTAAAGCCCTACACCTTGGCTTTGGCCTTCAAGGAGCAGATCTGTCCCCATATCCCAGCGAGTGAGCATGACATGAAGGTAGATGAGGTCCTGTATGAAGACTCCTCTGCATCTTAAGCTAGAGGATGAACAGCCAAATACTCACTGGTTTGTACCAAGACACAGAAAATCTCTGCTGGGTATGGTGACACATGACTTTATTCCCAGAACTTGGAAGGCAAAGGCAAGCAGATCTCTGTGAGTTTGAGGCCAGCCTGGTCTATGTAGTGAGCTCCAGGCCAGTCAGGGCTACATAGTGAGACCCTGTCTTAAAATGAAATTTAAAAAGGAAAATACATATATTTTTCCCCTTGTCAAAAATGAGTTTAAAATGGCACATTAAAGTGAATATGAGTCTATTTAAGTTGTTGATCTCTTCTTGGCTTAATTATGGTGGTTTGGATGAATCTAAAAAATTTTTTTAGGTTCTCTAGTGGAGTGCAGGTTTTTAAAGTATTCCTTTATAATGTTCTAAATTTCTTTGATGTCTATTGTAATGTTTCCCTATTCATCTCTGATTCTGTTAATTTGGACCTCCTATTTCTTTTCATTAACTGTGCTGAGTCTGTTCATCTTGTTTATCTTTTCAAAGAACCAGCTCTTAATCATGTAACAATATTAATTTAAAAAGAGATCTTGAAATTGAGGGGGAGTGTGGGTGTGGGAAGAGTTGGAGTAGGAGAAGGAGGTGTAGAAATGGTATGAATTCCATACTTGTACGACATTCTCAATTCTTTAAAATATAAAAAGTTAATATGAACCGCATTTTAGTGTAAATATTAAATATCTAACAAAAGAATCTTCGAAAAAATCAGTAGAAGTCTGAGTACTAGAATATTAATTCAAGTGGAGGTGATCGTTGCATGATTTTCAACTATTTTCCTGGTGTTAGGATAGTAAATTGATCTTTCTGCCTTGCAGCTTAAGTTAACCATTAATGAGGGACTGTACTCTGTAAGTATGAGAGGAAGTTATTAGGGGCGGATGCTGTATTTCATTCTGTCCTGTCATAGGCCTGATTGCTCTGGCATACAGGGACGCCTCTGTTATTAACTGATTGGTTGGTACCTGATATGACGTAAATATTCCTCGAGAATATTATACCACCTCAGAGCTGGAGATATGACTCCACAGTTAAGAGCACTGGCTACTCTTGCAGAGGACCTGAGTTCAGTTCCCAGCACCACATGGCAGCTAATAACTCCAGTTTCCAGGGAATCTGATGCCCTTTTCTGACTGCCACAGTCATTACACGACATGGATGCATTTACACACATGCAAGCAATACACTCATACACATAAAAGAATTTTTAAAAGAATATTGTACCTTTTTATCATGGCCTCATTTACTCAGCCTGAAATTTTACATGTGACACTTTTACCTTTGTGTGGTGACAGATGGGAACCTTTCGTTGTTTACATACTCTGATTCGGTTGATTGGTCCCCATTGAATCAATCTCTAGTGCTTAGGAGTTCAAGATCTAAGGTAGGAATCAGTTTTGTTGACTCGTGGTTTCCATTTGGAAATGAAAGTTGCCACAGGCTGGATGTTGGCAGATGGTCTCATAGCCAGGGAGAGATAATTTTGTATGTATGTGGGGGATGAAGATTTGGTTATCATGAGACACCCAGGGGTCTTTCTAGGCACAACTGCTTGCTTGCACCTCACCCCTAGCCAGCTCCTGCTGGCCTTACCTCCTGGACACCATCAGCATCTGTGCTCTCCTTCCTGTCATCCTGCTGCAATTTTACCCAACCCCAGCA
This sequence comes from Nannospalax galili, assembly GCF_000622305.1. Lineage (NCBI taxonomy): Eukaryota > Metazoa > Chordata > Mammalia > Rodentia > Spalacidae > Nannospalax > Nannospalax galili. The sequence continues at coordinate 102,930 of NW_008359594.1, forward strand.
TTTCTCAGATGAACCAGGCAGGTTTCATACTTGGCGTCTTTTGCCTCCCAAGTTATTTCAGATTGATCTGATAAAATATAAATGCAAACATGGGCAATCCTGATTGGAGTATTCTGGGAACTGTGTGGCAGATGTCCTTCTGAACTCCTTAAAAGATGACCCACACCTTTTTTCTAGCCTCTTCTCCCTTCCCTCCTGTGTTCTCTTTCCATGCCACAGGCTTCCCCTGCCCCATGCAAGCCTACTTTCCTGTCCCAGTGCTATCTTCTTTAACCTTCCTGGAAACTGCTATGTGTCTTCAAGACTGTGCTCCTGCTTCACCTCTTCCATGAGCTCCCCCACTGCAGTTTCCCTTTTTGCTTTGTTTAAGTGGCTCTGTTTGGCTCATTTATCATGTCCTACATATCAGTGTCTAGTGTCCATGTCTGCCCTTTCACCAGGCTTTGAGCTCTAAAGAACTTCTGCTGAGTAGCTAACTAAATGTAGTTAGTACTCAAATACGTTTTTAAAGAGTTAATTCAGTATATTTAGAAGTACTTTATTTAAAATGCAGATATACTATTCTTTTACAAAATAGCATATAATTTATATTTCTTGCCCCAAAGTGTAAAAGAAAAAGCCTTTAAGAATGGAATGGGAATGATGGTAGATCTGTACAATTTAGGATATATAGTGAGAGATGGGAGAGAAAGGGAACTCTTACAACCTATAAAGACACACCATACTGACTAACAATCTTATTCAGTGTTACTTCAATTATAATGTTAAAGTCAGTGTTAATATAGTCACATGACTGTTGTGTGAAATAATTAAACCATAAAATTACTGAGCTACTGCTCTCATAGAAATGCAATAGTAATTTTGTAAAACAAAGGATTTGATATTTTCCTACTGTAATTCCTCAGCATGTCTAAGGATCAAAGTCTGGATTGCACTGTTTTAAAGTATTTCATTTAAAAAAAATGCTGCTGTAGACTTGAATTTCATAAAACAACTAAATTTTGGTTTGGGATTAGGACAGAATTGCAGCAACTTCTGAAATGGGCCTAAACATACGTCTCCCATTTCGTACTACCTGTTTATGTGAAGTGGCATTCTTAGTATTGGCAATCATAAAGTCAAAATATCAGTCAATCTGAAAAACACTGAAGACATTCTGTCCTGCAGTATCAAATATTCAAGAAAGCCTTAAGTCCTTGTGTAAAAATAAAGAAGTACATCTATCTCTTTAGTATGCATATTAGGTCTCATCTTTAATGAATCGTGTACAAAATAACCATTTTCAAATACGTTCCTTTATGATTTATTATAAGTAGATATGTACCTATTTTATATATGTGTGTGAAAATTTCTCTGAAAAGGGATCAGAAATGGAAAAACTTTAAGATGCCTGTTGTAACACATTCCCAGTGATTCCAAAGCCTGATTCCTGGGTCCTCTGCAAAAGCAGCCAGTGCTCTTATGCTGAGCCATCTCTCCAGCCCCCATTTTTACATTTTTATATATAATTTTTAAATTTCTTGGAATTTCATACATGACTGCCATATTTACTAATTTCCACTCCTCCCTCTCACCCCTCCAAATCCTCCCATGTTCTCCACGCTCCATCATAATATCCAGACCTCTACTTTAATTACTATCGTAACACACAAGTGTTGTGCATGCTGTCATAACTGATAAGTTCATTTGTGAGTATATGCTGTTTAAAATTGCCTGTTGTCTCTGGAAAACACTTCCCTCATAGCCATCACCACCTCTGGCTCTTACCATCTTTCTGCCCCCTATTCTGCAATGATTTCTGGGTCATGGGAGGAAGGGTCATGATACAAGTGTCCCTACGGCTGAGCATTCCAGTCTTTCACTCTGCATCTTGACCAGTTGTTGGTCTCTCTGTTAATTGTCATCTACTGTGAAAAGAAGCCTCTCAGATGAGCATCTGCTTCCAGGATCCTGCCCTGGTTTCTTTCTATAATGAGCTCTAAGCTGAAAGTGAAATAACCCCTTTTTCCCCAAAGTTGCATTTGGCCATGATGTTTATGATAGCAATAGAAAGTAACTAGGACAGAAATTTGTCCAGAGAGTGGGATACTGCTATAATAGACCTGACCACGTGTGTCTGGGAAGATTGTGGAAGTTTTTGGACTGGAAAGTGCCTGGAATTCAGTGAGTTATCCTATAGGAACATGGAAGACAACGTTGAAAGAGGTGTAGACAACGGAGGTATGTCTTGTGATGCTTCAGAGGGAAGCATGGAATTAAGAATTTTTGGAAGTGAAACCTTTTGTGCTTTACTGCGACAACTGATGCTGGTTAGCTGAGGCTGACATTCAGCTGTAACAAGATACCAGAATCATTGAGGTGAAATCTTCTGGGAAGTATTTCCTCATGGTCAGCACACAGAAGCTGTAGTCCAGAGGGGGCCAGAGGCTCCATTTCAAGCTCAAAGCAGGATTTGGCATGTGTAGGAGTCTCCTATATGGAACTGGTTTTAAAGGCATGAAGGAGGCATGGAGAGCAGCTGAGGTTTGGCACTGAGAGGCCAGGAGAGGCCATAAAGGTGCAGCCTCAGTTGCAGTGAAGACATCCAGGACTGCAGGGGTCATGGGAGAGAATCTGGGGCTTTGCATCTTGAGAGGCCAGGAGAACCAATTGGTGAAGGTACAGCCTCAGATTCAGTAGAGACCCCAGCATATTGGAGATGCCTGGACCATGGGATGACTACCAGGGGCAGCATCAGGTGTGGAGTGAAGCCAGCTGGAGTCTACAGGACAAACTGTGTGTGCTGTCAATAGCAAAGCCAGAGGAAGTGGAGCTGTTCAAGCCTTCTGGATCCCAGAAGATCATGAGTGAATCCCTAATGTCTATGCTGCTGAACTTTGGTTTTTCTTAGGTGTGTCCTGGTTCTTCAGCTTGGAAATAAGATAGTATATAACTTATTTTTGGTTTTACAGAAGCCCACAGTTGAGAGACTTTGGATTATTTTTAAAAGACATTGCATTTTTAAAGTGTTTCAATTTTTAAGGACTGTGGGACTTTTAAAGTTGTACTGTTTTATGTTGTAATATTAATATTGACATGAGATCTTGGGCATAAGCTATGGAAAGGCTGTGGTTTAAATAATAATGTGTGTGTCAAGTTGACAAGGGCCAATTGTTCTCAACAGCTTCAGTTGTCAACTTGACAAACCTGAGTGAAGGAAACCTCAATTGAGGAATTTTCTCCATTGGATCAGCCTGTTGTCATGTCTGTGGGGCAGTTTTCTTGATTGTTGAATGATATAGAAGAGCCCAGCCCACTGTCAGCTTGCCAACCCTGTCTACAGGTGGTCCTGTGTGGAATAAGAAAGCAGGCTGAGTATGGGCCAGAGGAGCAAGCCAGTAAGCCAGATACCTCCAGGATCTGTGCTCTAGGGCCTGCCCTGCCTTGGCTTCCCTTGATGATGGACTGTGAGCTGTAAGCAAAAAACCCTTTCCTCCCCATGTTGGTTTTAGTCATTGCTTTTATCACAGCAATGGAAAGTAACTAGGACAAATGGTCACAGGTAAAGTTCTACCTACAGAGATATTGTCAAAAGAAATATGTCTAATTTGCATCTTCAGGGTAAATGGCTTGTTTCATCAATGACATAGATGGGAACTACTTTCAGAAAATGACTTTGTGGCTGAGGGTGTGGGTGAGTGGCCACTGCCTGCTTAACATATATATTAGACCCCGAGTTTGATTCCTAGCAGGAAGAAGAAAGGAAGGAAAGAAGAGAAGGGGAGGGGAAGGGAAGGAAGGAAGGAAGGAAAGAAGGCAGAAAAGAGGAAGGGAAGAAAGAAAGGGAGAGTAATATGTTGGTGATGCAGAAGGTACACTGAAAACAGTTATCTGACATGACTTCATTGTACAGTTAGTTGTGCTACCAAACACTGTGTGAAACCCATGCACTTTCATGCTTACACAACTCAGATCTTGGAAGTATATTATTTCTAACTTATTAAAATCCTAAAGAAGTTTTAAGCTAAGCTATGAACTCATTTATTAACAAGGTAGATGTATGACGTATTCTGATTAATGTAAGAAAAGCAGGTTCAGTTCCCAGTACCCACATGGTATCTTAAAACCATTTGTAACTCCAGTTCCAGGGAATCCAACGCCCTCTTCTGTCTTCCATGGGCATCGCATGACACAGGTGCACTTACGTATATGCAGGCAATACATTCATCCACATAAAATAAAAATAATATACTTTTATTAAAAAGTAAAAATAAAAATAATTTGCTTTTTGGAAAAAAAAAAAGAGTCCTGTGAAGGTTCATTTCAACTCCAGCCCTTGAGAGGTTTGTCTAAGGCATGTGTGCACACACAACTGTATGTCTAAGGCATGTGTGCACACACAACTGTATGTCCCTCCCCCACCTTATGGGCATTATTTTTGAGAGTTCTATCTAGTCAGCCTATAAGTCAAATTCTCTCCTGGGAGGTGCATGTGGCATCTGATCCCCTCTTCCCACTGTCCTTACAACCTAAGAAAAGAATTCTTCAAACCCAGGTTTGAAGAATCTTAAGTTTATTGGACTTGCTAACTGAGTGTGGGGTACAGATTTAATTACAGAAAACTGAGCACCCCCCATTCACATCTGTATTTGAAAGTCCACACCCAAACATAAATCCCATGGTTCCAGACAGCCTCACAAAATGGCAAGAGACCGGCCTCATGGTTTTCCCAGCTTTTATACCCTTAGTCCCTCCCCTGCAAGCAGCTAAAGTCAACTGATTGGCTGGAAGAGGTAAGGGGAGTGACTACTTTCCAGTGCATGGGAAGGAGGCAGAACCATGGCTCGTTATCACAGTGTCAGAGGAACATCTGGGTCATACTCCACCCCTTCCTCTGGCTCTTACAAACTTTCCACCTGCCTCTTCTGCAAATTTCCCTGAGCCTTGGAGGGGGTGGGGCGACCTTCCTCCCAATGTGGTAGGGCACTGGACTCTTCAGGTCTCTGTATCGTCTGTTTGTCATGGGCTGATGGCTCAATTTAGTGGCATTCCATCTACTATAAAAACACAAACAGCAAGAAGCAAGACCATGTAAACAGTAACTACTATAATAGCTTATGGGCAAAAACATAAATGCTTTGACAGTACTTTAGTAGGTACATCACATCCATCTAACAACATAATTGAAGTGGCTTCTCCACTGGGGCCTATAACCTCTCTTGCCACAGGGGAGTGGCCTGGTCTACAATACCAGATGTATATTTCATCACTAGGAGAGGGCATTAGGTCCAATCAAAAATTAGCTGGTTGTACATACACTACACAAGCCACTGTTTCACCAGGAGGAACATCTTGCTTCACAAGTTTCCAGCTTAGTCCAAGCTTGATTTCTCCCTCTCCCACGCTCACATTATGCAGTGTCTTCAGCAATAGGGTCTTACCATCTGCTTCAGGTATACAACTAACATTATTGGCAATCACCTTTATAGTTTTGGGGACCTCTGGGGCCCCTTGAGCCAACTGCTTTTAGGGAGGCAACCCACCCCTGGTGCTGGGATTCTCTTTTAGCAACCGTATGGCTTCTGGAAGGGCCTTTTTCCATCCCCATAAGGTTCCTTCTGCTCTTAAGGCTTTTAACTGTTCCTTTAGCAACCCAATTTTTCTTTCTATTAACCCTGCTCCTGTGGGATTGTATGGAAGGTGGAAATGCCATTGAACCTGATTATTCTCAGCCCAAGCTTGCACAACTGTACTTGTGTAATGAGTGCCTCTGTTACTATCAGCTCATGCATGGGCACCCATATATGACACCGAGTTGGGTATTTCCCTTAAAAGTAGCCTTGCCCATCACTCTCTTGCAAGGAAAGGCCTGTGATAGAGTCCACACAAGTGAGAGCATACTTACACCCTTCACTGACTGGTAGGGGCCTGTCCTAGTTTGTTCTTTATTGCTGTGACAAAACACTCTGACCACTACCAACTTGGAGAGGAAAGGGTTTATTTAGCTTATGTACCCTGGGTCACAGTTCATCCAGGAGCCCAAGGTAGGAACTCAGGGCAGGAACCTGGAGGCAGGAGCTGGAGCACAGGCCATGGAGGAATGCTGCTTACTGGCTTGCTCTCTTGGCCCCTGCTCAGCCTGCTTTCTTATGCAACACAGGCCCACCTGCCTAGGGGTGGCACTACCCACAGTGGGCTGGGCCCTTCCACATCACTCAACAAGAAGATGCTCCTCAGACATGGCCACAGGCCAGTCCAATAGAGGCAATTCCGTGATTGAGGCTCCCTTGACCCAGGTCTGTCAAGTTGACACTAAAGCTATCCAGCACAATTGACCCCTTGTCAACTTAACACACACATCACTGTTAAACCATAAGCTTTCCAATTCTCGTCCCCAAGATATGATGTTAACATTAATACCACAACATAAGACAGCACAACCTTAAAAACCCCACAGTCCTTAAAAAATCAAAACACTTAAAAGTCCATGGTCTCTTTTAAAAGTCTCAACTGTGGGTGGGCTTCTGTAAAATCCAAAACAAGTACTGTCTTATTTCAAAGGGAAGAATCGGGCACACCTAAGCAAAACCAAAGTCCAGCAAAGTAGCTCAAGGCTGGACATCTGGGATTCACTCACGATCTTCTGGCTC
>NW_008359594.1:109805-123077 GCF_000622305.1 Nannospalax galili
CTTTCAACACCAGAACCATGCAGGAGACTCTTACACATTACCAAGTCCTGCTTCCAGCTTGAAATAGAGGTGTGGGTCCCCTCTGCGTGCTGCCCCTGAGGAAATACCTCCCAGAAGATTCCACAACAGTGATGCTGGTCTCTTGTTACTTACAGCTGATTTTTCAGCCCCAACTAACCAGCATCAATTGTCCCAGTGAAGCAAAGGTTTTACTTCAGGTTCTGGTCTCTTCTTAATCACAGCTGATTCTTCAGCCCCAGCTGACCAGAGCCCACAGATTTTCAATCTAAAATCTCACATGAACAGCCCTGATGGTCTCTGCTTCCTTTTGAAGCCAGGCCTCCATTGTCTACAACTCTTTCAGCATAACTGTTCCAAGTTCCACAGCAACAAACTCTGAGCATGCAGTGGCTTTTCCAGCCCAAAGTTCCAAACACTTCCACAGTTCTTCCCAAAAGCACTAAGGTCAGGTCTGTCACAGCAATATCCCACTCTCTCTGCTACCAATTTCTGTCCTAGTTTGTTCTTTATTGCTGCGACAAAACACTCTGATCACTACCAACTTGGGGAGGAAAGGGCTTATTTAGCTTACATATTCTGGGTCACAGTTCGTCCAGGAGCCCAAGGTAGGAACTCAGGGCAGGAACCTGGAGGCAGGAGCTAGAGCACAGGCCATGGAAGATCACTGCTTACTGGCTTCCTCCCCTGGCCCCTGCTCAGCCTGCTTTCTTATGCAACACAGGCCCACCTGCCCAGGGGTGGCACCACCCACAGTGGGCTGGGCCCTCCCACATCACTCATCAAGAAGATGCCCCTCAGACATGACCACAGGCCAGTCCAATAGAGGCAATTCCCCGATTGAGGCTCCCTCAACCCAGGTGTGTCAAGTTGACACTAAAGCTATCCAGGACAGGGCCCTATGTAATCTACTTGCCAGTCTCTCTCAGGGGAAGCTAACTTGTGCACATGTCCCATCATGACATCCATCCTCCGGGCCTGTAACCAGGAGCATGCCTCACAGGCCTGTACAACATGTTGGATGTCAGCGTATTTTACCAGAATGCTGGCAGCTTTGGCTATTCTCCGACAGGGCTCTATGTAATCTACTTGCCAGTCTCTCTCAGGGGAAGCTAACTTGTGCATCATGACATCCATCCTCCGGGGCTGTAACCAGGAGCATGCCTCACAGGCCTGTACAACCTGTTGGATGTCAGCGTATTTTACCAGAATGCTGGCAGCTTTGGCTATTCTCCGTCTTGTGTTGGCTCCCTTGTGGCCAGACTTGATATGAATCCAGTGTGCTGCTTCTAGGGGCACCTGAGGGAGATAGCCCTCAACTTGGTAAGGGCATCAGCTTCCTGATTCCTGGGGGGACTCACCAGGCGGTGGGTGGCCACATGGTAAACTACCCCTGATGGCAGGGCATTAGGTCCTGCTGCATTTTATTATATATGTTCTTCTGCAGTTTTCCCCATAGTGGCCATCCCATCACCTGCCAGTTTTCTTTCTCCCACTGGGCTAAGGTTAAGTCTTTGAATGCAGGCCAACTGTCAGTACAAATTGTTACTGGCCAAGGCTCTCTCATAGCTTGTTTAAATGTCTTTCCCTGTTCTAATAGCTCTGGTGCTGAGTATTCTCTGATTACCATGGTCTCCTGCACAAGGGTATTTTTAAGACCTCCAGCAGCATGTTGGACCATGGATTTTCCCTTTCTTTGAATTAAAGGTCGAACCCAAAGAGCATCTCCCACTATCTCTAGGTCACTTCCTTCTTCCTCACTATCCAACTCTTCCCAGGGGTTCCAGGTTTTAGGATCCCGGGATGGGCCTTTTATTATCATTCTGATCTGGGCTTTTTTTCCCCTTTTGACCTTCTGGATGTAAAAAACAAAACAAAACAAAAAAAAAACTTCATGCCAACACCTCTATCACCTTTTCTCTCTTATCTAATTTACTGGCAAGATCAGAGGCCAGTACCGAAGAGGCCAGCCTCATATCCCTCTCCTGTTCTAATTCCTCTCAAACACTGTCAGTTTCCCTTTGGGCTAAGGCCTTCGCTCGGGACAGATTTCTTATTAACCAGTAGCAGTGTCCAAATGGCCTCTGCAGCCACTTGACATTCTGTCCCTGGTGTGCTACTCCCAGAGCTTGCAGAATCTGTGCCAGACCTTCTGCTGTGTTCAAGCCATCTCTGTATTCATGTGGTGGCGTGCCACCCCATACCATCTACCAGACAGCTGCCACTCCAGGATTTCTCCCATTACCTTCAACTGCTTAGAAGGCCTCACCCTACTTACACATCTCATTGTCCACTGGATTAACTATGCCACTGTAGCCATCCCCACCAAGCCTATATGAATGGCCCACTAGGTTAACATTTCCTAGGCCCACACTCTCCCCTCACCCTACTTTACTTCAGTTGTTGGTCTCTTTCACCATATCAGGGACATCATCAACGCTCTTCCAAAATTCATTCTCAGTTTCATCATACCCAGTGCTGGCCGGCGCATATGGTGTCTGATCCCCTTCTCCCTCTGTCCTTATGACTACCTGAGAAAAGAATTCTCCAATCCCCAGTATGAAGAATCTTAATGAGTTTATTGTCCTTGCTAACTGAGCTTGGGGTGTGGGCTTACTTACAGAACAGTGAGCACTCCTCTCCCTTCGCAGCTAAGTTCTAAAGTCCACACCTAAACATAAATCCTGTGGTTTCTGACAGCCTCACAAAATGGCAAGAGATCGACCTTGTGATTTTCCCAGCTTTTATACCTTTAGTCTCTCTCCTGCAAGCAGCTAAGGTCAACCTATTGGCTGGAAGAGGTAAGGGGAATGACTCCTTTGCAGAGTGTGGGAAGGAGGCACGACCATGGCTTATTATCACAGGATCAGAGGAACATCTGGATCACACAACCTCTGGACACAAGGTTCCAGCTCAGATTGTTTCCTGGTGAACTTGAACTGTAACTAATACTGAGGAACTTGCAGAATTGAACAAAAAGAAACTCGGCTATAAAAATAAGTTGGGCAGCCACAGAGACCTTAGTGGTAGAAACTTGGAAACATTCTGGGGTACTACCTGGTTATTTCTGCCCAACATTCAAATTCCTGAGAGGGAGCATTTGACTGGCCTCATGTAGTTTGAAATCAGTCCCTGTGAACAGAATACCCTAGATGAGTGATGGGAAAGAGTGGCAACAGTGTATCCTTCACTGTGGCTCCACTTCCCATGTTTTCAGTTACCTGTGAACAACTACAGTCTGAATGTATAGAAAATTCCAGAAGTTAGCATTTCATTAGTTTTGGATTGCATACGCTGCATGCTATTCTGAGTAATGTGATGAAATCTTGTGTCAACCCAGTTCATCCCCTGCAGATGTGAATTATCCACTTGTGCAGTGTCTATGCATTTTATACACTACCTGCCTTAGTAACTTAGCAGCTTGAGCATAAGACCAGTTATCACAGTATCACATTGCTTCATGCCGTCCTTATGTATTAGCCTAACACCACATCACTGTGTATACATCATTCAGCTTAGTTCATATGAGTATTGCATCATCTCATATCATCCCAAGGAGAAAGATGAGTGCAATACTGAGAGATATTTCCAGAGAGAGAGAGAATCATTCACTTGAGTTTTATTACATTATATTTTTATAGTTGCTATTTTATGTTATAATTTATGTTTTTATATGTTTATATGTTATAGTTGTTTATTAATTGTTGTTAATCTCTTACTGTGCATATTTTATAAGTTACACTTAACTGTGGGTAGGTATATATAGGGAAAATCGTGTGTGTGTATTTCAGTACTATCCATGGTTTCAGGTGTCCCCTGGGTGTTGTAGAATATACTCCTGAGTAAGGGAAGGGCTAATATAAGTGAAGTTTCCTTGAAGGAAGAAATTGACTGTGGTGGCTATGGGAGTGCAGGGGATGGAGTGGCTTAGGTAAGAAGACTTATTGATAAAGAACCAGATGCCATCAAAACCCGGGGATGGACAAATTGGAAAAAAAAATGCAGAGACATTTTATCCCATCAGTACATAATTGAAACATAAACTAAGGCTCTTTCACCCATTCTTGCTGCATGAGATTGATTTAGCAGACTAAGTGTCCCCGCAAGAGGAAATTCTGTTATACATGGAGGTGCATGTAACAGTCTTGGTGAGTACTTTCTATGCATCAGGAGCCACCAGTTATTATTCTTTAAGCTCAGAACCTGCTGAGAGACAGAGAGATAAGGAGAAAGTCAAATCAGTTTGGTTCATAAAGGATTGGGAGACATAGCTGATATACGCTGCTAGACTCCTGTATCAGAAACTCCCAGCTAAAGCCAGGTGTGGTAGACCTGTAATTCCAACATTTTGAAAGTAGAGGTAGGAGGATGAGGAGATCAAGTTCATGCTCAGCTACTAAGTGAATTCAAGGCCATCCTGGGAAACATGAGGCCCAGTCCCCAAAACAAAGAAATAAATAAACCACTACAGGGACTGGAGACATGGCTCAGTGGTTAAGAGCACTAGCTTCTCTTGCAGAGGACCAGAATTTGGTTCACAGCACCTACATGGCTGCTAACAACTGTTAGGCTTTCGATCTACAGCAGCCCCCCTCCCCAACAGGGCCTCAGGAGTTCACAAGTCCCTGAGAATGTAAGAACTGAATTGATAAGCACCCTGGTCTTTGAAGTCAAGAGAAGCAGACTTTTCTGCACCTTTTGGCCAGCACAGCAGGCTTTCCTTTTGATCTTAGAAACAGACACCTTTTGACCCAGATCCTGGCTGATGGACAGAAGGGGGCAGGTTTTAACAGAAGTTGTTCTGACAAGTCCTGCTCTCCTGCTTCCCCCCACCACCTAATTTTTAAAAACTCTTCCAGTGATTCATCCATCTGATTCATCTATCATATGGTGCCAAAACCCAGTTCTGACCTCAAGGGACCTCCAACCTTTTGGAACTTACACATAAAAACCTCTGACTGGACCTGCTTGCTGTTACTGGCCTCTGCAAACACCGCTTATTTGGCTTTAAGGTACACTCCAATCCTTTCTTTCTCCTTCTCTCTCTAAACTGCCCTCTCTCTAAACTGCCTTTCACCAGGAAGCATCCTCTGCCTTGCTTTCACTTCTTTCCAGCTCTCCTACATCTTTTAATCTCCTTTCCGGCTGAATTCTGTCACTCCCAGACCTGACTCAAGGCCACTGGGCATCATTGGTCTCCTTGACCACTGAGTGTCCGGCAAGGTTACTCTGTCTACCTAACACAGGCCCCTTCCAGCCTGCTATAAAGGATTTCCAGCTGCTCGTTGCAACTGGGGGTCCTAAGCAGCTTGTTTCTGTTGTGCCCAGGGAACGGACCCTCAAATACCACCGCGGAGTCCAGAGGGCATACAAAAGCAAAGGGTCTTTATTTGGGCTTAAGCTCGGACTCTCAGACTTCACCAACACAGTGGATCTATTTGAAAGAGCCCTGAGCAAGGGGGGAAAGCTTTTTATAGGTTTTAGACAAAGGGAGGAGGGGAATAACAGAGTTACATCTTGATTGGTCCAAAGAGCCCGCACGCATGCACACCAACATACTTTTGAATTGATTGGTTACAAGGGATGCAGTCTTGGCAGCTTCTCATTGGTGGGTGCTTCCCTCAGGGCTGTGGAATATACTGACTGCTATCTTCAGGGCCTGAGGATCCTGTTTATTCCTTATAAGGCCTTAAACCTGCCTGGGTCCCCTTGACATGCCCGGGCTTGCCTAATCTATAACCACAGCCCTTGCTTGTAACTTGTAACAGCTTGAGACATCACAAAATGGAAGAGTCAGCCAAAATGGAGTCGGTGCAGTTTGTCCCTTTAGTTCTTTTAAGCCAAGCAAACTACAGAAGCAAAAAGAGCAGTTAGTCCTAAAAGGGCAGGGATCTAGGGGCACAAGTGAGGACCAAGGAGGAGGGTTCCACAGTTTCCTCCACAGGGCTTGTCTTATTTGGTATTGAGCTTTGTCTCCACAGACCAGAGTCTCTGTTCTATCTCCATTCTTCTCCTTTTCCTCACACTCCCTCAGCTCCCTCCCCCTTCTTTTCTTTTCCTTGATCCAGGCATCTCGCCTTCATTTTCGCTTTGTTCTCCATGCCCCCCCCATTTGCCATGGGCTTAGAAGGTCCTCTGTTGTCTATTATTTTTTCCTGTCTTTGTCCTCTTCCAGTGTCCTCTTCCATTGCCTTCCTCACTTTGCTTGGGATGATTTCTGATATGGTTCAATCCAATTTTAGGTCTCCTTTGCTTCCATCCTTTAGGCTATCTTTCCTCCTCCCTCTGACTAGTTATTGATTCCCTACACATGAAAATGCTCTGGATGATCTCCTCTCTCCCCCTCCCGTAACTCCTGTTCTACTTCTAAACCCACCTACAAATGTTTAGGTCTCTGTAAGTCTACCCGCTTTTCTAAAATTTTCAGAGAAAATTTCTTCTTTATATCCCTTTTTAAACATGCTTTCATTAACGCTTTAGGTTTCCCAGTACCTTGTACTTTAATTTTTCCTAAAGCTTTCTACTCCTAGCCATATGGCTGCCAGCCAGCCCCATGTCTGACCTCCCACACAGGCTCTAAACCTGCGTGGCTCCCCCCTCCCTGCCACTGCCCTACTGGGGCTCATCTTCCCTTAGCTTCTACTAAAAGTAGGGATCTGTCTCCCTCTCTCCCACATGCTCAGTCAACTCATTCCATGAGCTTCCCTTCCTTCTTGTTTGCTGCAGTTTTTTCTTTTCTCCCATCCCATTCCTCATACTTTGTCTCCATCTACTGGCTGGTCGTGCCACACTTTTGTTGCAAAGTTTTCTGCTCCTCTCACTTGTCTCAAAATCACATCGATTTGTTGGAAAACTAATTCCTTTCTCTGGATATAGGGCACTGCTTCCGGAGATAGGAACATGCACTACTTCCTGTCCAGGACAGGACCTGCCTTTCCCCTCCCTGATGATCTAATTGCAGGATGCTGCCTTCAGGGACCCGGAAATTATAACTCAAAAATAATAAACCTGAGCAAAAAAAAAGGGATGCTTTTTGGGGGGTGCCTGGTTCTCCTCGTTCTTGTTTTGTGTGACCTATGCCAAGCCCTTCTCCTCCTACTCCCTACCCACCCGGACTTAAGATCCTGCCTCTGCTCCCCCTGGAGAGCGGATTCTCTTTGTCTCCTCCTACCCGCCTACTCAGTTCTTTCTCTATCTCCTTTTCACCCAGTAGATGTCACTATGGAAACCACTCAGTCCAAGTCTCAGGGTCTCACACCTCTTGCTTGTCTTCTTAAATCCTTTAAACAACTAGGACTTTCACATACAATCAGGCCAAAATGCCTGAAGTTCCTGTGCACCACTGCATGGCCTCAGTACAAGTTAGATAATGACTCTGGCCAGACACCAGAACCTTGGACTTCAATGTTTTGAGAGATTTAGATAATTTCTGTCATTATAATGGCAAACGGTCTGAGCTACAATACGTCCAAGCTTTCTTTGATCTCCGTGCTAACCCTTCCACCATCCTACAGTATGTAGATAACCTACTTCTTTGCTCTCCATCTCTCTCAGGCTCCAAGGCCCACACAATCAAACTCCTTAATTTTCTGGGGGACAATGTATCCATAGGGTATCTTCAGTAAGGCATAGCTTTCTCTCCCTCAAGTCAAGTACCTGGGATTCCTTCTCACAACTACATTCCACCATTTAACTATAGATAGGACAAATTATCTAAGGTCTTTAACCCCCACCCCCAACCAAGGAGGAAATTCTGTCTTTCCTAGGCATTTCAGGATGCCTGTGCACATGGATTCCTAACTTTGCCCTCCTGGAAAAGTTGCTCTATGAAGCCTCCAAGGGGAACTCCCCTGAGCCCATTGATCCCCTAGGGCCCGTTACAACAGCCTTCCACACTATACGGGAAGCACTCTTAAAGGCATTAGCTCTAGCTCTCCCCAACCTGGACTGTCCATTCCTCCTCTATGCAACTGAGAATGAGGGTCAGGCATTAGGGGTTTTGGGACAGATGAGGGGTCCTACTTTTGCCCCAGTAGCTTATCTCTCTAAACAGCTTGATACCACCATCCAGGGGTGGCAACCTTGTCTCCATGCTCTGGCTGTTGCCACCTCCTGGCTCAAGAGGGACTTAAGCTCACTTTGGGTCAGCCCATCTCCATCCTTTCCCCCTGACTGACTTAAGGATTTACTAACCCACATGTCTCTTGCCAATCTAGCTCCCTCTAAACTACAACTCTTGAAAACCCCTTGCTCACCCTTGACTCCTGCCCTCCTCTCAATCCAGCTTTCCTCCTCCCTTCCAGCGAACTGCTCACTTACTCATGCTTAGAAACTCTTCAGGAACTCTCCTATCAGGATCCCCTAATTTCCCCAGATCTGCTACCAAACCCAGCCCTGATTTGGTTTGTGGATGGAAGTTCAACTCACTCCAACAGGGTCCCGCAGGGTGGGGTATGCCATAGTGTCTCCCACAGATGTCATCGAGTCAGGACCCCTGCCACTTGGAACCACGTCACAAAGAGCCTAATTTGTGGCACTCACCAGGGCCCTGATTTTAGCCAAGGGACAGATGGTTAATATTTTTATAGAATCTAAGTATGCCTTCCACATACTCCATCACCATGCTTTGGTATGGAAGGAAAGAGGTATCCTATCAACCAAGGGAACCCGCATAACTAATGGTGCTTTGATTCTTAAACCCCTGGAAGCTTCCTACCTCCTGACTAAAGTGGCTGTGATCCACTGTAGGGGGCATCAGCCTCTTACTGATCCCATAGCTAGAGGGAATGACCTAGCAGACAAGACAGCTAAGAAAGCCAGTATGACCCTCTCCCCTTCTGATGGATTACATTTCTTGGTGCCAACAGGAATGTCCCCCTTCTACCCTGCCCAACAATGCAGAAACCTCCTGGACAAAGGGGCCACCCAGGGGCCAGAGTGGTTGATTCTATCAGACAAGTATTGTCTGCCTGATGGACAAGCCTCCTCTAAACCCATTTACATAATGCTTTTCATGTAGGTTCTCCTCTGCTCTACAAGTTCCTGGAGCCCCTCATCTATTGCCTCAAACTTTGTGTGCTCCTCACAGAAGTCATCAGGCAATGCCCTGCCTGTGCTGTTGTTTCCCCGAAGGGCAGAAGCCTCCCTCTTCCATCTTTCAAACCTCACCAGCAGGGGGGCCCCGCAGGAGTCGACTGGAAGATAGGCTTAACTCACATGCCTACTCACAAAAAAACTTAAGTATCTCCTGGTTTGGGTAGATATCCTCTCGGGATGGGTAGAAGCTTTCCCCACAACAGGTGAAACAGCATATATAGTAGCTAACTGTTTAATTCAAAACATTCTTCCTCATTTCAGCCTTCCCCTCACCCTCCGATCAGATAGTGGTCCAGGCTTTATCTCCAAAGTAACTCAGTCTCTCAGTCCCTGGGAATAACCTGGAGGTTACACATCCCCTACCACCCTCAATCCTGAGTCTTCTAAAGGCCAAATTGACCACCCACTTCAACCTGGAGATCATGCCTACCTGTGGGTTCACACCCAACAGAAAGGAGTAAAAGAAACCCTCCAGCCACATTGGACCGGTCCTCAAATGGTGATCCTGTCTACCCCAACAGCAGTCAAGCTCTCAAGACAACCTGGTTGGATTCATCTCTCCAAATTAAAACCAGCCAAGGAACACAGCAAGTACCAGGCCACCAGTATTGGGCCTCTTAAATTGAAAATCTCAAGGACCCCTCCCTTAACACCAATCCAGGAATAAGTTTTCTGCTGACTCTATTTCTATTCTTCCCTCTGAACCCCACCTCAGCCATTCCCCACTGCCCTACCCACCATGTTCCTATAAATTTGAAGTGAGACAAAGATAATATATAATCTTAAAAATTCTAAGGTCATAGCTTAGTCAACTAGTCTAAGACTATCTAGTCAAGGTTTATTTAAGAATGCTGCCCAAGCTTTATCTACACAGCACATGGTAATTAAAAGTACCAGACTGGTGTAACTAACCTTGTTGGATGTTTAATAGCCAGACTTTGAGGCCTATACTAATCTGGTCAGAGGGACTTAAAGGGACAAATTTTTCTTCCTTGCCCTCCAAGGTCAAGCAAGTTCCAGGGGGTTATGGAGCATCTCTTGAAATGTCCTGCAACTGTGGTGAGTCACCTGCCCTCTAATTCAGGTAGGCCATGGAGACCTCAGAAGATGGACTTGAACCAGTATCCAGTCTGTAAAGAGGAGGTTCAACACAGAGGAAACATGTCCTCCATGCTTCCAAGTGAAGCCCCAGTCAAGCAGGACCTCTTGACTTATCTTCACATAGATGGAATTGGTAAAAGAAAAGCCTAAGGAGCCAGGGGCTCCTCTACCCTCAAGCCCATGTGACCTCTGAGGACTAAATCCTCATATGACCTTAAGAGTAAAGAAAAATTGGTTTATTTGGGCCAACAGTATGGACTTAAACACCCCAAAGGAAAGTATAACCCAAAATTAAAGTCATTCGTATATTTCTTTAAGAGTTCAAGGGATTATACATCCCAGACATTAGACTTAAGTTCTTATGTTATTTAGACAATCATCTCTCATTGATGATTTTGTTCCTAATAAGACAATGCTACTCAGATTTAAGACTTCAAATCTTGGTCTGCAATACTGTAGTGCTCACCTACAGCTGAGGGAGAAAACCCACTATTGTTCTAGCCTAAAAATTAAATGATGGGTAAATTTGTTTTTTGTCCCTACTGAGAAGCCTCTGAGAGGGAACTGACACTGATTCTAGCCACTGCAACAGCTATCAAAATGCCTGAAAACAAATCCCGAGTCCATCACTCTCCAGTCCAGCCTTGGCAGAAAAAAAAAAGAAAAAGAAGGGGGAACCTGTGTTTTTTGGGGTGAAGAATACTGCTATTTTATCAACCAATCCAGTAAGGTCGAACATGATATAGAATGGCTCCAGCAGGTAGCAAAAACATCTTTCACTTAAGAATTCCCAGTACCAGCAGTCACCTCAATGGGATATTTTTACAGGATTAACTCCCTGGCTTCTGCCCTTACTCAGCTCTCTGCTTTCTATTACTTTGGTGCTAACCATTGCCCCTTTCCTCTTCAGGTATTTTCAGGACCAAATCCAAAAACTAACTCACAGTAATTTTAATCAGTTGTTACTTTCCTTCCTTCCACATACGTACGAGCGCCTGCCAACCATCGAGGACCCTCTTCAGATGCATGAAGAGGAAACCCCCGCTGTCTGATTGACCCCTAATCCAGCACCCCCACATCGACCTTGTCCAGCAGGAAGTAACAAGACAAGAAAAGCACCCCCTATCCTATAACACAAAAGGCTGGAATGTTAGGGTCTCGATCTACATTAGCCCCCCTCCCCAACAGGGCCTCACGGGTTCACAAGCTCCTGAGAGTGCAGGAACTGAGTTGATAAGCGCCCTTGTCTTTGAAGTCAAGAGAAGCAGACTTTTCTGCACCTTTTGGCCAGAACAGCAGACTTTGATCTTAAAAACAGACACCTTTTGACCCAGATCCTGGCTGATGGACAGAAGGGAACAGATTTTAACAGAAGCTGTTCTGACAAGTCTGACTCTCCTGCTTCCCTCCACCTAATTTTTAAAAAAATCTTCCTGCCTTCTGCACCCTCTGAAGCGCCCCCCCTATAAAAACCCCAGCTCACAACCTGTGGGCTGATATTTTCCCTGCCCCAAAGGGGATCTGTCCCATGCAAATTTTCCTTTGCTAATAAACTCTATCCTGCTGGAGTTTTTATATGTGTCCTGGTGCTTTCTCCCGATTGACCCAATTCATCTATCTGATATATCTATCAACAACCATCCATAACTCCAGTTCCAGGGAATCCAGCAGCCCTCTTCTGACCTCTGTGGGCATTGTATGACACATGTGCACTTACATACATGGAGGCAATACACTCATATACATAAAATAAAAATAAATTTTTTTTTTGTATTTTTGAGACAGGGTCTCCCTGTAGCCCCAGCTGGCCTGGAACTCACTATATAGACCAGGCTGGCCTTGGACTCACAGAGATCCACCTGCCTCTGCCTCCTGGGTACTGTAATTAAAGATGTGTGCCACCATGCCCACCTAAAATATTTTTAAAGCCACTATAAAACAAAACGACACACCCATCCTCCAGGTAATCAGACACCTGCTGACTTTCCAAGAAAGAGCAGATGCTAACATATGGCAGAGAGCACTCTTTTTTAAAAAATAAATAGTTTATTGAGAATTTCATACATGCATATAAGGTGTTTTGATCAAATCCATGCCCACTCCCTCCCCTCCAACTCCTCCCATATCTCCCCATCACTTTTTTCTGATAACTTCATGTACTCTTTCTTATTCTTTGATTGATTTATTTATTTTTATGGGGCTTTTGGCTACTCTAACATTCCCCCCTCTGAAAAGGTAACCATAAAATCTTTTAAGGATTAGATACAAGTTCCCAAATATTTTCAACATTTTTGGCCTTTGGAACGGAGTATGTTGCTAAGAGGCCCAAGGACATTTTGACTTTTAGCCAAGAAACTGACTAATTTTCTTTTGGCTCTTTTTTACCCTAACTTCCTAGCGAATTCCTACCTCCTATTCTTATCACACCATCCTCTGAAGAGGTTAACAAATTGCTGATAGGGAATCAGGACGCTGACTGCTCTGGCTTCTTCCATGCTGAACAGGGATGCAGGGTGAGGCAATTGGGGTACCCCTTCAGTGGGTCTGTCTAAAAGACTCCCAAATTGCATAACTATTAACTGTGGAAAGAAAAGGAAGTCCTTGACTGGTGCCTAGCTATTTTAAATTATCAAAATTAAAAACTTTAAATCCAAAGAAATATAATGAATGTATAACAGTGGTTTTTCGAAAAAGAAAGGAAATCATTTGTAGTGCTTCTTACATTTAAAACATTCTCAATATAACACTCTCACTCGTGTGTGTGTGTGTGTGTGTGTATGTATGAATGTACTGTGTACGTATATATGTATGTACACATGTGTGAGAGTGCTCTGACTGGTGTGTGTACAATGTGGAGGTCAGAGATCGATGTTTGATGTCTTTCTATCATTCTATTCTATTTTTTGAGACAGAGTTTCTCACTGAACCACTGCTGCTAGACTGGGAAGCCAGTGAGCTGTCAGAAACTACCTATCCTTGTCCCTCCCCCAGATTTGGAAGTAGAGAGGCATTCTACAGCTCCTGGTTTATATATGGGTGCTAGAGACCCAAATAGTC
>NW_008359594.1:123963-142881 GCF_000622305.1 Nannospalax galili
AAGTCAGAACAGGGCAATTTTCAGATGTTCATAAGAGAGTCCATTGGAGTTTCTTGACAAGGGCTTCCAAAAGCATCCCTCTATTGAGTTCTTCCTCATTTTTCTTTTGTATTCCAAGGCTGATATATAGAGTGATGGATTCAGGATTTCCTTTCAGGTATTTTGATAGCTGTTGGAGTGGTTAGAATCAGTATCAGTTCCCTTCTCAAAGGCTTTGAGAGGGAGTCAAATCAAAGGGAAGAAACAGAGGCTGAATCCTGTAAAGCTTTTCAGCTGAAGTAGAGAGGAGAGAAGAGAGGGGTTACTTTGGATGAACTCTTTACATATGAGTTTGTGGAGTCAGGTAAATGGACACTGACTCTGTGCATCTGCACATATTAGCACATCTCATTTCTGTAACCCTATGAGATAGCAATCTCCACATTTTACAAGAAGCTGAGACCAAGGCCATATTCCAAGTCAACTGTGGCTTTAAATCAAGTTTCTGATTTTAAAGCAAATGTTTGTCTGCCTGCCTCTTGTTCCTCACTTGGAGTGCTGGGAAAGGGAAGCCCTCCTGGCTCTCTTCTTGAACCCTCATGTGGAGTATTGGGTTCTGACTGTTTGACTTCCCTGAGGAACCTGAGTCCACAGAGGTTTCTGTGGGTCTGTGAGATCTGAAGAGATTAAAAAACACAACCACTAGGCCCAAGGCAGGAAGGATGGTTGACAGCTCTTCCTATAGAGTTGGGTCATGGTTTTCCATTCAGGGCTTATATCTGACCACCATGCCACTCTATCCTCACATGAACAATGAGGCTTCCAAAGAGGGCTCACCAGGCCTCCTTCCAGGTCCACCACAAAGTCCTGGGCCAGTGAGGGCCCCTCCTTTAGCTCAGTCCCTGTGTTCAGATCTATAGGGATCAGTTCCTTCCAACCAGGACCTGGACCAGGCAGGATTTCTCCCTTAGCCCAAGAATGCTCTTTAGGTTTAATTCTTTGTAGCTATGAATCTAGAGACTCAAGTGTGTTCTCGGCTGGCTAGTTTATTCTGTTGGACTTTGACCACTTCCCCAGAGCTGAGCTTCATCCTGCTTTCTTTGCAGGCCTTCTAGGGTATCCATCAAAAGATTGTGTTTCTTATTTTTCAGCCTGTGAATATGGTCCAGCCATTTCACATCCCCATTCACTCCCTTTTGCTCTCATCTCTCCATCCAGCCTTTGTCTCTCCACCCTTTTCTCTCTTATTCCTCACCTATATTTCTTTTCTGTTGGTGTTTTTCTCCTTCCCACTCCCTTCCTTCTTACCTGTCCTCTTGACCTTGAACATCAGGGGGCTAGGCCTGTCTGCAAAGGAAGGGTCATTGTCATATAACTACAAGATCCCCAAGTGTTATCCTGTAGAAGGCAGGATAATAGAAGCATTCTTCTAGGGGAAGCTGGGCTACAATAGATTCCTTAATGCTACAGAAATTCCCTAGGACGGTGGGTAAAGCATAGTTGTTACAGAGGTGATGGTGGGCTTCAGGCCTCTCTCCAGAAACAAGTTGACGGAAGGAGAGGGCAGGGTTGTGCCATTTTATTCTCATGACAGTTGTGCCCAGAATTAATATTGTTTATATTATTGTCACCTAGAGAAGCATTTTTTCCTCATTTAATCTACTAGTTTTTTATTAAAGCTTTGAGAAAAGCTAATAAATATCTCACCAATTTCAGCCACCAGCAGGGATATTTCAGAGAAGGAGATGATCAGACTCTAAGTTTACTGAAAAAATACCACAGATAATGTGTTCCTGACCCTGCCATATTATATAACAAGCATAGGTAGATGAGCTTATTTTCACCATGCTGACAGAAATGAATGCTGGGCACACTGTGGCCAGTGGCACAAGTCACTTTGCAAATGGATCCAATGGGTTGGTCCACAAGGCAACAGTGGCTTTATGAGCAAAGTGTGTAGGTCTTTCCAAGCCCAATAGGAGTCACACATTCCATCATGGCAATATCGCTCTGGAGCTGTCCTGGTGGAATAAAGGGCTGACAGAGTCATTTAGGCCTCAGCTCCCTGCTAAGACGGGTATCATTGTCCCTACGTTCCTTATTAAAGAAATGAATACCACAGGAGGAAAGAAACCTAGGTTAAAACCACAGAACAGGAGGTAGCAAGCCCTATTGCTTTATAGGCCACCTCACCACTAAAAATAATCTAAATGGAGATATGCTTTGGAAGCCATCCTCTCATGTGTAAGGTTACTGAGAACTACAGAGAGATCTGGATATTAGGAAGACAAATAGAGCATAGCAGCTACATATGGACGCTAAAGTCAAGATTTATGGATTCAGACCCTCACTACCACTTACTGTTGCTGTGATCTTGTAGAAGTTATTTATTTTTCTCTTTAGTTCTTTTTAGGATGGAGAATGACAGATAATAAAATCTACTTCATGCGTTTGCGGTAAAGGATAAAAAAGAAAACAGGTAAAGCACAAAATATAACAGGTGAGTGTTATAAGCTGAATAAATTCTAATAGCCTTAGGCTCAGTTTTAGAATCAAATGAAGATGGCGAAAATGCCTCATGCAGTGTCTGTCCTATTCAGCAGTTTTGGTATTAGGTCCACATTGCCGGGTCCAGGGGGTCTAAAGGAACTGAAACTTACAATCATAGAGGTCGAAAGCCTTGTCAAAGCACCCTCTAGAGTGGAACTGTTGAACTTAGAAGAAACATACTTGACAATTAGGTTAAAAATGCAAGAACGAAATATATGAAACAGCTGGTTATGCCCCTTCCAGAAATGGATGCATCAAGACAGCCACAACCAGGCATTTGTTTTAAAATCTCACCAGTCAAACCCTCCTTTTGTTTTTTGTTCCCCTCAAAATCACTGGTATATTTGATATTAGAGATTTTGTTGTGCTTGTCCATATTTGTTGATGTAAAACAATTTTCTTTCATCAGCAAGGTACACATTCCACTTTGAACAGTGGTCAGCAAATCTCGGGCTCCATGATTTTGAAGTACAACTGCTCCAATTGAATTGAACTGTCTCTGTATTATTGAAAATTCTTGGGATAGTGCGCTTACTTGGCTTGTGAGTTCTAGGAATAGTCTTTGGGCAATGGAGTACACAGACCCCGTTCCTGTAACTATGGTGAGCATGAAGATAAGAGCTACTAACAATGAAACAGATGCAGCTCCTTTAGTTTAGGTCAGAGAGGTAATTATGGTAGGGGTATGCTCCCCTGATGAAATTTCACTTGGGGAAGGATGAATGCCAAGGCACAAGTTCCTGTCCAGTTAGTTGCAAGGCAGAGATATAATCGGTTCAATATGGTCCTTGGCGTACAGGAAGGCAGTAAGGAAAGACTGAACTGTGGAATGTTTCTAAGAGTGCCCAGAAATCTGGAAGCCATGGCTATCTCCAAAGGGAGTTAAGGCACCCTGTAGAAGAGGAAGATATAGAAGGGATCTGACTGCAGGTAAGCCAATTTTGAATGGACCCTGGCTTAGCTCTACTGAACACATAATCTGTATACTTTTGAGCTCCAAAATTATGACCTATTAGAGGGCTTGAACTAGTGGACTTTGAATAAATTGAGCTTCCAGTGAAAGACTTTTGAGGTGTTGATGGGTTGGGCCTGTCTAGTCTCCGGGTTTAGGGAGTCTAATTTGGCCAGGTTTTATATGGTCTTATCTGTAATGGAGATCTTTGGTTTAGTTTTAAGATAAATAGACTTAGAATGAAGAAGAAGGTTCAACTGGAATTCTAACAAGTGGTATCGCCTTTCTTTCTACAGATTTTGTTGGATTATATACCAAAGAGGTCTTATACCTGAAAGTAGATTTGATGGTGAAGATAGACCCCAAGATGACAAAGGAGGTGGTTCGGAGAACTTTTAAATGATTATTTATTATCCAAATGTTAAAAGTGTAATATATCTTCATCTATTGGCACGAGTGATTTGTATCTGGACTTGAAGGAATAATTATGACCAGTAAGCAGAGGAGGGTGGCAGCTGAGTAGCCTCCAGTTAGTGTCACATTGGCGCAAATACAGTGATTGGTGTAGGCCTTATTGCTGTATTAACACTAAGGCTTTACTGGCAGTTGGAAAATAAGATATATGAGAGGCACAGTGAATGAAGAGAATACTAAGGCAAAGACTGGTGTCATACAGCATACTGAGGAAGACAGAAGTCAGCCTGTTAGTAGTGCAAGGAACAGAGAACAATGACTAGGTCCTATTTGTGTTGTGGGAAGAGAATTGATGGTATTTTAAGAAAGGTCCAGAAACTGCAAAGTGAAATCTATGAAGTCACTTTGGAGAAGTAGATCCAGGGTAAATTATCTGATTTGTGAGCTGGTGATCCCAAATGTTAGGTGGAAAATATAAGGAAATACTTTGGAAGACAATAGTGAAAAGTTGGTGAGCACGTAGGAGAGAGCTTGAGCCAAGGGTCAACTTCATGTTCATGACTGAATTTTGGCGATTGGAGTTTATATCACCTGGAGTCATCATCCTTTTGAAAATTAAGGTTTTTTTGTTTTGTTTTGTTTTGTTTTTTACTGGGTCTCATTATGCAGCCCTGTAGCCCTAGGTGGCATGAAATTTGCTTTGTAGATTAGACTGGCCTCAGACTCCTCAGAGACCTGCCTACCTCTGCCTCCCTAATACTGTGATTAAAGCTGTGTGCCACTATGCCTGGTTCACTGGGAATCTTCTTGAACAGCAAGCCTAGATCTCAGTGAGATTGAAACTATGGTAGGCTGTTGTGTGAGAGGGAGAAAAATCACCAGTGCTTAACTGTGATAGAACTTCTTCAGAGAATTGGTGGTAGTTGGTTCAAATTGATCCCAGGGGGTTCATCATTTGGTAAAACTTTGAGCTCTACCCATACCCTGGATATTAAAGAGAGGTTATCTTGTTTTGGTGAGGAGGGGTATGGTTTAAGCCTGTAATTATATTGGTAATCATTAATGGCCTTGATGGTTAGTCCCAGAGATGTAACGTGCTGGGCACCATACTGAGTTTCAAGGTCTAGTAAAAAAGTCTGTCTGAAGAACAGGACTTCCAATAGACTGTGATGTCTTTGTTTTGGGACTGACATGAGACCTCAGGAGTGCCACTAAGAGAAAGTTAGCAAGGACTGTTGGGTTTCCTGCATTAAGTAAGGAGCCTCTGTAATGCCTGGTTGACCCACTCTACTCTTCCTGATGATCACAGGTGCCAGGCAGCATATGAGTAATACATTACTCAAAGGGCTTCACTAACTGCTTGGGTTACATGTAATGTAAAAGTTGGCTATTATCTAACTGTAGAGAGAATGGGAGACCAAAGTGAGGGAGTGTATGTTCAAAAAGGTCTTTTTTTTTTTTTTTAACCTCTAAGGCCATTTTAGTCAAAGATATCCAAAGACATGAAAGTACTGAAATACCCTCCAGTGGGCATGTGGGTGAAATCTACCTGCCAGTTCTCTGTTCTCTCCTGGAAGCCTCCTGACCTTTAGATGGGCTAGAAGAGTACAGGGGGGTCAGTGTGGCTTCTCCAGATTTACCCAGTAGCATGCTGGAAACCATGGAGACATTGGCTTCAGTTTGGGAAGTCAATTTACTCACTTTGACCAAGTCCCTGGAGGGCTTCAGGTCTCAGGTGAGTAGACTGCTAGCAAATGTTTAGAGTCTTCCATTGGGCTAGGCACAGGGACACATACATGTAACCCCAGCACTTAGGAATCTGAGAGAATGATCAGTTCAAGGCCAGCTTTGACTACCTAGTGAGTTTGAGGACAGCCTGGCATACATGACACCATGTCTCAAACAAACTGATAAACAAACAGCAATCTTCTATAGAGAAGACTGGCACAATTAGGGTCAATTATCAGAGCCTCTTAATCAACTCTTGGGGGAAGTATAAGTCAAGCTTTTGGCTAAAACTCCTGGGTGCACTGGGGAAAGGAAGGGCTAGTCTTGGCCTTTTTCTTGGCTTAATCATTTCTGAATGACATCTAGTCATTTTCTTTTTGGTGAGCCTTATAGTGCATGATTGACATGTGCTTTGGGAGTTTGACAGCCTCCAGCAGAGCCTTGATTCCAGGAGCATGTTTGATAGGGACATTTTATGTTATTAGTAGAACTCTTTCTTTCCAAGCAGCAGCATGAGTGTGAACCATGTGGAAGGTGTAGACTGAGTATGTGTAGATACTATGCTTATTCTTGCCCCTACCTGGAGGCAAAAATTCAGCCTTTACCTGGATGCAGTGCTTCCTGGCAAAGAGCTGGATCCAGTGACCTCTGTAAGGCTGAAAATTGCATATCTAGATACATCAGGATGTCTCTCCTGCCATTAGTAGGCCATGTGGCCTCAGGCCTAGGGAGAAGGGTATCCTGAGGGTCGTGCCTGGGGCTACAGGTTACATTTATAATTTCAAGGCAGGAGAGTTCCAGTAAGGGGAGGACATTGGGTATAGCGCTAAGACAGCAGGTTTAGGGTTGACAAGGCCTAATACTGAGTTTGGGGGTTTCTAAAACAATAATCTGATTCTTGAAAATGTGACTCTCAGAAATCCAGTAAATTCAATCTCAGAATTTAATGTATCTAACACATGGAAAGGAATAAATACAGTAATTCCCTGTCCCAGTGTTGGCTTAGAGTCTTCTGTGGCTAAGATAGTGACTGGAGCCAAGCTCAAAATCATTGGCACCATCCCTGAGCTACTGAACCCAACGTGTTTTTTTATTTATGTTTTATAATTTATGTGTATAAGTGTATTGCCTGTATGTATATTAGTGTTGTGTAGTGCCTGCAGAGGTCAGAAGAGGGCATCGGATCCCCTGGAACTGGAGTTGCAGATGGTTGTTAGCCGACATGTGGGTAATAGAACCCAGGTCTGCTGCAAGAGCAGCCAGTACTCTTAACCACTGAGCCATGTCTCCAGGCCCCTGAATCAAAAGTTTTTGACTGGTAAGATACTGGGTGAATGACTACTTTCAGCATTTAAGCAAGGACCTCCTGGCCAAAAGCAATTACCCTTCTTCTATGTGCATATATGAAAGGTTTCCTTAGGACCAGTACAGTCTAGTGGTAGTAGTTAGACACTTTTTCATACCAGGAGTTCAACTTCTGTTCCCTATAAGGCCTTAAAGGGATTTAGC
This sequence comes from Nannospalax galili, assembly GCF_000622305.1. Lineage (NCBI taxonomy): Eukaryota > Metazoa > Chordata > Mammalia > Rodentia > Spalacidae > Nannospalax > Nannospalax galili. Next base: position 131,096 of record NW_008359594.1, read on the forward strand.
TATGGTCCAAATTGAGGGATCTAGATAATGACAGTATCTTGTCATTCCCAGAAAAGAATGAGGTTATTGTTTCGTGGTGGTTGTGCCCATGTCTAAGACTAATTTATTGAGTAGTCAGATAAGTGCTATGTCCCTGTATTGAGTACCTGTTCCAAGAATTGTACCTTTCGGGGAGATATTTGTACCTTGGATAGGGAGATTTTGTAGCCATGGGAAGTCAGTCTTTGTCACATCTTTGTGGTATTTAGGTTACAGGACTCTTTGGGCTGCAAATGAGCAAGGCATCTCCATACTGAAGGAGGGTGCTATTGGGAAGGAGCTATAAGGGAGAAACAAGTGGTAGCTGTCTTAAAACACTGCAGGCAACAGTCCAAGTTTATTGTTTACCCTGGGATTCAGGGTCTCATCACTCAAAGACAAAAAGGAATTAGGAGTCAGAAAGTACTCGAGTAATGGCACAGTGCATTCTTTAAGTCTAGGACCATAAACTAGGAGGTCCTCATGGGAATTTGTCCTAAGAGTTTGTAGGGGTTTGGTACAACACGTTATATAGGGGCCACAGCCTCACTGATGACAAAGTATGGTACCATGTAGTAGGCTCCATCATACTTTTTGTTTGCCAATATGGTGATATTGCAAGTAGTTACAGGGAAAGAGTAGGATGGTGGCCAAAACTCAAGGATGAACTGTTGTTTCCTCTCCAGGATTCAAGTCTGAGGGGATATTTGGAGCACTTGGAAAGGAGGTAGATTTTTTGAGGAGAAAAAAAATGAATGAGGCTTGCAGGTAGTGAGTGATTGTCCAATGCTGGAGATATTCCAGACATCAGAAGGGAACTGAACAAAGAAAAAGAAAACTGTTCTTTTCCCTTAGAGGCAAACAATAGGGCCACCCTGTCCCAGACCTTCAGATCTCACTGGAGTTACTTTGACCAGAAATCATTTGTTACCAGGGGAGGAGGCCCTTTCTACTGATGAGCCTGTCAAAGAAACCAGGTTCCTCACCCTTGAGGGATGGAGTTGCCCTTTGGATTTCTCTGGAATGTTGGCCCTGTCCTAAATTACAGCTGGTGAGCCTCAGTGGAGGCCTCCAATGATCTCAAGGCAGAAAAAGCAAGTTTTCTTACCCTTCAGGGCTATAGAGAATGCTAGCTGGAGCAGGAAGGCCTCAGTTCTCACTGTGGTCCCCAAAGCCAGACACCCTGAGGCATCTCCAAGCCTTACAACATAATTGCAATGGTCCTGAGTCATGAGTGATGGAAAAGGAAAAGTGAAATTTCTGCTGCCCATATGAGCCACCAATGTGGTGGGAGTGTTGGTAGTTTAGAGAAAGGATTCAGCTTTTAGAACGGAGTAGAAAGAAAAGAAGTTTATTTACTGTAGTACTGCAAAGAGAGCAGCTGGCATGGAAGTAACAGAACACTTGCGTGTGGTGATTGGCTGCAGGAGTCTTCATTTTGGAGGCGTCCTCATTCAATCAGAAGAGCCACTTTGTGTACAGTTTCCCATAATGCAGTTCCCACCATGCAAATAAGGCCAGTTCTGTGATCTCAAACCTCAAGTTGCTTTGGCTGTCATTCTGCAGTTCCATTGTTTTGCCCTTGGGATGGAATGGAACTGCATTTGGGTGTGTGGGGGAGGGGGTCTGGAGGATCTTTCTTGAACAAACTTGTGTTTCCTGTCTTGTTCCAGTCGTGGTCTTCCTGCCACAGAGTTACCCGTGACTAAGTACTGCTGGTGACTTTATAAGAAGAGGGAACGAAATTAGAAGATGCATGCATGCATTACCCCTCCCTTGTCATATACTCTGTGTCTCTTTCCATGTGACCCTGAGCCACCCCTGGGCTCTACCAACTGAGATGAGAATCAACTAGCCAAGAATGCCAAATGTGGCCTTTGACTTAGAATCAGAACTGTGAGCTAGGAAAAACCTCTTTTCCTTATAACTGTCCCAGTCTGAGGTATTATGTTATTAGCAACAGAAAACAAGCTAGTGCTCCAGAAAGTACATTGGTCAAAGGCGCCCTCTAGCTGCCTGGCCACCTTTGCTCAGCTCTCAGGGATTTTGATGCAGCCAATCAGTAAAGAGAGGGAATTAAATGATAATAAATTAAAATTTGATTTAGTTTTCAGCTCTGCAGGTTTTTTTTTTTTAACAGCTTAACTATATGTTATTGAAATGATTTTCTTTGTATTTATTCTGTTTGGGGTTTATAACACTTCTGGAAACTGTGGTTTGATCTATTCTGTCAGATTGAGAAAATTCTATTGTTCTGTAAAAATTACTTCTACCTCCTCTGTAACTCCAGTCACATGTGTGTTGTACCTCTTCACCGTGTCTTGTTAGGGCTCCTGGGTTACCCTCATCCACTCCCAGTACTTCACATACATGTTCTTATTTCCATTCATTTAGTCCAAATATTCTGTTATTTGTCTTTGAATTCACTAATCCTTTGTCCGGGGTGGCTATGTTGCCATTAAGACTAACTGCTGAGTTCTTAGCTTTATATTATTATATCTTCAAGTCTAGATTTTTCTTTTAATATTTGAAAATAGATCTTCTTTGCTAAGATTTCTTTTCTAGAATATATTAGTTACATTTAATTTGAAAGTTCCCGATATCAGGACCTCTCTGACTCTCTTTCTAGGCTTATTTGATCTTATTACTCTTTTGCCTTTTCCATCGTAATTTTTTTCATTACTTTTGCAATTTGTTTATTGATGATCAGATACTGTGTATATAAATATGAAGAGAGACTCAGAGGCTCTGGCTGGTGCTCTCTCTCCCTTGAGATAAATTTTTGCCTTTGAAAATCAGGGTAGGGGCAGATTGTTATAATCCAGGCTGGGACTGCGCAGATTAAACACAGGCTTTAGTTTTCATAAATTCAAGACTCTTTTTGGTTAGTCTTCCTTTCTAGTTCAGAGTTTGTTCTGAAAGTTTGGATGCATTCCAGGGCCCCTCCTTCTCTGGGAGTCCTGAAATCCACTTTTGCTCCCTCAAGGCAGGGACTACTAAAACTCAGCTTGCTTTATAGCCTCTTGGCCACCAGTTTCTACTTAATTTCTCTTCTGTGTTTCTCTGTTAAAAAGCACAACTTTTCAGCTTGTAAGTTTTGCTTAAAATTCAGCAAATGTTTTGAGACAGATGCTGTGCAGGCATTAGATGCATTTCTGGGCATTCTTTCTCTTTGAGATCCTGATGCCTTGAATTTTCATCATATTTGATAGCTCTCGGATGCCTTCAAACATAATTAGTTCTTCTAAAAAGTTATTTTGTTTGGCATTTCGATTTGTTCTTCATAAGAAGAGCTGCCCTGAATAGTCTATCACAGTATTGATCCTGGTTTTGAGTCTTACCAGGTGATTTTAAAATGATACTGCACAGAACCAACTCCTTGCTGCATCATAAAAACCCTGTATTTTTAGCTAGGCATAATGGAGTACACCTTGAATCCCAACACTCAGGAGGCAGAGGCAGGTAGATCTCTGTGAGATGGAGTCTAGCCTGGTCTACATAGCAAGTTCCAGGTCAGCTTAGGTTATAAGGAGACCCTGTTTCAAAAAAATCCTCTCTGATTCTTGTTTAGAAATGTTGGTTTCCTTGTCCTATCCCAGGCAGACTAAACCAGAATTTCCAGAAATAAAGGACTGGATTTGTAGTTCTAGCATAAGCGTCTATCAAAGGCATACCTTCGCAACTTTGGGCAGGTGACTCTCTAACCTCCTTCTTGCTCTGGTTGTCTAGGAATGCTCCAGTACCTCAATGACTCCCTAGCCAAAGGAGCCTACTGGTTTGAAACAGCTCAGTTGTCCTGATGTGCTGCTAGGGCAGCGTGTTAACCCTTGCCACCACCTCCAGATCAACTTTGCCTTCTACAGCTCTATATATGGGAGTTCTTTTGCTGAATTATCTTCATTTTTTCCATAGTTTAACAAGAGATGAAAAATGATTGGTCTTTTGCCAACGGTTCATTATAAAAGGCACTTATTTGCACGGCCTTTTGTGTAGAAGGTAGAGGGTGTTGTAGAAAGAAGTCTGGAATCCTGGGACCAGGGGATGAGCTCAGTATTTGTGTTCCAGCACCTGGAGGAGCCAATTGTCACTTCCCTGTTCTCTCCACTACTGCATTTCCATGGTGGCTTCAGTATATCTGCTTGTTGTTCTCAGCTGCTGTGGGGACAGGACAATCTGCCTCCCTCCGCCACTTCTTGCCACAGTGCTCTCTAGAACCACCAATCTGTGGAGGTGGAGCTCAGACAGGAGGAAATCTTGTCAAATTCCTTTGTTCTAGGTCATCTAGGAAGATGATTCCTCTAGTTTCTCTGATTCCTGAGAATACGGCCTATGATGGAGGTCTGCGAGTATCCTAATGCCTGAACTTCCAGCAAATGCTAACCAGACCACCAGAAGGCCCTGGGGATTCATAAATATCTATAAATAAAGAAATTTTTACTTTCAAGTTTCATAAAAATGCAAATTTAAACCAGATGAGTAAGAGAAGATGATTAGAACAATAATGTTGAGCTTGGGCTATAATGAAGAAAAATGGACACTAGGTCTGCTGTGAGATTTCTTGAGAACAAGTTAGCAAAGTGTAATAAAAAAACGTATCTTTCCATGACCATTGGCTATGCAGTTCCACTCTTTAAGAATTTATCTCGCTCTGCTTCCCTGGGCCTGCACAACCCACAGGCCTCTCTCCAAGGGTTTATACTGAGTTCAGTATTGTATGACTGTATTAACTGTGAACCTAAAAATTTACAGGCACCTTTGAAAGAGATATATCCTTGCTCTGGAATGTGTTACTGAGTATGTTAAAGCTGTAATGAAATGCTTCTTCTAAAAAATTTTAAAAAAAGTATCTCGGTCTGGAGAGATAGATCAGTGGTTAAGAGGACTTGCTGCTCTTCCAGAGGACCTGAGTTTGGTTCCAGAACCCATGTCAGGTGGTTCACAACCACCTGTAACTCCAGCTTCAGGGGGGTCCAATGACCTCTTCTGAACTCCACGGGTGCCCACATGCAAACACACACACACACACACACACACACAAACTGAATGGCCTTATAAATGATTTATCTCTGTGAATTAATCTAAGCTGTTTGCAAAGTTATGTAGAAGGCTGTTTATCGTGGGGCTATTTTAATGAAATACAGCCACAGGACAATAGGTTGCCAGTATGTTTATACTAGTCATACACTGTGTTGATATTAAAAACATATTGACAAATATTTAACAAGAGATGTTCACACACTAAGGGTTTTTAATAACAGATGACAAAGCAGTGATTGTATTATGTGGGGAAGAAAATTACATACAAAAAAATTCAATGGAGAAATATATGCCAAAATCTTGCCTATTTATTGCTGTTGACTTTATCATACACAAAAATCCAAGAAGCATAATGGTAAAAGAAACGAGAAGACCACGGAATATTGATCACTGGCCCGTAGGAAGATTGGCCTACTTTCTGGCCCTAAATTTTCCTCCCAGTCAGAAGCTGAAGAAAGGAAGGTTGGTAGCAGGCTGAGGTTGTAGTCCAAGGTTGTGACTGCAACAGGCCTAAGAGAAGTGTTGGGAAAGAGAAAAAGTAGAGACAGAGACTGGACAACACCAGGAGTGGTGGGTTCCAGCTCAGGTCTCGGGGTCTTGGGCTCAGATATCAGGAATTAAAGCTCCCACTCCTCTGAAAAAAAGAGTAGGAGCCAGCTCGGCAGGAAAAAAAAAAAACTGGGCAAAGGAGAGACTTTTCAAAAATAATTCATCCTGGAAGTCAACATGGCAACCATTACCAGAGAGCATTCCTAAAGATTTGGCATGTGAGACATGTTTAGGTTGCTAGTCTACATTTATGCAAAACAGACAGAGATGAAAAATGTGTAATAGATGAACCAATCTGGAGATAATCTGGAAAAATGAACTCACTAGGTAAAAATCAAGCAATTTCCTTCCTGCTCACTAATAAGTTGAAGCCTAATCTTTAAAAATGCTGTCCTTATCCCAGGTGACATTAGCCCTCCCTGACATGACATATCTCCCCTATATGTACGTTTTCTTCTAACAGGAAAACACAGCCTTTCTGCCCAAAGAGCCACCATTTGGTTGCTTTTTTAAATTAATGAATTAATTTTAAATTTTATTACATTTCTTTATGTATGTGTGTGTGTGTGTGTGTGTGTGTGTGTGTGCATGCATGTGGGAGTATGTGTCATGGTGCATGGAGGGAGTGAGAGGACAACTTGTAGGCATCAATTTTTTCTTTCTACCGTGTGAGTCCAGGGAATGAACTTAGTTTATCAGGCTTGGAGGCAAGTGCCTTTGACCACAGAGCCATCTCGCAGGCTCAGAGAGCCACTGTTTGATGCCTAGTCTGCCCTGAGCTGAACTTCTGTTTGTGGGAGAGGCTCAAAAAGATGATAGATTGATTCTTTTATCACAATCCTTTTAATTGCTCCATGTAATTAATTTTATTATCCAATTATGCATGAGACTAAAGTTCATCAAGCTACTTATTTTATGTGAAATTTCATTTCTCAAAGATCAGTGGGACATTAAAGAACAAAGGAGACATTCGGTAGCAGATTACAGATGTATCATTGATCTTCTACAAAGAGCAAAGCTGGCTCTCATAGTCTCCCCACTGTAATATGTTGTATTAGTTACTTTTCTGTTGCTGTGATAAAACACCATGACCAAGGCAATTTAGAAGGAAGAGTTTATTTGAGCTTACAGCTCCAGAGGAATCAGAGTCCATCATGGCAGGGAGGCATGGTTGCAGGAGGTGGCTGGAGGAGGAAGAGGAGCACTCACGCTCACGTCTTCAGACAGGCACAGGAAGCAGAGAGCGACTGGAAATCCAGAAAGGTTTAAGAACTCTCAAAGCCCACCCCCAGTGAAGCGCTTCCTCAGCATGGCCACACCACCTAAGGCCTCCCAAACTGCACCACCAACTGGGGACAAAATGTCCTAATACTTGGAACGTACGGGGGACAGTCTCATTCAAACCACCACATAGGTCTAGGTATATAATTATTGTATGTTTTCATTTTAGTCTTGAAAAAACAATATGATAACGAGAGTCATAATTTCACTGAAATATATAGCATTTAAGGCTCCACGACACCAAGCCAGTTTGTTACAGTAAGTGGGTAAGAGCCTACTGTTTCATGAAATTGCTTTTGAATATTTGCAGGATTGTAACCAAACCAATGGATTCACACTTTGATGGATGCATATCTGAAATAAATACAGTCAAAGACATAAAAATGTGGAGAAAAATTTATTATCTGCAGCAGGCAAGGAGAGCACAGGAGTCATTTCCAGACCCAAGTCCTGCTAGAACAAAGGAAACATGGGGCTTTGTTTCTACAGCCGATATATATATTCATAGAGGGGTCAGTCCAGTCCTTAGCATGCTCAGTTAAGGAGTATGTTCCTGAGCATGCTCAGTTTAAGGTCCTAATTTTAAAAGTGGACACATTTTGGAGCATGCTTAGCTCATCCATGGAGCACGTACGTAAAAGATTAAAGCAATGGGCAGAAATGCCTCTGGGTGTGTTCAGCTTGCAGCTTAAAGCTTCTGCTGAATATAAAGAAAGGAAACATTGAACTTTTCCAACTCTATGCCAACAAAATTCACTAATTCCTTCTATGTGAGAGGAGAAAATGCTATGCTGTTCTGCATATTTGCAAGGTCCAATAGAACTGTCACATCTTTTAATATTATCACCAGAGTTTTTAAGGCCAAAGCCCCAACAGCCCCATCTGGCTAAGCTCAACCACCTGCCCAAATGTGTTAATTAAAAAGACAAGTGAAAAGCAGAGATTTATTGAATGCGGCCACACTGGGAAGAGGAACAGATAAAGAAGTCAAATGACCAGAAATCCAGCTTTGGGGCACTGACATCAGCTTTGGATTTAAGTAGAGAATGAACTAGGGCAGGAGGCACAAGAGCTATGCATACTTAATTAAGCAGTTCTGACTGAGGTGTGGTCTGGTTGATCATTGCCTCAGTTCTGATTCTGGTTCTGCAAGGTGGTTCAAAGGTGTTCTAGGCACTGTCAACACTTAAGATTATCATCTGGTTCTTAGGAGGTGATCTTGTGTTCCAGAGTATGGTCTCACTGTCAGGGATGACTGTCCTTATCTGAGCAAGGAACTGTCTTATGAGATTTTGCTGTTTTGGGAATCCAAGGCAACTCAAGAGAGGAGGTTAAAGACAGGGATATCTGTGTGCCTACAGCCGACAGGGAGACAGACACAAAGGGAAAGATGTCAGGTTTCATCATGTTTAGTTACCTGCTGGACCAAGTGGAAAGAGATAAGACACTGTTGGGTGACATTCCCAAGGTCACATACCTGCTAAGTGGTAGAGCCAAGATTATGTTTTGAGTCTGGCTATCTGCAAATCAGTTGCAAATCCCAAGCCCTCAAAGTACATTGCTTATGCCTCCGTGAGTCCCTTTCTTCTTGTTTCCCTTCTTTGTAAACAATTTGAACCCATTTTCCTTCCACTGTAGTGTTAGCTCCAGGGAGATTCCTTATATTTACCCCAAATCTACTGCTATGTTAAGTGTATCTTGCTTTTAGTAGATGCCTGGTATATAAATCAGAGTTCACTCAGAGAAGCTGAACCATAGAGATCTCACACATCCATACATGGTTCTGCTGTGGATTTGTTAGAGGAATTTGACTTTTGGATGCTAGAGACTGAAGCCCACAGACAAGTAGTTGGGAAGGGAAGATGGATGTCAAACAGAAGAGAGCAAGCCTGAGCTGGAGGGCAGAGAATAGCCTAGACTTGTGCTTTTGATAATACCAGTGCTCTGCAGGAGCCAGGGTCATTCATCCTGGAGTTGTCTGTGCATATCCTGCCTGAGCATTAGGGAAGCTGAGCAAGACCCAGCCAGGAGAGAGTAGTTGCATGCTTGGGTGTGAGTCAAATCAGTGGCAAAATGCAGGAGAAAATGACACTGCTTGTACTTTGCTTGCCAGATCAGTCAAGATAATCTCAATGTGTCCTGCCAGGAAGAGAAACCTACAGGAGTTCAGCTTAATCAGGTTATCACATGAGAAAATGACTGTGATTCACTCCTGTCCAGCTGGCACCTACATGTGTCCAGAAGGCTATGTTTAACCAGACACTAATCCTTTCTCCACAAGAGAGTAAAAAGTACCGCTTTTGTCTTTGGATAATGTTTACTCTTTTCTTGACTATTTATACTACCTCTTTGGTACATATAACCTAAATACTGCCAGATATGGTTAACTGCTATTTTATTTATATATTATTTATATATTAACACTTCTTATGTAAATGATAAAAGAATCATAGTATATATGTCTATGGTTTTTGTTGTTGTTTTTTGTTTTTTGTTTTTTTGAGACAGAATCTCATATAGCCCAAGCTGGCCTCAAATTCATTAAATAGCCAAGTATGACCTTGACTACTGATCTTCTGGCCTCCAGATTGCTGGGATTACAAGTGTGCACCACAATGCCCAGTTTATGTGATACTGATAACTGAACACAAGGCTGTGTGCATGTTAGGCAAATACCCTCCTGTCCTAGTTTGTTTCTCCATTGCTGTGACAAAACACTCTGACCACTACCAACTTGAGGAGGAAAGGGTTCATTTGTCTTATATCTCCTGGGTCACAGTTCATCAGGGAGTCCAAGGTAGGAACTCAGGCCAGGAGCCTGGCAGCAGGAGCTAGAGCACAGGCCTTGGAGGAACACTGCTTACTGGCTTGCTCCCTGGCCCCTGCTCAGCCTACTTTCTTATGCAACAGAGGCCCACCTGCCCAGGGGTGGCACCACCCACAGTGGGCTGGGCCCTTCCACATTGCTCACAAAGAAGATGCCCCACAGATATGGCCACAGGCCAGTCCAATAGAGGCAAGTCCCTAACAGAGGTTCCCTCAACCCAGGTGTGTCAGTTGACACTAAAGCTTTTTGCTGTGACAGACCTGACGTTGGAATGGTTTGGAACTTTGGGCTGGAAAAGCCATTGAGTGCTCAGAGTTTGTTGCCGTGGAGCTTGGAACAGTTATGCTAAAAGAGTTGTAGACAATGGAGGCCTGGTTTGTGAAGCTTCAAGGGGAAACGGAGACTATCAGGGCTGTTCGTGTGAGATTTTTGGATTGAGAATCTGTGGGTTCTGGTCAGCTGCGGCTGGAAAATCAGCTGTGATTAAGAAGAGGCCAGAACCTGAAGTAAAACCTTTGCTTTACTGGGACAATTGATGCTGGTTAGCTGTGTGTGTGGGGGGGGGGGGGGTAGGGGATGAAAAATTATCTGTAAGTAACAAGAGACTGACATCACTGTGGTGAAATCTTCTGGGAAGTATTTCCTCAGGGTCAGTGCACAGAAGCTGTGGTGGAGAGGGGGCCCGAGCCTCCATCTCTAGCTGGAAGCAGGACTTGGTAATGTATAAGAGTCTCCTGCATGGTTTTGGTATTGAAAGCATGAAGCTGTCATAGAGAGCAGCTGAGGCTTGGCACGCTGAAAGACCAAGAAAAGCAATAGGTGAGTGCGGCTTCACTTGCAGTGAAGACCCCAGGATTGAAGGGGTCATGGAAAGAATCTGAGAATTTGCACCCCAAGAGGCAAGAAGAGGCCATTGGTGAAGTTGTAGCCTCAGTTTCCATGGAGACCCCAGCTTTTTGGAGATGCCAGGACCATGGGACAACCACCAAGGGCAGCGGCAGGTGTGGAATGGAGCCAGCCTGGGTCTTTGAGACAAGCTATGTGTGCTGTGGATGGCAGAGTCAGAGAGGTGGAGCTGCCAGAACACTTTGGAGTACAGAAGATCGTGAGTAAATGCCAGACGTCCAGCCTCGAGCTACTTTGCTGGACTTTGGTTTTTTAGGCATGCCCAGTTCTTCCCTTTGAAATAAGGCTATACTTCTGTTGGACTTTACAGGGGCCTCCAGTTAAGAGACTTTTCAAAGAGACTATGACCTTTTAAGTGTTTGGATTTTTTAAGGACTGTGGGGCTTTTAAGGTTGTACTGCAGAAGATTATGAGTGAATCCCAATGTCCAGCCTTGAGCTACTTTGCTGGGCTTTGATTTTGCTTAGGCGTGCCCAGTTCTTCCCTTTGAAATAAGACAGTACTTGTTTTGGATTTTACTGAAGCCCACAGTTAAGAGACTTTTAAGAGACTGAGGACTTTTAAGCCTACCAACTGAGCTACATCCTCAGCCTCAGTGTATAGACATTCATATCAAAATAATAAAGACATGTATTACAGCTCTCATTTATGTAACTGATCATATATCCATAGCTAGTTACAATCCTTGATTCAAATATTACCTTTACCTTCAGCAAGTTCCCAGTGGTAGGTCTAGGCCAAGAATCACAAAACTTTAATTTTGGGAAAGAGTCTAAACAGTAAAAAAAACTTAGAGGGCTTAGACACTCTGTCTCTGCTGCTCAGTTGGGTTTTGCAATGCTAAAATAAAACACTGTGAGCTGAGCTTTGCTGATCCTTGACCTTGACTATTCAGTACTGTCTGAATTGAATCATTGTAGATTTCCATCAGATTTAATTAATTGAGTAATTAATTAATTTACTTTCATCTTATGTGTATGAGTGTTATGCCTGCATGTGTGTAAGTGTACCCATGTCATGAAATGCCGAAGAAGGTCGGAAGGCACTGGATCCCCTGGCACTGGAGTTATGGATGGTTGTTAGCCTCCATGTGGGGGCTGAGAATCAAACCCAGGTTCTCTGCAAGAGCAGTCAGTGCTCTTAACCACTGAGCCATCTCTCCAGCCCC
>NW_008359594.1:143119-146963 GCF_000622305.1 Nannospalax galili
GAGTGTTATGCCTGCATGTGTGTAAGTGTACCCATGTCATGCAGTGCCTGTGGAGGACAGAAGAGGGCGCTGAATTCCCTGGACCTAGAATATGGACAGTTGTTAGCTGCCATGTGGGTGCTGGGATTCAAACTCAGGTCTTCTGCAAGAACAGCCAGTGCTCTTAACCACTGAGCCATCTCTCCAGTCCCTTATTTATTTACTTATTTATTTTAATTTCTATTATACTTATTTATTTTGTGTATGTGGAGGGCTGGCTGCAGTTAAAGGACAACTTTCAAGGTCAGTTTTCTCCTCCCATCATGTGAGTCCTGAGGATCAAACGCAGGTCATCTGGCTCAGCCACAAATGCTGTTACCAGCTGTGCCATCTCGCTGGTCCTCCATCAGTTTTAATCACAGGACATGAGGCATGAACCCCAGAGGCTCTCTTGTATTCCAGACACATCCTCCTGACTGCTATACATTGATATTCATTTTTTCCCTTTGATAACCAGGATTAAGTCGGTCCAGCCAGCATAGTAACCTACATCACCTGTCAGTGCTTTGGTAAGCGGAGATGGGGGGACACAAGGCAGCCTCTACCTCATTCTCCTCTGGGGAACTGACAGCTCTAGAGCACAGAGCCTGAAGTAATTAGAGAGAGAAGCATTTTTCCATGGCTAAGGACACTTTTCCAATCTCTGTACCTCCAACCACTAGCCAACTGCCTTTTGATTTCTGTCTTTATGAATTTGACTACTCTATGTACCTATATACATGGAATCTTCTACTAGCTTTCTGTTGGTGATTGCCTTATTTCACTTACCACAGTTATTCAAGGTTATTCCATGTTGTAACCTAGCTCTGAATTTTCTTTGGAGGCTGGGGTATAGCTCAGTGATAAAGTGTGTGCCTAGCCTGTATGTGGCCCTGGTTTCCATACCCAGTGTTACACGTGGTTTCCTTCCTTTTCTAGGTTGAATAAGATTCCATTCTGTGTATAAACCACATTTTGTTTTTCTAGTTATCTGTTAATAGGCACTCAGATTGCTTCTGTCTACTGACTCTTGGACCATTGTGAGCGATTCTGCTCAGAGTGCAGTGCACAGATATATGTTGGAGGCTCTGCCTTTAGTTCTTTGGCACATATACCCAGAAATGGAATTTCCAGCTCATGTGATAATTCCTTTTATTTATTTTTTAGGAAATGTTATATCATTTCATACAGTGGCTGCATCATTTTAAATTCCCACCAAGAATGAGAACGTTTCCCTTTTTTTTGTACTTTTGCTAGCATTAGTTATTTTTGTTTTTTGATAATAAACATTTTAATGAATGCAAAGTGGTGTCTGATTATGGTCTTGATTTTAATGACATAAAATTTTAAGTTTTGGGGCTGCAGAGATGGCTCAGTGGTTAAGAACAGTTACTGTTCTCGCAGAAGACCTGGGTTTGATTCCCAGCAGCCACATGGTGGCTAACAACCATCCATAACTCCAGTTCCAGGGGAATCCAACGTTCTCTTCTGACCTCTATGGGCATTGCACGACACAGGTGCACTTACGTAAATGCAGGCAATACACTTATACACATGAAATAGAAATAAATAATATATTTTCAAAAAATTTAAGTTTCAACATGTTCAGCTGAAGATGCTGGGGGAGACATCCAAGTGGGGGTTTCAAGCTGACAGTTGGGTATCAGAGGCTGGAGATGAAGGAGAGAGAGGGTTGGAGGTTCTTTGACTCACCAACACATAGATGTCTATGCAGTCTGGGCCTGGAAGAGATCATAGAAAGCTGAGGAAAGTCACAGATAGGGCCCATGGAAATTGACCAAAAAGAGGTAGGGCAGGAGGAAGACCTGTCGTAAACATCTGCAGTGGAAGAGCCAGTTGGGCATGGGGAAAGTTGGAGAGCAGTGCTGCTGATATGTGGGCAGGAGGTGATTCCAAGAAGGGTGCAGTGGCCTCTGAGTCAGAAGAAGTCAGATCATGTGAGCTCAGGTGGCACAGATATTGTGCTAGGCTGAAGAGATTTGAGGATCTGGGGTCCAGCAAGCGTGCTTGGGGCTTTCCACATAAGAGAAAGTTTTCACTCCACTACTAGAAATTCTTCTGGCTTCTAGAAACCATGTTCAGTTTCAAACTCCCAGCTTGCAGATGAGTGGAGATTGCAGAAACATCAATTGCCCTTCCCTTTTGTAAGCAGGTCTAAGACAATCTTGCTATCAGGCTCTACTTAGACTTGATTGAATCCCTTTACCAGACAAGAGAGTCAGCAAAATCTCTGGATCCAAACACAGGGAGCTCATACTTAAAATAGGATGATTTAATTGGCCCTGATAATGTCTTCATGTGTAGAATGCAGTTCCTTTTCAGTAACACCAGGCCTACCAATGCCTCTTCCAGACTGGTACAGCTATGTAAAGGAGGATCCTTGAGCTGGGGCTTCTTTTGGCTCTCTGCTTAGCCACTATTTTCATGTAGAATTTCTCTGCTGCTCCTCCTCCAGCTTCCACAATATCCACGTAGGAATAAGTTAGAAGGTACAGACATAGGCCAGTGGAGTCAGTTTTAATTTCTATAGTTTTCCCCTAGACATCTGTCATGAGTGTATTATGTCAGAAACACAGATGGGCATGTTTATGTCTTTCCACAATGTCAAATTTTATTGAATAATAAATAAATTTACAAGCTATGTCAATTCCGTTGGTTGTAGTTTGCCAAGTAATTCCAATGTCCCTTGATACCTGATCACTGGAAAAACAAGATCTTTTAAAAATTTGTGTTACATTTATTTGTTTCTTTTGTTTTTTTTTTTGTGTGTGTGTGTGTGTGCGTGTGTGTGTGGCAGGGTGCATGTCATGGCACATGTGTGGAAGTCTGAGGACCACTTGTGGGAATGATTCTGTCCTTCTACCATGTGGACCCCTGAAATTGAACTTGGCACCTTTACTTGCTGAGCCATCTTGCCAGTCACACAGGTTCTTTATTCCAATCTTAGTTATTAATATTAATTTTCAGATTACTCATTACATACCACACAACAATATACAAATATGCAGGTTACAGAATGGCTAAGAAGGGGTTAAAGACGCTGCAGAGCTCAGAGGCCAGGACAAAGGCTAATAGAAGCACAGAGGAAGAGGCTGTGGGGGACTTAGGAGCTGCAGGCACAGAGCTCATCGGGCTCAGAGGTGTCAAATCGGTGACAGGCCATTCAGGGTTCAGTTTGAAGTGAACGAAGGATCATGGACAGGAAGAACTGAACTTGAGCTGGAGTCTGTGGATAGAGTCAGTAGGCCATCACTGTCAGCATGCCTGCCACAGTTCAGTTTTGGGGTGCTCCCTCAACAGAACCAGGTGAGAGGATTCCACTGTTGGTTTGTGCTTCCTTGCCTGCCAGCAGATAGTGGTTGTTTTACCACCATTGTGTCGTTATAAACAAGATATGTGGAATCATTTTATTCTTGACATTCAAAATGGAGAAACTTGGGTCCTGGTTGTTTCTTTCTAAATGTGGAATTCTTTTATGCTCCTCACAGCTTAAAAGCTGTCATTCCATAAGGGTAGGCCCAGTCCATGTGCACATCTCATAGGCCAGATGGTTCATCTGGTCACTTCTGGTTAGAACAGAATTGGTGTTAAAACAGAACAGCGTTTCTAGTGGAACATATTGTTGTGCTGAACAAAGTCAGAGTTCAATAATTACTGTAGAACACTGAGAGAAGGAGATAGCTGACATTAGCTGAACCACCAGAATGAGCAGAGTGAAGCAAGGAGGAGGGGGAAGAGCATCACACACACACAGAGAGAGAGAGAGAGAGAGAGAGAGAGAGAGAGAGAGAGAGAGAGAGAGAGA
>NW_008359594.1:147014-152778 GCF_000622305.1 Nannospalax galili
ATAAAACTGAAATTTCATGTCAGAAATTTCTAAATTGTACTTGAACTATTTTCACCTCTTTCTAAATAGGTATGCACCACCCATACCAAGCTAAATGTGTATTTCTTGGCTCAACAAATATATAAATTGTTTCTTATTCCTCTAATTTATAGCCCTCTTGAATAGCCATCTTTACAAATCCCCCACCCATGAGACTAATATTTGCCGTTACTTGTAAACAGCTCTTTCTGAATGTTTAAAAGAAAAGGAAGGGTAATTTTAAAATAGAAAATTGCTCAAAGACTACATTCATTCTCCCTTGGTGTCCCAGCAGGAAACTCCATCCTGGAGAATTCATGAAAGCCTGACCTAAGAATAATAATGACAGAAGTGTCACAGGAGACTGGTATTTTTGAATTATTGATCAGAGAAGGGGTTTCCATGCTCTTTTGGCTTAGTTACATATTCTAAAAGAGGCAAAGAAGACATAGAGATGTAGGAGTTTAAAGTGCCTGGGAGCTTGGGGTTTGTTGGCCTACTCCCCTGTCCATGTGGCTAAAGCTAAGGAGTTTGGACAGTGACTTCCTCCAAAATGAGAGCTTTGGGGAGGAAGTCACACAGTGGATGCTAGGAGCCCTGGCTGGTCCTCTCACAAGGATATTTGTATGTCTGAATGCCATGCTCCATCACTGAATGAACATGGAGGGCCAATGCCTGGGGAGAGGGTGAGGTGCTCCCCCAACTGTCCTCTCCCTCTGAGAATCCTGTTCTTAACACAGCTCCGTGGAGCCATATTGCTGAGAACACTGGCTTCCCAGGAGAAACACCAAGACACCTCTTGGGACTAAGAGCCCTCTTCCTGCTCATTTGCCTGTGAGGCTGAGGCTGCCCATCTGCTAGCTAAAGCAGTTCTCTGATGATCTTCACAGTTTTCCATCTGGACAGTAGTACCCTTTGGGACCCAACTCTGCCTGATGTTTTCTGCCTTGCCCTCTGTACTCTGTCCCTCCACATGTACTGCTGCATAGTGGAATACTCTCTCCACTTGCCAGGTTTTCACCCCTGGGCATGGGTAGATGCCCTCTTTAGCCACCAGAACTGCCCATTGTCCTTTCCTCTAGGAAAACCCCTCTTGCAAGAGCACCTGATATTTTTTCTTTCCTAGAACTTATTGCAGTTCATGATTTTAAAAATGGGTTAAAATGTCCTCCTCTCCCATCACAAACCCCACGAAGGCAGAAGCAAAGCTTGCTTTGGCCCAGAATAATAGCCCTAGAGTGTTTCCTTCTGCTCGGCACACTGGCTCTTTAACTAAAAGTCTTCCCCACCACCCTCTGAGGCAGGATTTACAATTTCTGCTTTATCAGTACAAAGCTCAGAGAAGTTCAACAAGCTACCCAAGGCCACACAGCTGCACATAATACCTACATCTCCCCGGCTCCAAGTCTGTTATTTGAACTGTTGACACTAGCTGCATCACGGCACCAAGGACTTTGACACAGTTCAGCAGTCCAGTAGGTTCCCACATACTACATTTGAGCCAGCAATCTTGTTCCTTACTTGGATGTTGCATGACTTTTCCTGGAGAAATGTGAGCGAATATCTATTCTCTCCAGTTAGGGCTCGGACAATGGACCCAAGATTCAACCCACATCTGTTTGGTAAACCAGTGAGTTTATTGGGGTTACTTACAGGAACATGGTGACTCAAATGCAACTGCATCACTGAAAGCCCACCCCACCTTAAGGTGAGGACTCACAAAAGCTGCACCACTGGGATGCCTTGAAGAACAATCTCCTCTCCTTGAACAACTGTTTACTCCTTATTTGTATTGAAGAAAGGCCTCGTGAATATTATAAGGTTCGTGAGCTTTCTGAGTTTTGTAAGTTTTGTGAGCTTCTGAGTCTGGTAAACCTCTCTCCTTCCTCCATGACGGAATGTTCTAGCTTGGAGGTAATAGCTACACAACACTGAGTGATATTCTCTGTGTCCCTTGTGCTGCCTCAGACCTGTGGGCCCAGTCGTGGTGGATACCTGAAGACACACAATAAGGCTCTCCTCTATAGTCAGGCTGAGGTTGGGAGGTTGACTAGACTCCTCAACTTACCTTGATGGATTCTTTCCTGGATTCAGGATGCGGGTTCATCTCTTGGTAAGTGCAAAGCTAATAAGCACAACCAGATGAAAAAGGAATAAAGAAAGGTTTATGACTGTGGCAAGGAAGGGGAGGATAGTAGTTATTTCCAAAGCAACACCTTTCTTGAATAAAGGAAGAATGGGAGTTTTATTCAGGAAACCTGTATTTGCATGAGAAAGTAGTTTAGAGGTGGCAATATTCCTAAGCAAGTTCAGTTCAACATGTACATTGTTGAGCATGCTTGAGTAGATTTCAAGAAGGAAAGATGGTAGTTGTAGTTTGCTTCTCTCTTGATGTGATAAATCACTGACCAAAAGTGACTTTGGAGAGGAAATGGTTTATCTGACTTGCAGGTTATAGTCCATCACTGAGGGATGCCAAGACAGGAACTCCAGACAGGATAAGATAAAAACTGAAGCAGAGACCACAGAGGAACACTGCTTACGAGTCTGCTTCCCCTAACTTGCTCAACTACCCTTCTTATACAGTCCAGACCCACCTGCCTAGGGACAGCAGCACCTACAATGGGACAGGACCTCCTACGTCAATTAACAATCAAGAAAGTGCCCCACAGACATGATCACAGGCCAATCTAATAGAGAAAATTCTTCATTTGAGGTTCCCTCTCTCCATATTTTCAAGTTGGCAACAAAACTAACCAGAACAATGGCAGACACATTGCTTGGCATGTTTAACGCAATGTCATAATGATAGATAGAAATACTTCTGGGCATGTTTAGCTTGCATTGTAAAGATGGCAAACAGAAACACACTTGAACATGCTTAGCTTTTCCCAGAATGGTTTTAGCCAAAACTGAAGGAAAGACTTTCTGAAGGGGTTAATATAGGAGTTTGCCCCTACGGGTGTCTTGGGATACCACCTTCATTGCTCTGGGACCATATTGAGTAGAGGGAAAATTTACCCAGAGTCTGCCTGATCACCCATCATGTCTTCCATGGAGTCTTTCTGCTAACCTCTGAGTCCCTCATAGGATCCAGGTAATAGGTAAGTGCTCCTGACCCAGAGCATTGTGCCTGGCTCTGTCCACAGAGGTTAGTACCTGTTCCATGGTGGCCAAGTACCCAGGCTATCACTAGGGTTCTTCTATCCAAAGGGAGGCTGGCACACTGTGTGCAAGCAGATGGGCCTAGTCTATGCTAAGGTTGTCTATAGGGCAGGGAGAAGAGAAGATTGGACACATTGTCTGTCACTGCAGATGTACCAGGTGTGTCCTTAGAGCTCTGGCAGAGTGACTGTAGCCAAGCCAGTTGGGATCCAAAGCTCCCAGGATGTATTTGTGTGATCTGGCTGGGAACAGGGGTAGAGGAAGGAGAGCCAAAGAGCCAACATGAGCATATGTTCACACTCTCTCTCCCTTTACTGCCCCTCTTCTAGTTCCTTCTTTCTTGTACTGTTGTGATATGTTCCATTCCAGATGGTCAACTCTGAGCTTTGGTCCCTGCCTTGCTGAATTTCTATCTAATGGGAAATGCACTAGAGCGGAGACAAATCTCTCATCTGGCAGGTGTGAACTTAAGGAAATAGTATTATGGTCTCTGGGAAGGAGCTTGGACTTAAGAGCGTAAGCAGGCCTACACCCAAAGGAAGAACACAGTGATACAGGAGTTTGTCCCTAAGGGTACCTACCTTACTTACGTGCTAGCCAGGACACCCTCCCTTCCAGAAGTGGGGGGTGGGTGAGGTCAGTGAGAGCACAGCACCCTGAAGGAACAGCAGGAGGTAATAGAGAGAAGAAGGGAAGACGAGTGTCCTGGTTGGGAATGAAGTGTGCAAGTTCCCACTGTGGGAGTCAGGAAGACCAGCTGATGAGAGTCAGAGAGAGCCAGAGATATGGTGAGAGATGAGATTCTGCATAGATGAAACACAGGAGAGGGGTAGGGAGGATCCTCCTACTCGTGGCTGAGAGGGTACACATTTTGGGTATGAATTGGGGAGGAGAATGGATGGTGTCACCATTTGTCACTAACATGCAGAGGTGTTTAGTAGGTACACGACACTGCTCCGAGAAGCCCAATAAGCCTCCTAATGAGGGGAATATAAAGGACAGAGTGCAGTCCAAAGCTCTGGAACTATGCACCTGACAAATCATGACAGTGCAAGAAGCCAGGCAGGAGAAGAGGAATGCACACCACACACAAACATCTTATACACTGGTTCTGATTATCAAATGTTGGACAAAAAGCTGAGATGATTTAAGAAATTGGGTAGTCAAGATGACTGGAAAGCTTTGAATTTTTAAAAAAATATTTTATTTATTAAAAAACTAACCTTCTTGGATGTTTAAGAGACATACTTTGAGGCCTGTACTAATTTGGTCAGAGGGACATAAAGGAAACTTTTTGCTCCTTGCCCTCCTAGGTCGACTAGTTCCAGGGGACTATAAGCATCTCTCAAAATGTCCTGCAATTGTGGTGGTTCACCTGTCCTCTTGATCAGGGAGGCTGAGGAGACCCCACCACATGGACTTGAACCAGTGTCCAGTCTACAAAGAGGAGGGTCAACACAGAGGCATCACTTCCTCCATGCTTCCAAGCGAAGCCAACCATGGCCGAGCAGGACCTATGACTTGTCTTCACATAGGCGGAACTGGTAAAAAAAAAAAAAAAAAGGAGCCAGGGGCTCCTCCCAAGCCCATGTGACCCCTGAGGAGCAGATCCTCAAATGACCTTAAGAGTAAAAATAAATTGGTTTATCTGGGCCAACTGTATGGTCTTAAACACCCAAAAGAAAGTACAACCAAAGATTAAAGGGGCCATTGTAATTTTTAAGAGTCCATATGTATAGCTAAAGGCTACATAACAAGCAACAGTGCCAGATAGGAGATACCTTCTTTTGAGTTGTTGGCCAGGGTGGCCCAAGGGACTCCCAGATAGTAACCTAGCATAGAACTGGGAAAATGAACAGCAGAATCCAATCTTATCTAAAGGAATATTGACAACCGGTTGCTGCTAGATGAGAAGCAGCTGACCTTCCTAAAACAAAGAACTCTAGATAGGCTGACTAGATTCACCAGATGGAGAAATAGTGAGGAATGGCTGGGGGTGCTGACAACCCAGCAGACAGTAGCAGGGATAACAGAGTATAAGGGCTCTAGTGAGGAGAAGGAGGCTATGGGTGGATGCCCAATGGGAAGTGGGTGTACAGTTGAATAAGATGGTTTGGGATGTTCTGTGTGATATACACACAAAAAAAATCAACAAATTTAAAAAATGAATTATGTTTGAGGAAGAAGCATAAAAAGTTACATCATGTTAATTAGTAGAGGTGATAAACATTACCATTGAAATCTACCTGTTAACTTTATAGATGTACACAGGTGCCAAGGATCTGAGTGCAACCGAGTATGACTAGTAATAATCAGATACATACAGATTAGCGATGCATGCGCCAACATCTCAGTGTTATTAGCAAAAACAACGAGTCTTTCTGTAAGAAACAGTATATTTTAAAATGAAATGGAGATCTTTTTTAAAGGTTAAAAACTCATTCAATTTTATGTCTCACAGGGTTTATACTGAGTTCAATATTGTATATCTGTATTAATTCAACTGTGAACCTAAAAATTTACAGCCACTTTTGAAAGAGATGTATCTTTGCTCTGGAGTATGTTACTGAATATGTTAAAG
>NW_008359594.1:152805-171612 GCF_000622305.1 Nannospalax galili
TCTAAAACAGAAAAAAAATACGGTAAGAAAATAAAAATATATTTAAAAATATTTATATTTTTATTTTATGTGTATGAGTGTATTGCTTACATGTATGTGAGTGCACCCATGTCATGCAATGCCATGGAGGTCAGAAGAGGGCGTTGGATTCCCCTGGAACTGGAGTTAAGGATGGTTCATAGCCTCCATGTGAGTGCTGGGAATCGAACCTGGGTCCTCTGCAAGAGCAGTCAGTGCTCTTAACCACTGAACCATCTCTCCAGCCCCAGAAAGCTTTGATTTGTAACTACCATTTTTTTCATATACTGAAAACCCCTAAATAATTATTTTTCATGAGCAAATTAAATTTTATATTTGCTTCTTAGAGTTATCAAGGTAGCCAGTGCATTCAGAATAGATATCTTCAGAGATCAGATTCACTGCTTACATTATCAGGGAATAGAGGAACTGGACTCAGGAAGTAAGTCATTCGATGCCCTTCCAGCTGGAGTGGTGTGGTTTTTTCCCATAGCCAACTGTACATTTTCCTCATGTTGGGGCAGACATAGACTACATAAGGAAGTTATTCTTTTATTTCAGATTCAGTGTTCATTGGAGTCTTTGGAAGGTCTTTCTAGGACAGAAGCAAGCTCTTATTTCTGCCACATGACCTTGAGGAAAAGTAAAATTCTCTGTCCCTCAGGAGGTGACCAGTGATTTAGGACTCTATGAACAATGAGCATTCTGCACTCATACAGGCACTAAGCCCACAGCCCACCAAAGAAACTATTCGAATGTATGCTTTCCCTATCTGTGAAGGGGATGACAATGTTTTCAGGGCCACTGTAGCGCCCTGGGTGGGACACCCAGCACCATGCAAGCACCTCAGGGCCATGGTAACTCAAACTCATGGCATGTATAAACATGTCATGCTCATGAACCCTCCAGGTATATATGCATATTGATACACATGTGTATGAAGATACAGAGAGAGACAGAGATTCCAAATAGAAAACTAGTTTAAGAGAGTTTTTGTTTGCATTGGATTTGCATAGAGCCAGACTAAGTTGAACTACACACACACACACACACACACACACACCTGAAACACTCAAGAAAATGCCCAACTCTGCTTTTAGGTAGCTTTCTGTGGACTCTCAGTCCTTCTCAATTGCCAATCTTAGCACATTCTTTTTCTCAGGCCTCTAAACTACCCATGTTGACATCCTTCTCCTCCAGTCTCTTCTTCCTGAATACTTCCTTCCTCCAGGCTCTAAAAACACTCACCTGATCATGGAGAGTGCCAAGTGCTTTCTTGTCTCAGTGACCTCCGCATACTAAGGCGACTGCCTAGAGTTGCCCCAACATCTGACCACAACTGCTCAGCCTTTAGGTCTGAGATGAAATGTCACTTTAAAGCAACTTCCCTGGAACTTCCTCACACTCATTTACTTTTATCTGAGGTTCGGATTACTGTTTGCAATTGCTTGTCTGCTGCTTTTGTGATGGTCTGAGTCTCGACCTCCACCAGCACCCCAGGGTGGCAAGGCTCACCACCACAGCTCCAGCAACTAATAAAAGATCTGCAAAGAGTATACTCAAAACAAAATTGTTTTGTGACTAAACAGAAGAGACTTTGCATAAACACAGCTAGACCTAAGAGATCTCCCATCTGGGCTCACTTTTCTCCTGAAGTTTCCCTTTGTTCTTTTCCTATTTTGAAATCCAAAGCTGTCCAACTTGAATTTGGAGCTGTGCTTATGAAGTGCAGCTTTGCAGTGTTGCCCATCTCACCCTGAAGCAAAGGCTGTCAGGTCCCTGTTCCTGAGTCCAACAGGAGTGGACCACATGCCAGAGCCAGGAGTGCAGCTCTGGCCCTTGTCCCAGTAGGCTGAAAGTGCTGGGACTCTAAGAGCTCACCTAATTCCACACTGGTGGCTTCTGGCTCCATTAGAGTCCCCAGGCCCTGCCGGAACAACCCTGGGAAATGTCTTCTATCACTTCCCAAATGTCTCCAGAGGGTAGGTTCCTGTCACCCATAGCTGCTGCCAGCTTCCTAGTGCAGCCTTTACTGCCTAGCTTCTCTGCCCTACCTCCTTCCACCCTCATTCTCACCCAAATGAATGACTTCATCTTCATCTCCTGGAGACCACAACTGGGGGCTGAAGGCTATGTCAAATGTCACTGCCATACAACACAGTCAGGAGCTGATCAGCTGGGCACCCAAAAGCAGTGGTCCTGTAACATTATAATGGAGCTGACAATTCCATTTGTTGCCTATAGCAGAAGGCCTCCAAAGATGGCACAGACCCAGAGCCCTGGGATTTAGTGAGAATTCACTTCACTTCTTGGTCTGCAAATAGCCCATGAAAAGAAGCCCACAAAAAGGAGCCCGTGCCTCCGTACCCTGCTCACAAGCCCAGTGACTGCTGACAGACTACTCAGTGTGGACCAATCAGAAAACGATACACTGACTAAAGGGACTTGGGGGTGGAGAAAAGGGAAATATAAGGCTTGCCCCCTCCTGCATTAAATGAGCCTGCAGCACCTCACCTAGTGCTTGCTTCTACCTGACTCCCAGTATCTGTATGTTGACTCCGCACCTCTTGTCCCCCCTAATCGGCAGGGGACCCGATCCAGGTCAGGGTCTTCTCAGCTGGCCTAAGGAGACCCCAACACCTGGCACCCAAACAGGGACCCTGCCCACGGTGTTGGCAACACCCAGAACCTCGGTTCATTCAGTAAGTAGGCCCCTGGACTTGTCTGTTTCTTCGGCTGCTTGACGGTGAGCAAGTGGCCCCCTCTTGTGTCCCCTCCACCTTGAGGCAGCTCAGCAATCAGGCCCTGGCTCCCCATATTTTGAACAAGTTCTTCACCAATGGTCCTTACATTTACAAACCCACTATGATTGGTATAATTTACTAAAGCCAGTCTTTGAACCCTCATTCTTTCTAAACTGGCGCACAGCCTATGACGATCAGGCTGAAAACCAGGCATGCCTAAATCTCCAATATGGCCTCAATGTTACGTTGGACATGCTCATGGGACACGGACAATATACTGACCCCATCTCCCAGTCTACTATTGGCCTCCATGCCTATTTTCAACAAGTTTCTGACTTGGCCTTTAAGGCCCTTAAATGTCGCTCCCTCTGTGACCCACAAGTCTTTTTCTGTAATTTGATTCAACAGTCAGGGGAGTCCTTCACGGACTTCCTTACCTGTGTCACCGAGGCAGTAGAGCGGAGGGTGGAGTCTGGACCCACCCGAGAGCTGCTTATCAAACAGTTAACTTGGGAGGGCCTAAACACCCTACTCGTAATGCTATCATGCCTGTCTGCAATGATAACATTCACAAATGGGTACTCGCTACCAGAGACTTAGACCCCAGGGCGGGCCCTATTGAGGCTTTGACTACTTCCTTGGAGACTTTTTTGTCTCAAGGAAAACCCACCCACTTTGGTGCATGGGAAGGCTGCTGGAACTGTGGGGGGGGCTTGGCCACTTTCATAGCCACTGCCCAAAAGGTACAGCCCTCCCCAAGACTTGCTGCCCCAAGTGCAAAAAAGGGTTCCATTGGGCTAAAGACTGTAGGTCACAGGCTCAACCGGACTCGGCTCCTTTAAACTCCACCTGGGGGCACCCCTCAGCCCCGCCCATAAGAGGGGAAATGAGACAGATATTATGGACACTCCCAATCCTCAACCACTCCCCACTAATGACCCTGTTCCTAGATAGAACTGCCATAAAGGGCCTAGTAGACACAGGGGCTGATGTCACCATTATATCAGAAACTGAATCCCTTAAATTCCCTCATTGGAAATACTGGCCAGGCCCACCAATAAAAGCAGTTGGCAGCACACAAGGTACCAAGCTGGTCACATGTCCAGTATATTGGAAGGGCTTGTATGGGAACCAGGGCACAGTTACCCCCATAGTAGCGGACTTCCCCGTAACTTATGGGGCCGAGACACCCTAGAGGACATGGGCGCAGTCCTTACCATGGATGACCGTACCTTTTATGATGATATTATTCTCTACGATAACTTGGGACTGTCAGGGAAAGGACAACACCTTGCCCAACACCCCCAATCCTAACGGCCACTGCCTGCTCAGGATTGACTCCAATCTTGGCCCCTAAGCCGCTCCCCATCACCTGGCTCTCTAATGATGCCATTTGGGTAGACCAGTGGCTTATACTAGAACCTAAATTATCTGCCCTCAAAAATTTGGTAGCTGAACAATTGAGGTTTGGCCACATCGAGCCTCTCTCAGTAAACATAATACCCCAATATTTGTTATTAAAAATAAATCGGGGAAATACAGACTCCTCCAAGATCTTAGAGCAGTCAATGCCCAGATGGAAAAGATGGGCTCACTACAAGCAGGCTTACCACACCCTATAGCCATCCCCCCATCCCATTATGTCATAGTACTTGATATCCAGGATTGTTTCTTCCAAATCCCTCTAGTGGAACAAGATAAACCTCACTTTGCCTTCACAGTATGGGAGCCCAACTTTCAGAGAACAGCCAAGAAATACCAATGGAAGGTACTACCACAGGGTAAGAAAAATAGCACCACAATCTGTCAATTATATGTTAATAAGGCCTTAACCAACATCCCCAAGGACCTAATTGTCATCCACTATATGGATGACATACTGCTAGCACACAAATATCACAATACTTTACAGGCTGCAATACCCAATCTGATTGCCAGTTTAAAATGTCTAGGTCTCCACATTGCACAAGACAAGTTACAATACATCCAACCTTTCACATTCCTTGGCTACCATATAGATACTGTGATTAAATAGATACAGTAATTAAACCGCTTAACCCTTCCATCTTGCAAAAAACTGTATATACCTTGACTGAGCTCCAAGAACTTGTGGGACTATAAACTGGCTCTAATAATTTATACTGGTCCCTGACTTGGAATTCTGGGCCTTGTTCTCCCTGTTGGAAGGCCATAATTCACCAACTTCAAGGATCCCTCTCAACCAGTCAGCTAAGGATCTTCTTAATAAGATAGATCATATACTCTGGTCTGCATCACTCCAACGTTATGACCCAGCAAAACCATTACTGGCCTTGATCCTCTGGACAAAAATGGTGTCTTGGAGACACTATGGCAGCAAGACCCCCTGGCATGGATCCACCTGGCTACCTCAGACCTAACTAGGCTTAGCTTTAAATATGATATTGCCTTCAAGTTAGCAACTAAGGCCCGACAAACAGCCAGGTGCTATGGGCAGACTCTCTGGCTTTCCAACTAATGATGTCTGGGTTCACGGGGGAGTTGGGTAACCACACCTCCAGATAAGCAACTGGCCAGCCTGTCCTGTTTGGAAATCACCACTCAGCCACATGCTTCCCCCTGCAAAAATCCCCTACCTTTAGCCACTCTAGCCTTCTCGGATGCCAATAAGTCCTGTTATGGCATTGTCATTCTGTGCATGGGAAAGGATGACACCTGTTACGTACAAGCCAATCCCGGTTCTGTCCAGTTGGTGGTGGTCCTGGCCTTGTTAAAAATCTTCCAAGTCTGCCAGACTGAGCTGCTCAATATATTCTCCGACAGTTAGCATGTGGTTCAGGCCCTCAGATGTCTTCGCTTTGCTCAGGTAAAAGGCCACCAAGGATCCCATCCCTAGAATGATGAGAGCTCTCCAGATTATCTAAGATAACAGACAATGGCCCTGGCACATCTCCCACATAAGATCACACACCAAGCTCCCTGGGATCTTGGCAAAGGGAAATGACAAAGTAGATAAACTTATTATGTCTGTAGAGATTCCTCTACTAGAACAAGCCAGAGCCTTACACCAACAATTTCACGTTTCTCCTTGCAGTCTTCACCGCCTTCTACCCAACCTACCCATTTCTCAATGCAAACATCTGAGCAGATCCTGCATTACATGTGCACCCCTTGCTCCCTTAGGCCCCCTCAATCAATATGGAGTTAACCCGCGTGGTCTCCTACCCAATGCCCTCTGGCAAATGGATGTCACCCATTATAACTCCTTTGGTAATCTTAAGTATGTCCATGTCATTGCTTACACCTACTCCTCCTTTCTTTTCGCCATCGCTCAAACTGGTGAAAAGGCCTCACATGCCATTAAAGCAGTCAAATCAGCAATGCTGGAAACAGGAGTGCCATGGACCCTAAAAACTGATAATGGGCCAGCTTACACCTCTCTACAATTCCAATTATTCCTATCAACATGGAAAATTAGCCACTCCCTTGGCATCTCTTATAACCCACAGGGACAAGCCATTGTGGAACAGGCTAATAGGACCCTCAAAGAAACATTACAAAAATTTGTTACCCCTGAGTCTAAAAGGGACCCACACCTGGCTCTAATTGAAGCTCTATTCAGCATTAATTTCCTGTCCTTCGATGAAAATGGGCTGAGCCCAGCCTACAAACACTGGACTACAATATCTAGGCCTACACCCCTGCCACTAGTGAGATGGAAAGACCCCATAACATGTCAATGTTAACAAGAGGGCGAGGCTATGCTTGTGTGTTTCCTCAGACAGAAACAAAGCCAGTATGGGTTCCAACGAGAGATGTGAAAGCAGCAACCGGCCAACAGGACCCCCAGGACCCAGAGACCTTGCAGCTATCTGGATAATTGGTTTGCTCTTCCCCACCCCTGCCATGGCCCACAACTTCTGGGCCTTGGTCCCCTCCCCATCTATACTCTTGCCCTTATCACTTCATTCCCTAGCCTACCCCACCCTCTATTCAACTAATTCTATGCTTGGTCTCCCCACCATGGACCCAGTTACTTCCTGGGACTCACTCAATGGCTCCTGGCCCCTAAATAACTCTCTATGCTTCACTACCAACAACGCATTCTCATGCATTGGGCTGTTCAACCTGCCTGTCCAAGATTATGCCAGCAGTGCCTCCTCGGGTTACATGCTTATACTCAAGGGCCTTTCCCCTACCTTCAACAACACTGATGTAGCCTCGGTCCTCACTGCACTGGGGACAATCATAACAGGGGAGGCAGAGGGGACTGCCACCCCTCTGCCCCCATTTTGCCCTGCTATTCTACACCCACCACTCCCCAACTGCCCATGCACATGCTCCCTTGCATCCTTTTTCCTTGTGCTCCCTATACCGTGGCAGAGATGCCACCCTAAGCCCAACCATGCCATCTCTCCCTTTTGCCACTTCAGCCACTCTCTGTCTAATTCCCCCCTAGGATCTTGGAGACAACTGGCCCCCACCTATCCCTGCGGCATTAAGATCTCCCATAGCAACCATGAACCAATACTTGGTAACTGGGACCTCTGTGGTCTGCATGCCTACATGAACATGAGGCCATTACTGGCACAGCAGGGCCTTCACCTTTCCAACGGCACTTACACTAACACCAATCCCTCTATTTGTGCCAAAAACAAAATCCTTACATCCATTGATCACATGACATCCTGGCCCCCTACCCCCATTTGTGTGCAGCCCCCGTTTTCCTTATTGCTAGCCAATGTTACCTCTGACCCTTGGGGACAACTCAACTGCTCCAATACCAACACCACCTGTGTACTGGTGGCCTGTTAGAACCATCCAGTTCACATAGTTCTATTTTTGCGTGAATCTGCTGCCCTTTGGGTTCCAGTCACCAATGCAACCCACTTCCATGTGGTTACCCTTATAGAGCAGACAGCCTTGTCACAAGCCCCCCACTTAAAACGGGATTTTGGGGTCACTGCCACTCTCATCTCAGCCATCATCCTTGCATTAGGTTCGGCTGCCACCACTGCGGTGGCTATCACCCAATCCTCCACTACTGTGGAGACACTCAATGAGGCCCTGTCCAAAACCTCCTCTACCTTTCACACTCAGTCCCTTATCAATCAGCATCTCCACCACGCAATTAATGTGTTACAACAACAAATTGATCTCTTAAGTGAAGAGCTGGCAATTACCAAAGACATGGCTCTGCTAGCTTGTGACCCTCACTTTAGGTCACTTTGTCTCACCCCCTATAAAGTACAGAATATTACTGAAGTGTGCCTAGAACTCGTGCACTATATTCACGGCCACGGGAATCAAAAGTTTCTTACTTTATATTACCAACTAATCAAATTATTGCTCTAAATTAAACCCATGCCCCCACACTGGACATCAATTCAGGGTTCTTAGAGAAAATCTGGTCTAATCTAAAAGCACTGTTTGACCCGTCTTGGATCATCACTTACCTACTCCTGACAGGCATAATTATTCTTCTCTTTCTACTTCTTAAATGGCTTGTTCTTCATTCTCACAGTCAGAAAAAATTCAATCACTGGGCATATCAGGCCCTCAGAGCAATACACGAAGATGATTTCAACCCACCCTATGCAGCCTGACAGACTTGGCTTACACAAATGTATGAGGCCTCCTACAGATAATTACCCACCTTGACTGATCCCCTGGGATGATACCCCTGGAGGGCTGGTAGTCAATGACAGGTACACTCCTGTTGGGCTGAATCAACCTAAGCCAGGACGTGAACGTGTACGCCCATGCTCCAACGATGGGTAAGGTTTATGCCCGAATAGGACAACCTAAGACAGGCACAGTCCATGATTCTGGGGTCATCCTGAGGTGGAGCTGCCTACAGGCTCTCACTGGACAGTCATTTTCAAAGAAAAGGGTGGAAATGTAGCAGGAGGCCTCCAAAGATGGCACCGACCCAGAGCCCTGGGATTCAGTGAGAATTCACTTCATTTCTTGGTCCGCAAATAGCCCACCAAAAGGAGCCCGCACCTCCATACCCTGCTCACGAGCCCAGTGACTGCTGACAGACTGCTTGGTGTGGACCAATCAGAAAACGATACGCTGAATAAAGGGACTTGGGGGCGGAGAAAAGGGAAACATAAGGCCTGCCCCCTCCTGCATTAAACAAGCCTGCAGCACCTCACCTAGTGCTTGCTTCTACCTGACTCCTGGTGTCTGTTTGTTGCCTCCGTGCCTCTTGCCCCCCCTAATTGGCAAGGGACCCGATCCAGGTCAGGGTCTTCACAGCTGGCCTGAGGAGAACCTGCAACAGTTGCCTATGAGCATGCCAACCATTCTGACTTGAAAGTGTCTACCTCACTTACTCTTCATGTTGATACTTGTATAAACAATCCTACTCAGCCACCAGTGTCCTGAAAGCATAGCAACACAATTATGGAAGCACCTAATACATGTTAAAGATAACATAGCCATGGCGCCACTTTGTGCTTTTGCTATGCTTTTATCTTTGGTACTACTTGTTAAAACATGAGTTCTTTAAATGCTTCCTTTATTAGATACATGTTTTGAAAATATTTTTACTATCCTGCACTTGCCTTTTTATGTCCCTAAGAGAGTCTTTTACTTGGAGTGTTTATGTTGTTTGTGATATCAGGTTTGCTAAATTCCACAGATGGTTGTGCCCCACCATGGAGCTATCACATGGGCCTGACGACTGGGACTCACAGCTCTAGCAACCCATTCAGGAGCCCAGGGAGTTAGAGGGGTCTTAGGATTCAGATATCCCCTGTGCTGGAACCACACACATACCTATCAGAATGCTACAATCCCAGCCAGGTGGCACTGTAATGACTTGCTTTTCCAAGGGATGACTTTCTCTTCCAAGAGAAATGTGCTTTCATTTCTATGATTCAGAAGATAAATGACCTTCAAAACCATTGTGCTAGGAGCATCATGACTAAGGGATCAGCACAGATTGATGAGTTCAGTCCTCAGATGGACTTGGTGGAAGTCGGGGCAAGTTGCACTAAATACTCATGCAGGGAGGAAGCTACATGAATAGAATTTGAGATTTTATAATATTAAATTCCTAGGTAGTTAGGATTTCCCAAGTTACTTAAAAAACAATGTTTTAATTTAAAAAATATTGTATATTTTGTTGTTGTTGTTGTTGCAAGAAAGTACAGTCAAGGCAAGCTTACTTAGGTCAAGGGGGTTGTTTTACAAGCTAGGCAGAATGCACGGAAAGAACAATGAAGCGTGGGCTGGGGATGGAGCTCAGCTGGTACACTGCTGGCCTCAAGCAGATGAGGCCCAGGGTTCAATCCCCAGCACCACGAAAAAGAACAAGGAGCAGGATTCTCATTTCTTCTCTCAAGGGCTAGTAAGAGCTTAGATCCTCTGTTTTGGAGGGCTGATGGGTATATCCATTATTATAAGAGAAAAGAATTTTTTTTCAAAATTAATTT
Organism: Nannospalax galili; assembly: GCF_000622305.1. NCBI lineage: Eukaryota > Metazoa > Chordata > Mammalia > Rodentia > Spalacidae > Nannospalax > Nannospalax galili. Next base: position 162,992 of record NW_008359594.1, read on the forward strand.
TGTTGAGATAGTCTGCATATGATAAAAAATACAAAATTATATTCCATGAAGTTTGACAGAGATACATAGGTAGCTGCCACCAAGACCACAGAACATTTCTGTCACTCCCCCTGGCATCCCATGTCCCTTTGCTGCTAGTGCCTCTGGCTCCCTGGCTTTCTGGTCTCAGTTGTTCTCTGCTATAATTTCTCCTTGTGTAGGCTCACAGAAATGACTTCTATCATATGTTTATTGTTTTCTGACTTTGTTCCCTTAACAGGATGCTTCTGAAAGGCTCTTGCATACATCACTTTCATACTTTTTCCTTTTTACTGCTGAATGATACTATACTGTGTAGATTAATAAATTACAGTTTATCTGATCACCACTGGATAGACATTGGAGTTCTATTTCTGAATAAAGTGCCTGCCTTCTGTGAACTTGCATTTTTCTGTCTCATAGATAAATACTTAGGAGTAGGATTTGCTGGACTGTAGAGTAAATGTTCCTTTAAATCTATAAGGAACTATCAACTTTTTGAAAGTGACTATACCACTTTGCACTCCAACCAACAATGATGAGATGTACAGTTATTCCACAGCTTTGTCAGCACTTGGTATTGTTTACCTTTACTGTTAGCCATTCTGATAAGCATATATGGACATCTCAATGTGATTTTAATTTATATTTTCCTAGTCATGTTATACATTAAGTATCTTACATGTACTTACTATTTCTTTATTTTCTTTGTTTGAGGTGACTCTTCAAAACACTTTTTTTTCCATCAAAATATAGGACCATCCTCTTTTTATCACTTAGATGAAACGTGAGTTCTTTAAATGCTTTGGGACATTTGTCTTTTATTAGATGCATGTTTTGAAAATATTTTTTCTATCCTGGACTTGCCTTTTCATGTTCCTAACAGTGTCTTTTACTTCAAGTGTTTGTGTTGTTTGCATTATCAGATTTGCCAAATTCCATAGAGGTTTCCCTATATGCATTCCTTGAACCATGTATCCACTCTGGGGTGAACACACTGACAAGAGATTGAGTTGGCATGAGGGGCTAACTGGCACTCAGGTGTCAAGATAAATAGGTGTTGAGGATGGGGATAGTGTGTTCCTTCACATAGAGAGACAGCTGAACTGATAAGACTGGTATGCTAGCTGCCTTACCCCATCCCACATTTCTATTCATTGAGCAGCCAATGACTACTGAAAACCAGCTCCATTCTGTTAGGACACATCATTGACTGCAATGAGAATATTCAGAAGGTTATGCTTCATGTTTACCAAGCTCTTTTCTTCCCACCCCCTGCCCCAGTGCTTGGATTACAGGCCTGTACTTCCATGAATGCTTTATGCAGTTGGAATAGAACACAGGGCTAGGCAAACAGTCTACCAACTAAGCTACATCTCCAGCATTTGCCAAGCTATTTCTAAAAAAGAGTGTTTTGTAATCTTCAGAGAGCATATTCAGATAGAGCAAACTTCATTTGCATATTTAAGCTTTGATATTTCCATTGTATATATTGTCCTTTTGTGGTCAAAAGAGAGATCCGAGTTTATATTCAGATTCTGCCCTGTGCCAGATTGGAGACCTCTGGAATTCAGTTTTTCATCTGTAGAGTGGAGATAATAATACCTTCCTAGATATTGTGGGAAGGATTAAAAAAGGTTTGTGTAAAACCTAGCGCTGTGTAAATAAAGTATGCAAAGGTTACCACAGCTGTTCAGTAAAGGATTTCTATATTTGTCTTGTTCTAAATATATAGGGGTCTGAAATTGGTTTGTTAAAGTCACATTGAGCTGGAATAGGGTTGAATTGTTATAACTTTGTATTGTAGCACATACATTACTGTGAGCACACTAATAATTATTGTGCCACATATGTATGTGTATATATGCATATATTTATATAAATAACAATTTTTGAAGGTAAAAATCCTTACATCTCTTCCCCCTTCAACCATTCTGATACCTACTCCACTGTATGCTTGTGTTTACCTCTTACACAGGAACTGAGCTTAGTGGAAGCTTCTGAGGAAAACCAGAAGAAATGAGAAGGCTTGGACTGCCCAACCATGGGCCACCAGATTGAGGCAGCCACCTTGGGCAGCTCTGTGGCTCCCTAGGGGATTCTGCTCCTGTAGGCCTATTCCTGCCTTGGTCACACTCTCAAACATGCCTGGCTTCTCTGTCCTGCATGTTCTCGGCCAGCCTTTTCCTCCTGTGTCATCCCTTCACTTCAGCTATTTGTGTATGTCTATGTGTGCCTGCATATGCATGTGTGTGCCTGTATGTGTACATGTGTTCACATATGTGTGTGTAGGTGTACATGACCACAGCGTGAATGTAAAAGTCATAGAATAACTCTTCAGATTCAGGTCTTTCCTGCCACCTTGTAGGGGATCTGAGAATGGACTCAGGTCATCAGGGCTTTACAAAGCACACCTATCTGCTGAGCCATCTCACCGGCCCCTAGACTTTTATATGTGTTCTGAGGACATAAATCATATCTTTGTGCATGTAAGGCAAGGACTTTACCCAGTGCTACTTCATCCCTAATCCTCCTGGTTATCCACTTTGATGGCTCTTAACTTATATCCAGGTGATCCTCTTATGACCTCTTGGTCTCCGGAATCCAGGATATGAACTATCAGGCAGTTCAGGTATGTTCTGATCAGGTTCTCTGGTTGGAGGGCTGGACATGTGTTGTGCGACATTATCACTGGGGAGACATGAACATGTCTGTTCACCCCACATAGTGAACCGACAACAGACCAAAGTAAGGATACCACTAAAGTCCAGCTCAAGCTCAGTGAACCAATGAGTTTTATTGGGGCTACTTACAGAAATATGGGTGAGGGGTTGTATAAAAAGCAGAAATGACTCAGACAGTTGCATAACCAAAAGCCCACCACATCATGAGTGACAGCTCATGAAAGCTGGAAACCTGGAGAAGATTGCCCAACTTGCAGGCAGCTCAACAGGGTAGAGGGTATCTCTTCCAGGCCCTCAGCTGGTCCCTGACTCTTCCAGGTAGCTTAGTTTGAGAGTTCTCTAGGGAGCTCAGCTGGTTTCTGCTTCTTCCAGGCAGCTCACCTGGTCTGAGTCTCTTTTAGGCAACTTGGCTTGTCTGAGAGTGTCTCTCCATAGTCCTTACTGCTTATATATGCTTAGGGAAAAAGAGGCCTAGTATATCTGGTCAGTTTTATCACCTTACCTTAGAACATCCTGTGTGTTATTGTGCTCCCCTCCAAGATGGACAGTTTCATGTCAGAGAAAATCACTACACAACACCATGATGCTGATTACTAACCCATGAGGTCCTAGATCTGAGTACCCAGACCTGTTCTGAATGAATTCATGCAAGTTGAGTGGACCAGAGAAACTCTCAAAGATTCTATGGGGGAGAAAACCCAAGCCAAGAAAGATAGGGAAACACTTAGGGCCTAAGATCCAGAAATCCTTCCTTTTCCTCAAGATTCTAGAAATTCTGGCTCTGACAGCAGAGACTGTTGGTATCTTGTTCAGGTTTCCTTATAAGACTGAGGCACCTCTACTCTAGCTGCTGGGAGTATTGGCTGCTAATGCTCCCAGCTGACCCTCTCTGGTGAACTGCCCTGGGTCCAGGGAGCTGCTTCTGACAGGTTATGTAGTCCAGAATTTCCCTGGCAGACTCATAGTTTATAAGGGGGGCAGTACAAGCTTGGCTGTTAGGAATTCTCTACTTTAAATGTCTAGTTTGGGGTGTAGCTTAGTATAGTTTTTGGAGGGGGTTGAAATAGACTTGTAAGCATTAGCAGCATCTCAAGCTTTCTGTTCATTTAGAGCTACACCTAAGCTGTCTCAAGGCAGCTTTGAAAATGAAACAAAAATTTTATTTTTAACAGCAGTGTTGTATGTACCTGGAATTTTCTCTTTTCTAAGACTGTGACAACTCACTGCTGCACTTACACAGTGTGAGCAGCCAGGGGCTCTGGAGGCATCCCTACATTCTGTGCATTCAATCAAGGCAGCTGGTGTCCAGCTCCACATCCACAGGAGTGTTAATGCTCCTGGGAAGGACAGAATCAGGGCCTAGTTTATCACCCAGCACTTTTTTCAATGTCTGACATAGAAGAAAGTCAAGTTGGAGTTGACACATACTTGTCATTTTCATAGGTGGAAAGATTGTAAGAGCTAGAGTGGGTAGATGACCACAAGGGACTTTTAAGGTTAGACTAAATGCATTTTGAATTGTATATGGTCATGAGCCTATGAAATCCAGGGAATGGAATGTTGTGGTTTGAATGAGAATGTTCCCCATAGGCTCCAAATATTTGGATATTTTGCCCCAAGTTGGTGGCATTATTTTGGGAGGTCTTAGAAGGCATGGCCATGCTGGAGGAAGCATGTCACTGGGAATGGGCTTAGACTGTTCTGAAGCCTTGCCAGACCTCCAATCACTCTTCTTCCTGTGCCTGCTTGAAGATGTGAGAGCTTAGCTTCTGCTCCTACTCCAGCCACCTCTGCTGTCATGCCTCCCCACCATGATGGACTCTTGCTCTTTGGAACCATACGCTTACTAAATTCTTCCATTTATAAGTTCCTTTGGTCATGGTGTTTCTCTCATAGTAACAGAAAAGTAACTATATACAAACATATACATATATATTCATATATATACATATATATATATGAGTTCATTAAATTGGGCAAGGGACAATGGAGGAGGTTCAGGGAGGGGAGCAAATCTAAATGCCATCAAACTATATTGTATAAAAATCATAAAAATTCGATAAAAATGAAAAACAAAATCATAGTAAAATTTTATAAAAAAGAATTAAGCTCGACATTATAGAGAAAAAACTCAAAATCTTTCCAGTTCTAAGATTATGAAAGTATCAAGACTTGTGCTTTCACTGAATTGAATTAAATGACTTTTGGAATTCAGAGGTTATCAATGAATTTCAGAGTTCACAAGTTATCAAGTTCAGCACCTTTTGCATATCATAGAATAGTAGCCTTCATTTGCCGACTCACACTCCAGTGGCAGGGACCTCCCTGCTCCTGTGACTGTGTCAGTGTCATCTTTGAACAGTCCTTCAACTGATGTACATGCCAAGCATATTTAAAAAAATAAATCTTGTTTCACATTTTTTAAAAAGCCCTGTTGCTCTGCTCTTTCCTTTTTTACTGAATTTTTTTTTCTATCCCACATTTGGCTTTGCTTTTCTGATGTGGTGGCAAGTGACAGGTGGAAAGTGGGAGGGGTGTGAAGGAGAGAGGTTGAAAAGATGAACCATCTGAGAGCTGGAGTCAAGCTCTGATGACAGGTCCTAAGGCCAAAGGCCTATTGTGTTGACTTGTAAAGGAGGAATCTTACATTCCTTTTCTGTGGGACAGGAGCTTTGTTCTGCCCACTGGAGACCATGAAACAGAAGATCAATTGCTATCACATCTGAGCAAGGACCTAGAGTATCAGAAAGTTAGCCAAGATAAAGCTCAGAACACAGAGCAAGACAAGAGTCAAGGCCTTCTCATCTCCACCCAGTAATAAACAGCCATTATCATTCCCATCTGAGTGATAGCTGACTTGTTTTCCAGCAGCAGCTTACACAGCACCATCCGTGTACATTGGTCATTTCACTTATTTTCTTTGCTGTACTCAGTTCTTTGTTCTCAAGCACCACAAGTGAACTGTAGAGATAAAAGTCTGCAAACTCAGGGGTATGTTCTTTTTATTTTAAAATTTTATTTATTATTTTTATTTTATGTGTATAAATGTATTGCCTGCATGTGAGTGCACCCATGTTATGCAATGCCACGGAGGTCAGAAGAGGTCTTCAGATTCCCCTGGAACTGAAGGTAATGATGGTTCGTAGCTGCCATGTGGGTGCTGGGAATCAAACCTGGGTCCCCTGCAAGAGCACTCAGTGCTCTTAACCACTGAGCCATCTCTCCAGCCCCCATCAGGGGTATGTTTTTGTTTTTTTTAAAAAAATATTTTATTTACTATTTTTATTTTATGTATATGAGTGTTATGCCTGCATGTAGGTAAGTGTACCCGGGTAGTGCAATGCCTGCAGAGGACAGAAGAGTCTGTCAGATTCTCTGGAACTGGAGTTACGGACAGTTGTTAGCTGCCATGTAGGTACTGGGATTCAAACCCAGATCTTCTGCAAGAACAGTCAGTGTTCTTAACTGCTGAGTCATCTCTCCAGCCCAAATCACTTGATTATTGTATTTGGAATAAGCAAAGCAAGGGTCTGGTCTCCTAAGGAAGAACCCACAATGCAGTCAGTATTTACTTTTACCTGGATTTAAACTACTCATAGCATCAATGTCTACTTTAAGTTTTTTAGAAAGGAAAAATAAATTTATTTAAAGCAAGGTTAGACCATTATTAGCACTAGATGGAAAGAATAGCTTTCTATCTGGCACATTTATATATATTGACAATTAATTTGCTAAGAGACAGCTGAGGCCTCTGTAAATATTTAGTTAATAAGAATAAAGTACCTGATAACATGTTTTTGCTTGGAGTAGAGAAGTCAAAGGATGCTAGCCTAATTTGCATATGTAAATCTTACCTCTAATTCATTGCTTTTTGTGTACACTCAGTAGCCAAATCTTTCAATTTTAATTAAGATAGAATTTATTGTTAAAATTGTGTGTATATGGAGCTGGGCGTGGTGGTGCACACCTGTAATCCCAGCACTTGGGAGGCAGAGGCAGGCAGATCTCTGTGAGTTTGAGGCCATCCTGGTCTACAAATTGAGTTCCAGGCCAGTTGGGGCTACAGGGAGACCCTCTCTCAAAAGGACAAAGAAAAAAATTATGTGTATGCATGTGTACGTGTCTTTGTGTGGGTATGTGAATGTGAGCACAGGTACCCTCAGAGGCCTAGGCTAGGGTGTTAGATACTCTTGATCTGGAAATACAGGCAGTTAGGAAACAAACTTAGGACTTCTTCAAGAGCAGGAAGTGTGATATCTGGTCCAAATAATTGATGGCAAATCCATATTTATATGAGTAGGAAAGATATTTAAAGCACTTTCCTAACCTTTCCTGAGGCTAATGTCAAGAAAAAACTAATATACCAGTCTTTTAAGCTTGCACTTTCGGGGAGACAGTCTATAATGTGGGGACTGCAAAGGGGACTGCAAAGTACAATTACCATTACATGATGACAAGAGTTAAAGAATACAGGGTCATCATGTGAAAATTATAACGTAAATTTCTATTAGTCCTTCAGAGACAGACATTTTTATTATTTAATCCTAATGATCCCATGCTGTGAATACAATTGGTTACTCCGCTTTGTAAGTATGAAATTTCTTATCGATCAAATCAGTATTTTGGATTTTCAGCTGTGGGTAAAATGTTCTCAGTTGAACATTTTATTACCCATCATGATAGGCAGAGAGTATAGACAAAAGCTCTGTATCTGATAACTACATGAAATAGAATCAGTGCAATAATTCTTATGAGCCCAAATGGGAAAGACCAAAAGAATAGTTTCCCTTCCAAAAAAAAAAAGAAAAAAACAAAAACATTCAGACCTTTGGACAGCAATACTGACTATAGGATAGAACATCTGTGACTTATTTTTGCAAATATAGAGTGCTAGTCATAACACTGATAAAATAATTGTTTCCTATTAACTGGATCAGAGATAACTGAAGACGCAAAATTATCACCCCCCCAATATATAACTAATGCGTTGTTCACCAAGGAGAGCAGCCCTAAATCTCCCTCCAATTGCAAGTCCCACACTATACCAGGCAAGGTTGAAAATAATACCACCAGGGAGGGCTATCTAAAACACATCAGTTAGTGTGTTAGTTGTACAAAAAAGACACTGTGCAGTTCACAAACACATCTGATACACAGTCTTGTACTTCATCTTTTTTTTTCTTTAAAAAGAGTGGCTATGTACAGGCAGGCTAAATGCTTTATAGACAAGAAAAACCTTTAAAACCGACTCATCATCATCTTTTTTATCTTTCTTCTCTTTTCATCCTCTTCCTCTTCTTGTCATCCTTCTTTCTTTTGCTCTTTTCAGCTTTGAACCCCCCTTTTAAAATATTTTATTTTTTATTATTTTTATTATGCGTTTGAGTGTATAGCCTGCATATATGTAAGTGCACCCATGTAGTGCAATGCCGGATGCAGTCACTGCCAGCGGTGGCCGCTCCTCCGTTCTCATGGGTGCCACTCCTTCATTCTCATGGGCATCGAAGCTGCTCCTCTGCTCACCCTGGGCTAAGACCTCTCTTCTGCCTGCCCTGGGCTGAGGCTGCTCTTCTGCCTGCCCTGGGATGAGGCCTCTCTTCTGCTTACCTGGTGCTGCCTTCTGTTGTCGCTGGTTCTGCCCGATCCCAGACCCCAGGGCTGGTGAGGAGACTGTATCAGCGGAGCCACATTCAGACACAAGAGACCAGGTTCAGTGACACAGATCTGCTTTATTGCAGGAAGGCACAAGCTTATATAGGGTTAGTGGTCAAATCACAGCACAGCAAGTAGGATACCTTATTAGCATAACAGACAGCATCCTATTAGCATAACAGACAATGTCCTATCACAGGATAGCGGGTAGGATGCCTCATTAGCATAATGGGTTTCAGATTACAGAGCCTGGATTCCTGGAAACCA
>NW_008359594.1:171634-230404 GCF_000622305.1 Nannospalax galili
CAGACTTAACGTCCTATCACAGAATAGAGGGTAGGATGCCTCATTAGCATAATGGGTTTCAGATTACAGAGCCTGGATTCTTGGAAACCATGTGACCCTGACTGTTGCAACATCTAAGTGTTGCAATTTTGGATTCCAAGGGTGGTGATTAGGGAGTGGTGAGCTCTAAGCATCAGTCTCATGATCTGCCAATGGGAGCAAATGTCACAAGGCCTTCCTTGTGGCTCCAGCAGTCAGGCTGTTGCCTTGGGCCTGCTGTATGGCTGTCATTAAGACTTTCACCCTAGGCTCAAGCCTGTCTCCTACAGCCGGAGGAGGGCAGAAGAGGGTGTCAGATCCCCTGGAACTGGAGTTTTGGACAATTGTTAGCCTCCATATGGGTGCTTGGAACAGAACCTGGGTCCTCTGCAAGAGCTGAGCCATCTCTCCACACCTCCCTCCCTCCCCCACTTTGTTGCATCAGGTTTTCCTTTAGCTCTGTAGGCAGCAGCGTTCTTTCCATATTTTTCCTTCAGCACAGCAGCCTTCTCCTAACGCTGCTTGTCACCTGCAGCAAGTTGTTCGGTATCTCTTTCATGTTCTTTGCAACTTCACCAATGGATAAGCCAAGATGTTCTCCTGTGATTTGAAGTCCATAGTCAGAATAGAACAAGAAGTCGGGAGGAGAATTCTTGACTGCATTAGGATCCTCAGACTTACCCCTCTTGGTGAGAATGTAGGTTTTCATTCTCTTCCATAACGTGCCTTGTCTGCTTTGTCATGCTTTTGACTTTTTCCCTTTCTTTAGAAGACACAGTCTTTCACCTCTCAGCACTTCTTAGAAAAGTCTGGGAAATTAACAGAGACATCAGGTGCTACTTCCTTTGCTCCCCTGGTAAGTATGTAGACATTGCAAAACCTGAGATTTCTGTATGCTGGCTTCTTAGGATCAATCCCCTTTTCCCACGTTTAGCAATTTTTCTTCAGTGAGGCACAGAGGTGCGCAGTGACTGTTATGCTCTCACTCGTGCTGGTCTTACCCAATCTTTTCTTTCCTTTTTTCATTTTACTGTGTGTGTATGTGTCCATATGTATGTATGTATGTATGTATGTATGTATGTATGTTTGTATGTATGTATATGTGTGTGTACTCATACACATGTGTGTGAGGTGAGGTCCTCTTACATGTGTGTTTGCATTGTAGAGAGGTCAGACATCAGCCTTGGATGTTATTCCTCAGGTGCCATGCACCTTTTTTGTAGCTAGACTCTCACTCACTGGCCTGAACTTATCAAATAGACTAGATTGCCTGGGCAGTGAGCTCCAGGAATCTGCTTGTCTCCACCTCCCCAGATCTGGCATTACAAGCCCACAACACCACATCTAGCTTTAGAAAAAGGGGTTTGGTTTTCTGAGGATGAAATTTATGTCTTTCTCTTTGCAATACAAGTACTTTACTCACTGAGTTATCTCCCTATCCCCAATATTTTCTTTTCAATGGAGTCTCATAGCTGACTCTTCAGCTCTACCAGCCCTCCTCACCCCCCCATCCCATGAAAAGGAGTTTTAAGTCTTTGGGGGAAAATCAGAAAGTGTGTGTGTGTGTGTGTGTGTGTGTGTGTGTGCATGTGTATGATTCGAAGCAACCCAAAGAAATATAATTTAGTGGCAGGGAAGGTCTCTGTCCCCGCCAGGCCTCAGATTACAGACTGCAGTAATCTGCTGGTGTTTCTAGTTTATAAGACTCTGTGGAATGGCTGTCAGGTGGGTATTTTTTGTCATCACTTTTGGGCCTCATGCCCTCTAGTAATTGTAGCCTGTGTGCTCACAAGGATGACACAAAGAAATCAGATTGCTTGGCTCATTGACTGCTAGAGCACTTGATGGATGCTGTGGTATCAAGTAGCATAATGGGAGCAAACAGCCCACTGTCTCCACCTCACTGGAGTGCATTTTGGTAAAGGTGTCCTGTGTCAAAATCCCATCATTGAAATCAAATGAAGAGAAACAGGATGTGTAGCAAATACAAAAAGGGACTTCTCAGGATTCCAGATGCTATTTTTGTATGAATTAATAATTTGAAAATCTATATATTAATGTGAAGAGCCAAGAATACTCCCCCCAAAATTAGAGCAGGCACAAAGCAAGCATTTCTTCTCCTGCTGCCCTCCTGGAGGTACTCCTTCTTCCTTCCTCTGAAGGAAGACCTTACACTGTATGGCAGAATCATCATTCTTTATCCAGGACAGAAAACATACTACTTGTTCTCCTTCTGGTAGTCCTCTGAATAGTTCAATCACATTGAATAAAACAAGGGAGCTTTGAAATGAACTCAGTGATTTCCTGGCACCAGCTATCATCCAGACTGAGCAGTTCATTTTAGAGTTCATGGGAAATATCTTGAAAAAGAAGGGCTCCCATGAAAATCTTGATTGCCTAGGCCAGTGGTGTTAAACCAGGGAGAATGGTGACCCATAGGTGAACTTTAGCAAAATCTGGAGACATTTTTGGTTGTTACAGCTTATGAGAGGGTACTGGTGTCATCTGGTAGGTAAAGGCCAGGGGTGCTGCCAAACATCCTACAATGTATAAGACTTTCAACTAAGAATTATCTAGCCTCAAATATAAATAATGCTGCTGATAAGAAAGTGCTTTAACTCTTGGAGTGTGTGTGTGTGTGTGTGTGTGTGTGTGTTCTGCAAGTGATCAAAGTCTGGAGTCTTGGCAATCTGGGTTTATAGGGCTTCAAACATGAGTGTTCAAGAAGTATTAATAAATATTGACTTCGGAATAAGACAGATGAGAATGTTAAAGAGAATACGAAATTCCCAGATCAACTTGAAAACTGTATTTTCAGAAGACAAAACACTACAACTATGAAAAAGACCACTATGGAGCTTCAAAGCAAGCCTGAATAGAAAAACAGAATCAAAAGAGAAAGGGAAAAAAGAAAACAAACCAAGACAACAGCCTTCCCAGTTCCACCATCCATCTCCCACTTAGACCAGGAATTCCTTGGCTTGATGAACTAGATGCTTGCATGGTTATATGTGCAGTTATGTATGCAACATTCGGCCATTAGTATTCTCAAAGGATTTTGCTAATTTCTAAGTGAAGCACTTTGAAAATCTTGCTGTTTATTCTTACTAAACATGATGGGTAAGCATCCATGGTTCAGTCAGTTTTGGCTGAATAACAGGCCGTCAATGCAGCAGAGTCATTTTCCCAGCACCTGGATGCACTCAAGTATTCACTGTAGTGAAAAATATGTCCCTCTTAGCCTAAAGTGCTTGTATTTAACTCCCCTTCAGAAGTCTGGCCAGATCCCTAAATTTAAGATTCTTTGTGGCAAAGGTATTTAATATGACAACATTTGACTCCCAAGTATTCATCTAGCTTGGAGGGTGGGTCTCCAGACTCACTCATGCCACAGGCAAATGGTGGTCCTGGGACTGATTGGTCATTCCTGAAAGGCAGAGGAAACAGGATATAAAGCACTGAGTTTTCTGGGTCATTAAGTGCCCAAGAGGAAAGTGACAAGTTCACTACAGCAGAAAAGGCAAGATACCAAGAGAAAGCACATGGTAGAGGACACTGCTTGTTTTTAAGCAGCTAGAGGAAGCCTGGAGTTGAAAGAGCTCTATGCTTCTGCTTGGACTGGAGGAGGAGGACTAGGGAGCACAGAAATGCCCTTGATGGAGGGTTTATTCCACCAGAGTGAAAGCTCTTTGATCATGAGCTTGAGATGACCAACATTGATGGGTTAGCATCTCGCAAGACTGGGACAAAGTAGTTTTCCTATCTCTAAAGATTTTTTTCTATCTACTCAAGAGGCTACTACATCTCTTCTAGACTGTTTTCTGACTTTAGCAATGTTGGTCTGGGTGAACCTGGACCCAGCGTCCTATAACCGGAAACTTTCTCTGGGATAATTGCTCTCTGGTCTAAGGATGACCAACGGTTGAGGGTGACACTGTGGTGTCATTATGTATCTTATAAACATCTGAAACCTAAAATATTGAGATTGAGGTTCAACTACTCCATAAAAATCCAGCCCAGGCTATAAGCTGATGGAAAATGCTTTTCTACAAACTTATTTTAATCTGTTCCCTTTTGACTTTTTTAATTTGTGGGGAAAATTCAGAATGATGCATCTGTGGTTTTCATTGTCTCCATGGGACAGAGTGGATCTAGGTTCTGTTCAAGTGGTCTACAAAGGGAACAGGGAAGGCAGTGGCTTACTGTGTAAGTTCTTACCTTTCTCTGACTCCAGTTGAAATGGAATTAGATTCAATGCCTTGGTAGGTCACTTCCAAATCCTTTCTTCATGACTTACATAGAAGACTGGGTAATTGCTCACAGGCTCCACTAGAGAGGGGTATTCAAATAGTTAATGTGCCTGCTAACCTCATTAGCACTTGGCCATAACAGCTGTACTGTGTCAGCTGCAATTCCACCAACCCATATGGAAATCTTGTAAATGATAAATGAAAAATAGGCTTAGATAGATTAACTAAATGAAAGGAGTACACATGCTCATTTCTCTGTTGGTTGAGTCTTTTTTTCAACCTTCATGACTAAACTGCAGCTTTCCAGCCATTATAGGATGAACAAGGCATCATATTTGAACTAGCATTCAGGACTGTTCAATACAACACAGAAGAAAGATGCTGCATTTGATATAACTCCTGCCCTCATCTTTAATCCTACAAATTTAAATAGGTTAGTACTTAACATAGGTTATATACTAACCTTAACATAAGTTAGTACTTAACATAGGTTATGGAAACAGCAATTTAAGGCCTGTTTTTTTTTTTAAATTTGTTTTTATTAAATTTTTTTGTATTTCATACAGAATATCTCAAACAATCTGAATCATCTTTATAGCTCTGTCCCTACCAGAACCCTCCCATAGCCTCCCCCCACTGGAACCCATATACTCTGTCCTGGGTGTTAAGGCCCACTGTGTCAAGTCAGTGTTCCCAGACATTCCCCAGTGCAAGTCCATTCACTTGCAGTTTAGTCAGATTCCTCTCATCTATCTAGCTAAACCCTTATCATTTTCTTTCTTTATTTTTAAACAGCGTAGGATGGGGGTTTATTTAGAGAGGAGTGGACACCTCCAGTTTATGGCTGCACTGAAAAGTCCACACTCAAATATAGATCCTATGACTTCCCAACAGCCACAGAAAATGGTGAGAGATGTGCCCTCTGGCATTCTCGGCTTACATAATCTTAACCCCTCCCCGACATGCAGCTAAGGTTGACTTACTGGATGGGAGGGATAACTGATTCCCCCCTCAACTCCTTGATGAGTATGGGAAAGAGGTGTGACTATAGCTTGCCAACATAGTGGTTGGAGTACACTTCCAGTTAACACTCCACCCCTTCCTCCAGCTCTTACATTCTTTCCACCAACCTCTTCCACAAAAGTCCCTGAGCCTTGGAGGGGGTGGTAGGTGTGGGATGATCTTCCTCCTATTGTAAGGCCTGAGTTTTCTTCATCAGACTTTAATGTGTAGTCATTGGAGTGGAAATATAGCTTGTACAAAACTATAGTTTGTTGGCTCTTTTAAAAAAGGGGGAACCAGTTTATAAGAAAGCACACAATGGATTAAACTGAATGGGTCTCTGAAAATGGTATATGCTTTATGATACTTCATTTCATAAATTCACTGTCAATGTGCTATGATGCCTTTACTCAGTCCTTTTGCCAGTGCTGCCTGCTACCTAATTTCTGGGCTTATGTCCAAACAATGGGCATTTAAATTTTTTTCAACCTGGCATCTTAAGTGAGTGATGGAACCCACTTCCTACTATAGAAGCTAAAATGCTTTAACTCTCACTGTCCCATGTCCTGGAATCTGGAATTCAGTCACATGATTCAGGCTTGTTGGAACAGATATGCATGCCTAAGACTGCATCTGGAGCTAGTGATGCAAAGAAACAGGGAACAAAGAATCCTTCCTCTAGCAATGATGCTGTCTACCACCAGCAAGCAGTGATCTTGGTGGCCTCCAGTGGGTTGCCGGTATAGGGCCAGAAGCAGTGACTTGTATATGACAGTGATGTCTCTGCTAAACTCTGAATCTAATGAGACCTGCATGGACCCTTCCCATCACTCAGATCCTTTAGCCTTCTTCTACTTTTATTAATTACTATCTGAGAAAATGTCTCACTATGTAGCACTGGCTGGCCTTGTGCTGCATTAGGGGAGTCTAATCCTGACTCCAAAATGTTCCTTTCTCTACTTTTTAAAATGGTTGCATTTGCCATATTCTAACATGTTATGTTTGTTTTTTGTTTATTGTGTAGTTTTTGCACAGGAATATAAACTCCACAGAGATGGGTACTTTGGTTTGCTGTTAAGTCTCATATACTTGGCAAGCAGTAAGCACAAACAATAGTTGTTAAACTAAACATTAGTTTGAAGAAAGGATGACATCTTCTCATAGAGTGATTTACACAGCTTGGCCTCACCTAGCTTATTATTCTGCAGCATCTTTATAGACATTGGTGAGTCATACAATGCCATTCTGATACATTCCTTCCATTGCCTCTTAAGCTAATCAGAATCCATTTCAGTAGCTTTGAAAGCTATAGTTAAGCCCATAATGGACAAGTGCCCCAAGGATACTTTTGTTCCCATGGTTACTGGTAATTTCTAGAGCTAACTCCAGTCCTCAAAATTGGGAAGTGCTATAGGCATCTACAGGACAGAGGCTAGGGATGCCCATGTACAGGCTGCTCAACAGAATGATTTGGCCCAATATGTCAACAGTGCCAAGGATGGGAGTTTGACTTCAGCTGCTGGAAAGGGTCCCCAGTGAGACTTGGCATCACTAGGTACGTGAGCTTAAGGGTCTGTACACACCTGGCCATTAGGTCTCAAGTCTGTCTATGATGTAGGACATGATCTTTGTTCTTTCTGACCTTAGGTTTCCTTATCTGTAAAATAAGGAACTAATGGTAATGTTCAGTTTGGAGCCTAGTTGTAAGGTTAAGAGATGGGATGTATGAATATATAGTTCATGGATTCTGAAAGAATGTGGCAAGTGCCAGTCTTCCATTCATGAGAGAAATCATTGCTTAAGTCTGCATTGCTGGGAAATTTGAACGACGTGATAAATTCACAGCCAGATGTTTATCATAGGGAAGGGAAAGTAAATCAAAGATTGTCCTGTCTTGTAGAAAGAGCTCAGGGAACAGAACAGCAGGTAAGCAAGGAAGGGCCTAGCTGGGAGTTGGGCTTGATCAGAGAAGCAAAATACCAGCTGCTACAGATCAGTCACATTAGGGCTGAGAGTGCAAGGCTAGCTCTCTCAGGAGGCTATCGTAGTCATCTATGTATGTTAAGACTAAATTCTGGACATGGCCACCTGGTAAATGAAGCCTCAACCACGTGGTTTATAAGGTCAAACTTATTATAGAAGGTAGAAATAGAAAAATCAGAAAATAAGTAGAGCCCTCATAGCCAACTCTGGATTTTATTAATTTAACATACATTATAGGGGGATTGATATAATTTATGGGTGATCTTAGGAGAGGAAGATATGGAGGAGAATGTTTACATGTGTCCTCAAACAGCTCAGATCTAAAAGGAAAAAATGATTTATTAGTAATAATCAACATGGCTTAAGGCAAAAAACAACAGTAGATTTTTATGTATAATATTCCTACTGGGTGATAGAGCAACAAAGGGTTGCACCGAGGAGCCTGGGGGGGAGATCAACAGGAGGTAAAACTGAATCTAAAATTTAGAGGATTATGTGATTGCTAATCTCAGTTGTCAACATGAGAAGATCCAGAATCACCTGGGAAGTAGTCTCTGGCAATGCCTGTGGGGAATTTTCTTAAACAGCTAATTGAAGTGGGATGACCCGCCCACTGTAGGAAGCACTATTCCCTGGCATGGAGTCTTAGACACATGAAAAGGAGAAAGTGAGGCCAGTAAGATCACTCAGTGGATAAAAGCACTTGGTGCCAAGCCAGACAATCTAAGTTCAGTCAGTCCCCAGAGCCCACATGATGGAAGGAGAAAACTGTTCTCTGACTTCCATATGCATACCATGGCATGCATGTGTCACATTCCCCCTAGAATATAAATATGTTTGCAAATGTTTAAAAAAATTTTAATTGAGCTTCTTTATTCTCATGTAACAGTTATCAATCAAAACCAGACCCCCTCCCCGATCCATACCTTCCTCATCACCCCACTGGACCCCATGCATGCCACCACACATGATAAATCTTATCCAGTCAAGTACTTGCACCCAAATGCCCTTCAGTGCAGATTTTTCCACTGGAGTCTAGTCAGTCCATCCAGAGATTGTGAGCAAGGCATACTCTCCCACATCCAGCAGCAACCAGCCTACAACAGCTCTCAGTCTATGGGCTGATGACTGCTGGAGGAAGATGAGCAATTAACGGGGTGTTGGGGGGTAATGTGGCCACTAGTAGCTTACCCATATTCCAGTGGATGGCCCCACACCCATGCAAATGTGAGCAGCTCTAATAACTCAGTTTGTTTTCTACTGTGTGTTTTTTAATTTGTATTGAGCTTTTGTAATTTCATACAACAGTTCCCAATAAAATTTAGGATCCCCCTCCCTCATCCATGTCTCCCCCATCCCCCCACCAGATCTCATGTATTCTGCCATACATGTTAAGTCCCATCCAGTCAAACATTTGTACCCAGCTGTCTTTCAGTGCAAATTCATCCACTGGAATCTAGTCAGCCCATCTAGAGATAGTGTGTAAGGCACATTCTCCCTCACCCAGTAGAATCAGTCTCCAGTAGTTCTCAATCTAGAGCTAGCCTGCCACCCATTTCTCTCCTTCCCTCTGGGCCCTTGTTTAATTGAGCTGGCATGGGTCCTGTGCTCAATGCCACCAGTGCCACAAATTCACATGTGCAAGCTTCCAGTGGCCTGAAAACCTCTTCTTCCCTGAGTTCATGAACCTGTCCTGGCTCTTACAATCTTTCCACCCCGTCTTCCACAATGGTCCTTGAGCCATGGGTGGGTGAGGTTCAATATAGGAGTCCTTTCCAGGGATACACACTCTATAGTATCTTATTCTTTAAAACTTGCGTAGTTGTGGCCTTCTGTGTACATTACTGTCTGCTGTACCAGGAAGCTTTACTGGTAAGATTTGAGGAATGCATTAGTTTTCTCTCTACCCCTTGTTCCACTATATTCTATGAGCTTTAGTTGTAGAAATTCAACTGTAGGTGTGTCACTTAGTACTGGGCATCTCTCAGATGTATATTGCCTGTGTCTGACCAGTTGTGCAATTCTGCAGTACCCTCCATCTGTTTCAAAAAGAAGCTTCTTTGATGAGTGGTGTACAGTATGCGTGTCTGTAGTTAGAAGGATCGATATTTAGCATATAGTGAGAAATTTCATTTGTCTAGAGATATGAAAAAGATAGGTTTTTCTCTAGGATCTATGTCCTGCCATGTGTACTTGACTGTGTTCACAGTGCCAAAAAATTTTAAAGGAGAAAACAAGACCAGCACAAGCATTCACCACTTTCTTCTTCCTGATTGCTGATGCAATATGAACAGCTGCTTCAAGCACCTGCTGCCATGACTTTCCTGGAGTTATGGACTGTATCCTCAAACTGTGAGCCAAAATAAATTCTTTCTTAAGTTGCTTTTGTCAGGGCATTTTATCACAGTAACAGAAAAGTTCATTAAGACGGATGGGCGATTAAGAGCTACCCTCCTCTAATGTCTCCCACACCAGTAACGTTTATAAGCATCCCCAGGTAACAGTTCGTATTATGTGCTGTGGACAAACTCTTGAAACCTTCTGTATCTGAATTTCCTTAGTTGAAAAACTAGAATAATAACACTTCTCAAAGGATTTATAAGATTTCCACAACTTCTGTAAAGTGTGTGCCACATAATAGAATTTCAGCAAATTTAGTTCCTTGCCGTCTTCTTGTATATGTATTTTCTTTATTGAAGAGTTAAACACTGTCCTCTTAGTGAGGAATGGCTACTGAAAGACCACTACTTAGCACTATTGGATGCAGTTTTTTGTTTGAAATGCAGTGTGCCAGAGGGCATGAGATTGTATGAAATAGAATAATATGCAAGGCTTTTCATGTTATTCTAGAATTGCTGTTAAAGCCCCAATAAATCCTAAATATTCTCTATCAAGAAAAATGGGAGCATTGCCTTCCTGTGTTTTTGTGTAAGGCAGCAGCATTCTCAGACCCACTCCTGAGAACACACAAGCAGCCGACATGGTGTACCTCCAACTCTGTGGCCTGCTTTTTGATATCCCATATATGGTCTATTGTAGCCAATACAATAGAACCATAAAAATAATTAAGAATGAAGGACTGGAGAGATGGCTCAGCAGTTAAGAGCACTAACTGCTCTTATAGAGGACTGGGGTTCAGTTCCCAGCACTCACATGATAGGTAACAACCATCTGTAACTCCAGTTTCAGAGGATCTCACACTCTCTTCTGGCCTCCATTGGCATTGCACAACATGGGTGCACTTACATACATGTAGGCAAAACATTAATGCACATAAAATAAAAATAAAAAATAATGAAGAATAAAATTAATGGAGTCCTGAATATGGCAAAGAGACAAACTCTCTTCCGTCTACATGAACCTGGTAGAAAACACTTGTTCTATGATTTCAAGAAGAGGTAAGAAGTGAATGGGCAAAAAGAGTTGTAAAAAGCAGTAGATTGGGGCTGGAGCGATGGTTCAGTGGACAAGAGCCCTAGCTGTTCTTGCAGAAGACTGGGGTTCGAATCCCAGCACTGTAACAATCATCCGTAACTCCACTTCCAGGGGATCTGATGCCCTCTTCTGTCCTCTGTAGGTATTGCCTGACACAGATGTACTTACATATGTACCTTCAAGCATAACATTCATAAAATAATAAAAATAAATCTCTAGAATTAGACTATGGAACACTAAATACAATTTTAAAATTCATTATTAGGGTAATGGAAGCAGCAGACTCTAACCTGGTGTATAAAACAAAAGTAGCAGGGAAGAGAAGAAGCCCTTCTCCTCTTGCTCCATAAACAAAAGAGAAAAGGAAAATCTACATAAATAAAGGCAGCAAGACCTATGTAGTACCTTGACTTAGAGTCCTCCAGGTAGGTTCTCAGGAGTGGTATACCGAACCCACATAGGTTTACAATCCCAAGAGCAGTAAGGGCTCCTCTTTCCCTACCCCCTCTTTAACATTTGTTGTCATTGCTTTTCTTGATGATAACCATTCTGACTGGAGTGAGGTGAAATTTTATGGCAGTTCTCATTTGTATTTCCCCCATGAAGAACATGGAACACCTTTTCAAGTATTTATCAGCCATTTTTACTTTTTGTTTTGAGAACAGTCTTTCAGTGAGTCTGTTTATTGATTTTATAATAGGCAGCTATCAATATCTGGACACTAGATAGAATTTCCAATTTCTTGTGTCCCGAAACAAGGAATTGGACAGAGATGTACAGGTATCACAAAGACAGAGGGTTTATTAAGGGAGAAAAACACCAACAGTGGAAGTGGACAAGAGCTGGGGAAGATGCAAAAAATCAATGGCACCTGTTCCTAGTGGATGGAGACATTCATAGGTAACCTGTATAATGCATACTTCCTATTGCATGTTCTGCCTGTCCAATAGCAGCCTTAGTGGGAGGAGTTTTTAGTCTCTCTTCCACTGTTATTTTTCTGCATGCTAATATTGACCTCCTTCTCCACTGTTCTGCCTGCTACAATTGGATGACATGATTTTATTGTCTTTAATGTTGGCAGTTCTTTTGCATATTATTATTAGATATTAATCTATTATCAGATATGTATGAGTTACTTTTCTGCTGCTGTGATAGAAACACCATGACCAAAGAAAACTATAAAAGAGTTTATTTAGTTCATGGTTCTAAAGGGGCAAGAGTCAGTCCATCATGGCAGGGAGGCATGGCAGCAGAGATGGCTGGAGTAGGAGCAGAAAGCAGAGGCCTGCATCTTCAAGTAGACACAGGAAACACAGAGGGACTAGAGATCTTGCAAAGCTTAAGAACTCTCTAAGCCTGCCCCCAGTGACACACTTCCTCAAGCATGGTCACACCTTCTAAGACCTCCCAAAACTGCACCACCAACTGGGGGAAAATGTTCAAATACTTGGAGCCTGTGGAAGACATTCTTCTTCAAACCACCACATTCCACTCCCTGTCCCCCACAGGCTCATGACCATATAAAATACAAAATGCATTTAGTCTGTCCTTAAAAGTTCCCATAGTCTTTACCAGCCTCAATACTATTCAAAAGTCCATAGTCCAATGACGGACTGACTCTTGCCTCTTTGGAACCATAAGCTAAATAAACTCTTCCTTTTACAAGTTCCCTTGGTCATGGTGTTTGGATCACAGCAACAGAAAAGTAACTAATATAAGATATTAATCGTTAATTTTAATGTTAATGATTTTTAGTTGGCAATGGCCTTTTTTCCATTCTATAGGCTATCGCTTTGCTCTGGTGATTGTTTCTTTTGCTGTGCAGAAACTTCTTAATTTCATTTAATCCACTTTGTTAATTTTTGGAATTATTTCCTGTCCTATTGGAGCTCTGTTTAGAAAATCCTTGCCTATGTGTACATTTTAAAGTGTTTTACCTATGTTTTCCTCTAGAAGTTTCAAAGTTTCAGTCTTCCATTAAGACTTTTGATCCATATTGAATTGATGTTTATGGAGGATGAGAGATATGTGTGGGGCTATTTCTATGTTCTTTATTCAGTTCCATGTCTGGTTTTGTGACAGTACAATGCTAGTTTTGTTACTATAGTGACAAAAATATAATTTGATATCTTGTTGTGTGATAACTCAGCATTTCTCTTTCTGCTTCACAGGGTTCACAGGGTCTTTTAAGTTTTTGGTTGTTAACCTGAGACTTTAATGGCTGAGCTATCCTTCTAGCCCTAGAATCTTTTAACTTTTATATGATGTCTTTATGAATCTATTACCATGAACACATGCCAAGAAAAATTATACAAAAGACAATAAGATTGAGAAAAAATTCATGTGTAATAGCATCAAATGAACAAATTTATATATAAATTCATAGTTCAGGAGTGTATGACATATAATTATGTAAAAATCTATTAACTATGTATATTTTACAATTGGAGGTGATGTAGTTTTAAATAAACTTAAGAAGTTAAATACTGTACACTAAAAATTACAAAACTATACTGAGTGATATTGAAGATCTAAGTAAATGAAGAAACATGCCATGCTTGTTCGAGTGCAAGAGTCAAAATTTAATAATTTATGTGTAGATTCAGTGCAATCTTCATCAACAAAACAGCAGAGTCTTTTGGTTTTGTTTTAGAAATTTAAAAATTGATCCTAAAGCTTATATGAAAGCACAAAAAAATTAGCACAGCCAAAACAAAACTAAAGTTACAGAACTGTGAAGGAAAATAGAGTTGCAGAAAATTCACTTCCTGAGTTTAAAGCTTACTACAAAGCCACAGTTATCAGAGCAGTAGTACTGACATAAGGAACCATAAATCAATGGAAGAGAACTAGAGTCCAGACATAACTGTGTATGCAAAATTATATTTATTTGTGTATTTTATTTTTTGAATTACCATGCAAAGTATTAGATTCATTACAGCATTTTCAAATAAAGCATGTTTTGGTAGATTCTTCTTCATCGTTGCCTCTAACCTCTTCTACCTCTGATTCTCCCTTACACTCTCCCCTTTCCATATCTTTTCCTCTTTTGTGTCCTGTGCATTCTTTTGACCACCCTCTGTCCTTCCTTATCTAACCTATTAAGTAAGGAAGCAACCCAAACTGAGACAGACAGAAACCATACCTCGTATGTGGGTCCTAGCCTATAATGTGTGTATCTATATATCCATATCTATATACTTACATGTATGTAAAACCTAAAAATAGCATTTAGTTTTTAGCAAAGGCGTCTTATGTATACCTATATATACCTGTATACTTGTGTGTATGTAAACCTAAGAATAGCATTTATTTATTTATTTTTTTTAGCAAAGGCACCTCAGCATTCTTTAGTGGAAAGGAGGTTATTTTTTAAAAAGTACTGCAGGGCTAATTGCATATCCACCTGACAAAGATGAACTTAGACCATCACCATAAACCATATATGAAAATGAAATCAAAATAGATCTTATAGATAAATAATGTTTAGATGATGTTAAAAACCAGAGGGAAATGCATTAGTTCCAAATCCTACTGAAAAATACAACACACACACACACACACACACACACACACACACACACACTGCATGTGTATAGATAAAGGCTGTATAACAAAAAAACACAGTGCCAGGCAGGGGAACCCTCCGTCAAAGTTCTTGGTCAGGGTAGTCCAAGAGACTCCAAAAATAACACAGGCTATTGCCATAGCTCTTGATTGCCTTCCAGACTTGAAGGTAAGAACTTATTCCTTATTGATGAAGACAGGACGTATTTAAGACACAGGACTTGGAGAATTGGACCTGGAACTTGATCTGGAAGCCTTCTCCCTGAAGACCAGTGCCCATAGTACCAGAATATATCATGTAAACTGCAAAGGGGAAAAAGATCAATCAATGGTTCCATACATCTGTAAAGTCTATGAACCACAACAAATACCAACCTAGCAAATAATCTATACTGGTGCAGTAGTGGAACTTTTATCTTGGGGGTAATCAGCAGCTGTCTAACTGAACTTTAGTTTTACTCACTGCAAGGGAACTCATGTGTGGTACCGTAAACATAACAAAGTACATATGACAAAAGAGGTCATAGCTCCTAGAGAAAAACTTACTTTTGTCAAACCCCTCAACCAATGTAATTTCTTACTGTATTTAAATATGTATCCTTATACTCACTCATCAAAAAAGCTTCTTTATGCAACAAATAGAGACTATTAGAGTTCCACAGCTGGTTGAATGCAGAGAATAAGTGTTTGTGAGGTGCCCATCCCCAAGAGACACATCTACAATGCAACCTCTACACCTAAGGCTCAGGGAACAATGTG
This sequence comes from Nannospalax galili, assembly GCF_000622305.1. NCBI lineage: Eukaryota > Metazoa > Chordata > Mammalia > Rodentia > Spalacidae > Nannospalax > Nannospalax galili. Next base: position 186,649 of record NW_008359594.1, read on the forward strand.
GAACAGGGGCAGAAAGAACATTGATGCAGCTCTTAGCTCTCACCAGGGACGCTTCCTCATGCAACAGATGGTGATTAACTCAGAAAGCCACAACTAGCCAAAGTGCAGAGAATAAGAGATTGCAGAGCAAGTATCCCTGAATAGGACACTTATATCAAACCTCTGCCACTCATGACTTTAATGCTATTGCAGAAATGGAGTGGGGGATTGTAAGAGCCAGAGGTGGTAGATGACTACAGGGAAACAGTTTCCCAGAAGTTACTCATATGAATTTAAAGCAATGGTAACAGCACACACAAGTCCCATGAAAGCTCAAACCAGACAAAAATCTCAGCATAAAAGTGTAGAAGTGGGAAAGAAGTCCCAACCTTAACTGAAGAACTATTGACAACTGATAACTAGTGGGAGAGGGAGGGCTGGTTTCTTCTAAGGGTGTGATGCTAGATAGGTTAACCAGGCTCCAGTGGATGGACATACACCAAAGGACATTTGGGGACACAAACTTGGCTCAATAGATCTTAACATGTATGTCAGAGTACATGAAATCAGGGAGGGGGGCTATAAGAGGGGTTGCAGATGGGAAGGGGTTATAAATATGACAAAATACAATGTATAAAATTTACAAAAATTCAATTAAATAACTATTAAATATATCATATACATAAGAGCCAGAACAATAAGCTTTTAGAAGAATGTGTAGTAGAAACACTTTGAGTTAGGTAAAGATTTATTGGTTACAACACAAAAATATGATCCATCAAAGAAGAACGAAGGCTAAGCTGAACTCCATAAAAATGTAAAGCTTTTGCATTTGAAAAGAAACCATTGCATCTGTCTATCTTACCTTTTCACCCGTAACCTTCATCTCTCTGTTACTTTCTTTGCATCTGGGGGGACTTCCAGGAAGTATGTTTTCTGATTATTGGATTCAGTTTTTGGCAAGGCCCTAGTTGCTGTTACCTCTGTGATATGTGTGGCTGTGGGTACACCACTTCACTTTTCAGTGCCTGGCTTCATCTTTAAAATCGGCAACTCGACAGCACAGATCTTGCAGTTAGTCGTGAGAAATAATGAGTGAGTATATTAGTTTCTACTATTATTTATGACTAGTCTTATAGTACGTTAACAAATGATAATGTTTTTCATTAGAACGAGGCATTTTCTGATTCCAGAAGCTTTTTGCATAAAGCACTATCATTTGCATGTACAATTGGGCTAAATGTGTGTCATTTCTCTTATTTCTGAAACTATTCCTTTTTTCTTAATGCCTTAATCTTTTCATATGTTTGGGAAATTGTTTTCTTCCTTGGGGAAAGAGCTATATAGATTTCCAGTGAGTCGTCTGTGAAATTTGTGAGAACCCTTTTCGCATCTTTTGGCACCAGAAAAGGAGGAAAGAAAAAGTCATTTCCTGTAGTGGTTTTGTTTATTAGATTGAAAGTCTGTATTAATTATTTTCCTCACTGCTGCTACAAAAAACCTGACCAAATGAGGAAGAATAGTTTATTTTGGTTTACAGTTAGGGAGGAAGACCACAGTGGCAGGAAAGGCATGGTGACAGGGCATGAGGTCGCTGGTCACAGTGCGTCCATATTCACAGGAGAGCTATGAATGCTGGAGCTCTCCTACTTTCTTCTGTAGCCCATTACCTCATCCTGCCAGCATGTAGGGTGGGTCTTCCCATCTCAGTTAACCTAATCAAGATAACCCCTCACAAGCATGCCCAGTGGTTTGTCCTAGATCTTGTCAAGTGCAGATTTGTTGTAGAATCTACTGTGGTGTGCTACTTGTCCTTATCAGTGGTATAAAATCAGAATTAAGTGGGGCACCGATGTCCTATCTAACCAGCACTGTCTTTGAGAGATGTGAGCTTAGACTGTCCTCATCCCTTGAATAGCACTTCATACTCCCTAAGCATAGGCTGAAAGAGTAAAGACCTTCCCTTCTGTGCTGTGAGAACCTGTACTCTTCCAAGTGGCTAATAATGCCCAAGATTTTTCCTTGTAACAGTCCCATGGGCTTCCTTGTCTCAGTTCCTGCCAAGATAACTTGGGACCTGATTTTGTCAAGTTAAATTCTAGTTGCTAGTGGATGCTAAGGAGATGAAATACCATAGTCGATCATGCTGCAGGGCTTCCCTGGGCAATGGGAGTTTTTTTCCCTATTAGTTGGACGTCCATTGACAGGGGTGTCTGCTGCAGCTGTAACTCTGCTTTTAACAGTCAGTTCATTACACATAAGGGTAGAGATGCAGCTGACCATCAGTGCTTGACATAGGCTCATGTCCCTACATAATTTGTCATAAGGAGCTCTGCTTCCTTCCACTCCTGCTGGCCTTTATTTCTACCACTGTCAGGTAAATGTGCTTTGCAGTTCTACCAAGACTAATTCTCACTTGCTTCAGAGAAGAACTTTCTCAGACCCTAGCATCTAAGGGATGAGTAGGGACTTCGCCAACCAATCCCATGCTACACGAACTTTATAGTTTCTAGTTTCTTAAACACTCTCCATTTCATTGATATAGATTTTCTTACTTTGAGATGCTAGAAAATTGGAAGAGTTTGCTGAATGCCTGGGTTCTAATTTCTACCTGGAAACGGACCAGTAAATCTGCTGTATAGGTGAGTGATTGTTGTTCAGATTGGATTCTCAGAGCTATCTTTTGCATGCTCTTCCCACGGATAGAATGGTTTTCCACTTGCCATTTCAGCAGACCTTTGCCTCACCATACTTTCTCCTAGTTTGTACACAGGCAGCTCCTGGGAAATGGCAGAGCACCACCCACTCAGTACAAGCTTGCTGCGTTTAATGCTCAAGCAAGCCCTCGAGCACATCTTTACTCTCCAGATCCCCTACTTGTATCCCTTTTACCTGACAATTTTCCGCTTTGTTGGACTCTATTATGTCAGAGAACAATCATGCCTGGCTTCGTTTTGGACCTGCCTGCTTTGATATTTTCAATATTCTGCTAAGGAATTCTGGTTGGTTCTTATTTAGTAAGATTTTTTCAGCTCTAAAACTAACTGATAAGTTAGAAACTGTTATTTTTCTACCCAGGAGCTATTCCTCCTCTTTTACCTACTAAGAAAACTACAATTCTGTTGAAGATGACAGTGTGCTCAGACAAAAAACTATTTTTCTATAGTATTCTTCAAGTCAATAGCTGTAGACAAAACCATTTTATGGGTTATTGAGAGCATATTTGTTTTCTTCTATGGTTGCAATGATTTTCTGCTTTGAGACCCTTCTTCATTTTGGGAACTTAGCCATTTCATTTGGCTAGAAATGAAGCATCTATCTTATAAACATTAAGGAAAGCAAAGAAAAATTTGAATGTCTTGACCTTGACTATTTCTTGTGGGGGATGCTGGGCATGGAAGAGCGAGTGCTTTGTCACTGAGTTATGCTCCTGGCTTCAGCATCTTTGAACCAACGAATTAATGCAAGCAGTTAACTATCCTTAGCCTTATTGTTATGTGACACAAATAATTCCTATATTATTTAGGCTTCTCTTAATTGAGATTTCTGTTCCATTATGCCAGGTTGAACTACTAACTGCAACTGGCAGTTTATTATTGCTTAGAGTATGTTCAAATGTGAGTGAACTCACCATAGCTTAATAGCCCAGGATATTTAAGACATTGTGTAACAAGGCCATTGGGAGGACCAATGAAGTCTGTCAGCAATCCAACTATCCTTTTCTGCATGTAGCCTTCATCTTCAGCTTGGCTGCACAGAGCCTAGGCATCACATCCATATCTGGCCATATGACTTTGAAAAAGAACCACATCTTCCCTTGATTTTTAGTCCCCAGCTGATTCAGTGGCCACCACATTCCCATTCCTAGTTCAAGAGCCCATGACTATATGGGGATGTTAGACACAATCAGGTTTCCTCAGCAAGGACACAAAGGTGAATGTTTACCAAGTAAGCAGCCATTGGGGCCTACTACTGGTAATGATGCCAGTGCAAGGTTGTGAACCTTGGGCATTTTAGAATTGCATTTCAACTTTCTGGACTGAAATCAATCACTGATTCCAGAGCAAAATGCTCTGCACTGAACCCAGCAAGAAGGATGCTAGATACCAATCCCCTGGCAAGTCTATCTATAATTTTACATAGTAGTCATATATGCCTTGTGGCAAAACAGGCTTCTGTGATGGTGTTTAACCCAGGGCTTAGAATAAGAAGATCAACATCTCTCATGCATACCTCCACTCCATTTAACACTTCTTAAAGAAAAAAACAAAGCAGAAAACAGCACATCAGAAAGAAAAAAAAAACTATGAACTAGGGCATCCCAACCACACATATCCCTGTGAGAATCAGTTGAACACGTCCCTAATAGCCATCTTCCTAGAGGGAACATGGTACCCAGAACACAATCAACAAGCCACCTCAAAAAATTTGCGTGTGTGTGTGTGTGTGTGTGTGTGTGTGTGTGTGTATTATTTTTTCTGTTTGCTGTTGAATTTTAGCGATTTTCATACACTATAATTTGATAGTATTTAGAACCCCTTCCATATCCATACCTCCTCTTATTGTCTCCCACTGAATTTAACGTGATCTGTTATATATATGTATATAATATATAAATAAATATATAAAATATATAGATAACATATTGCCATGATATATGCAATAAGGCCTATAGAGTCTAATATGTGTACCCAAATGTCCAGTGTGGATCCATCCACTGGAGCCTGGTTAACCACCTATCATTGTAGAAGAGGGGGCAGAAAGATTGTAAGAACCAGGAAGGACCACAAGGAAACAGAGTTTTCCAGACAGCTGGGCAGTTGCTCATATGAGCTCACAGCAATGGTGACAGCACAAGTCTCATGCAAGCTCAAACCAGACAAAATCTCAGCATAGAGATGAGGAAGTGGATAAGAAACCCCAGCCCAACCTAAGGAAATTGTGGCAACCTATGGCTGCTGGAAGGGGCAAAGACAGCCTTTTTCAAGGACTGGACTTTTGCTAGGTTAACCACCTCAGCAATTTAAACACTCTTGAAGTTTCCTTTGGCAACAACCTGGTGAAGAGAACTGCATCACCATCATCTCCCACGTAGGGGGCAACATAGTTTTACACAAATGTATGCTGAATGAATGAGAGTAAAACCAAGATCCAAAGGAAAGAAACACTTTGTGAACTGGTATGTGTTACAGAATTTCATTTACTCACCCAAAACTTTCTGAGGCAAACATTGGTTAACTGACTCTTCTGCTCTAATAGCTAGGAGACACAGAGTTAGGAAAGACCCAATATCGTCTCCCCATGAGCTGCAAGCTGGCTGGAAAGACGGACATATGGATAACTTTGGTTGATATATTACAGTGCAGCAAGAGCACCACCAAGTCTCCAAGTACCACTGTACAACACATCTAGAATAGCTTCAAAGACGAATGTTAAACAGTATTGGAAAGATGTGGAAGGGTATGCTAGTTACGCTAATGTTGGCTGTAACAGTAACAGCAACAACAAAATCCAAGATTATATAGGCTTGATACTGTAAGGTTGGTTGCAAGCATTCCTGGTTAGTGGGGATTCACATGACCAACAAGAAAACGAGGGGATGAAGTTTTGCTCCACATGTGTGGAACAGTCTGATGGTAGTCCTGAATCTTCAACATGTTGTGTTTTCCAAGGTCTCTATGAGTATTGAGCTCTGGCCATCTGAGAGGAGAAGACAGTCATTAAGCACAGTACGCCCAGTCTTTATTCATGTTGGGTGGGGTCAGGTTCACGTTTCACTGGCTAACAACAGTCACATGGCCCCATCTAGGTTTAGAGGATTGGAAGTACAGCCCCTGTTCAGATGGCCTTTACTAAAACCAGCTCCAACCCATGGAAGAAAGGCATAGATCTTTAGTGGGCAACAAGCCAGCCTTGTCACTGAAGGCGTCCTGGAAGAGGTACATTTAACATGTGGTTTTTGAAGTCAGCTAGATACTAACATACAACCCTGCTACAGGCAAAATTTTGCAAGAGCATTTCTAATGAGAAGTTTTTTTCAAAGATGTAGAATCATCTTTGTCCATTAAAAAGCTTTCAGAATTTTATATTTAATAGTGTTCAACAGAGCCATTTATGATGATGCATCTGTGTGGAACAAAGATCTGGAAAGTAATTTCTAGGGTGAGAGTGATGACTTCAATATTCTTGCTAAGAAAGCTGTCGGGTTGTGGGATTGGCTCATGAGTTCATCTGAGGTTTAGATAGAGTCAGATGGATCCCAGGCCTGCCTTCCATTCTGGAGCTGTAAGCTGAGCTAGCTGAGCATGAGCCTGGAGCAAGGGAGGGCCAACAAGTTGCAAGACAGGGTCTGACTATGAATTATCAGGGCAGCACATGGAGAGGGTCTGACCAGAGGCCAATCAAACAACTAGTCTTTCTGAATATTGGCTTGTTCATCAATGAGGTCATACTACTTGTAAGTACCTAATAAATCAGGAATGAAAGAATGGCCAGACAAATGATGCAGACAGAGATATTTGTAAATGCTTAAGTGTTATGCAGATTGGTGAACTGATGACTTGCATTTCTAGTCTATGGCAGTTGATGTACAGTTATACTGGGACAGATCTAGAGTTGGAAGCTGGTGAAGGGCTATCAACTGCCAGGTGGCAAACTTTAGAGTATACTCTGCAAGCAGGGGGGGGTACCACAGAAGGGTCCTGGTCAGCTGGATGGCATAATTTAAAATGTACTGTTCAGAAAACAATCTGATGGTCATGTGAGGACTGCAACCTTATCAATTCTGTTTTCTGAATTGTTCCTAAATTTGCTCTGTCCTTTCTAGTCCTATAGATACACTCTTAACAATTCACATCTTCACAGCTTTCATGCACTAGTTTCCTAAATAATCTTCTTGCCTCTAGCTCAGGACATGCTTAGAAAATTTCATCCAATAGTTTCTTGGTTCATTCACATTAAACTCTCCAACAAAGTAGTAGTATATAAGGTTTATAATTTCAGCTCAGTTTTGTGGGCATCCTAGGCAGAGACAATGCATGTTTTCATTATTTAGCATGATTTCCTTCATCTCAGAAGATTCATACTGTGGGATCACTGAGTCAAAAAGTATGACTAGCCCAGTGACTCTGAGGACATCACAACAGATGTCAGCTCCCTTGGTCCTTCCACCACTCTCTGTTCAGCCCCGAGTCAGACTGCACCCCTCATTACTGAGCTGACATTGACACAAAAGCCCTCTTGGCAGTGACTCACAGAAAAGTCTGTGAATAGGCACATGTATGGCCACGTTTACATAAGCACAGTTGGCTCAATGACAGTGTATGGATAAATATAATCTTGACAGGAAGGGAAGTTTAACCATTTGCTTATGTGCTCCCTAGAGAAAGAAAACCTGGGACCACAGCCTCAAGAGTGTGCTGGCCCCTAGTAAGCACTTTAATTACCTGAGAGCTAATTATGGACCATTATGTATTCAAGAGTGAGACTTTTATCTTTCAAAATTTGCATTTCCAGCCAGAAGCTCATTCTCTATGCACCATAAGGTGAATGTTCCCTGCTGATTTCCTTTCCCTATGGATAAACTGAGCTTACTCTGGGACCACTATAATCTGAAGTCCATTAGGCAGAGCCCAAAGAATCCAGGAAGAGGGAGCAGATTTCTGGGGTAGACAGAAGGGTCTGGAAACTGTGGCAGCAGAAGCATGTATTTGGAGGATGACAGGATTTGGACAGCTCCTTACAAGAGCCACTTTTTGTTGTTGATGTTCTTTTTTGAGACAGGGTCTCCCTGTAGCCCCAGCTGTCCTGGAACTCACTATGTAGGCCAAGCTGGCCTTGAACTCACAGAGATCCACCTGCCTCTGCTTCCCGAGTGCTGGGATTAAAGGCATGTACCACCACGCCCAGCTAGCAGCCACTTATGAGTTTGGTCAGACATACTCACAGGCTTTCTGAAAGAAGCGAAACATCAGATGCTCCATAAGTAAGAAATGGCCCTTGCCTGTCCTAATGGGAGTTGGGAACTCTTGGGTGCTCAGGTGGGGCCTGGCATGGTACATTAACAGTAAGTATGCTGACACGGAGAGCTCACATGGTCTGCGAATTCCCTATTGACTTTCAACTTGTAATTCCGGTTTCCTTTTGGTGCCCTAATTCTAATTGGTTGAAGTCTCCCAGTTCTCAATCATGATACTGTCTCCCAGAGCAATTCCCTGCTTCTCTATGAGTCCCTATTGACTTTCAACTTGTAATTCCGTTTTCCTTTTGGTGCCCTAATTGGTTGAAGTCTCCCAGTTCTCAATCATGATACTGTCTCCCAGAGCTTGGGTTTATTCCTACCCTCTTGGGGGATGAGGAAAATAGAAGAAAGAGATGGACTTCTGGTCAACTCTGAGCAGACAGTTGTCATAGGACTTTAGGCTCTGCAGGAAGCCACTTTCCCCAGACAGACCTCACTGCTCATGATGCTCATGAGGTAAGGCCTTCTTCCAAGGCCTGGGGAGTCTTGAGGTGTGACTCAGAACATGATTAATATTTTAACTCCAGTGAGGTTAATAAACTCTGAGGTGTAAAGAAAATTAGATTTGAGTGCTAAGTGGTTTGGAGTCCTAGCTTTACTCTTTATTAACTGTTTAACTTTGCCATTTCCCAGTCTGTAGTCCCATAATGAATAAGTTAAACTAGAGAGGGATAGCGGCTCTGTTCTCTGCCCATGGCAGGTGCTGTTGATCAATTACAGATTTATTTTACCTTGAACCTGGGCTTGTTCTCACAGTTCTCAAAAGGTCTTAACCCATTCATTTGTCCAGGATCAAATGATCTCCAATTTTTCTTACATAAATTCCCCAAAACCGATTGTTTCTAGGTAGGCAACCATCAGAATTGAAATTTGGTTTATTCTAAATGTTTGCTTTCCAAATCTTCCTCTCATTCCTATACAAATAACGTTTATTTTCATTTTTTGCTCAAATTTAACAGCCCAAAACAATATTGCTTCTCCTACCAGTATCCCCATTCTTACAGTTTTATAGGTCAGAATGCAGGTATTCAGAGTCTCATAAGGTTAAAAATCTCTGCGACAAACACCATGACTCAAAGCATTTTGGGGGAGGAAAGGCTTTATTTGGCTTACACTTCCAGGTCACAGTCCATCATTGAGGGAAATCAGGGCAGGAACTCAAGGAAAAACCATGACGGAATGATTTATTCCTTCCTTCCTTTGTTCCTCCCTTTCTCATTTGGTCTTTTTGAGATAAAGTCTCCCTGTATCCCCAGCTAGCCTAGAACTTACTACAGAGACCAGACTAGTCTCTGCCTCCTGAGTGCTTGGATTAAAGCATGTACCACTACACCCAGATTTCAGTCAGCTTTCTTAGATAGCCCAGCTCCACCTGCCAAGAGATGGTCCTTCCTACAATTGGCTGGGCCCTCTTATATCAATCATCCATCAAGATAATCTCTTACAAACATGCTTATAGGCCAGTCTGATCCAGGCTTCAATTGAGGTTCCCTCTTCCCAGGTGACACAAAGTTATGCCAACTTGACAATAAAATCTAAGCTGGGCTCTGAGAGGCTCTGGGACCTACTGTGCTTCTAAGATCATTTGAGTTTGTTTCCATTGGTTATAGGACTACAGTTTCTCTTTTCTTGATGGCTATTGGTCAAGAGTTTTTCTCAGATTTTAGTTTTCTCTACTTCATGTCATGGTCCCTCAGTGAATGGTTCACCAAGCCTCGAACAAACTAATTTCTTTTTCTAAAAATTAACTGGTCCAAGTTTGGTCAATTGTGAGTTGATCCAATTTTGGTAGGACACTAATGATGGGACACTCAGCATTCTGCTACTTCTTCTGGTGTGCAAGTAAAATAGGCAGAAAAGCCATGTAAAGAGGCAAGACTTGCTCAGGGTGGTGACTATGATGCAACGCGGCATGATGCCAGTAGGTCAATGTCTCCAACAAAACTCCATGAAAATGAATACATGAGATGGATTTTAGGGATGATTTGAGCAATCTTTTGTGTATAGGCTATGTTCTTAGAGGAAAACACAGATAATCAATACTCAGATAAAATGCCTTTTCTCTTTAAAGGATAATTTTCTCTATTCATGCAAAAATTGTAAAAACTCAGTGTAGAGGCTTTGATTCTCCACACTGCGGCTCTGCCCCATTGGCTCAGGCTCATTTCAGAGATGCAGGAATTTATAATTGGTTTTCCAATTGTCACTGAGGCACCTTAATGACTTTTTACAAATTATTTGTTGTACAAACAACATTAGTGGAAATCAAACTGAAAAAAAATTAACCCATGCCCTGACCACAACCACAAATCAATCTGTTTATATTTATCCGTGCTTTGTCCAACATTTTACTCATGTGCATATATAATTGAATCATACAACAGATATAATTTGCCTTGGAATATTGTTTTTGTATAATTGTTATATTTTTATCTCACAGATTCATGAAAATGAAAATTGACTGTTAAACTACCCCTCACTGTACCCTGCATCACACCCAAGTTTGGAATTGGTTCGGTGGTTGCTTTTTCCTCCTTTCCTGCTTTTTTTTTCAGAAAGAGAGCTGCTGCTCTCAGGTGAAGGATTTTATGTCCTGATGTCTCAAGTAGAAAACCTTCTAATTCTGTGAGAAAATGTTTTAATAACCTTGCTATTTTAATTGCACATACATTTTATTCTATCATTTAATTATTACACCTTATATACTTCCCAAAGCAATTGTGTGGATTAAAAATAGAGACAGTGTGAAGCCTAATTAGCCATTTGTCTTAAAACAGGACTGAGTCTAGGTCCTGGACAAGGAAATGAGTGTAAGTGCACAGGTAGCTGATGGCTGGCTAGGCAGTGTAACTCTTCTTCTGGAAGGCATCAATAATCAGTCATCATGCTCTTCCACACAAGCTCGAATACACCCTTAGCATCATTTTTAACACTCTCTTTCACGTGCCCACAACCAGTCAATCACAGTTAGCATGTGGTACTGTGTAGTAGAAGTGGAATGTCTCCCTAAGGCTTGTGTGTTAAAGGTTCGGTCTCTGGCTTGGCGTTATTTGAATGTGATAGAACTTTTAAGAGGAGGGGAACAATGGGGGGTTTTAGGTCATTACGTATGACCTTGAATGGAATGTGGGTTGCCGGTCTCTTTCTCCACTCCCCATTCTCCATGAAGAAAGTGGCTTTATCCAATAATATGCTTCTCTGCTGTATCAGTCACTTTTCTGTTGCCATGACAGAAACACTGACCAAAACAACTTATTAAAGGAAGAGTTTATTTGAGCTTACGGCTCCAGAGGAGTTACAGTCCGTTTTGGTGGGGAGGCATGGCGGCAGAGGTGGCTGGAGGAGGAGCAGTAGAAGATAAGCTGTACATCTTCGAGCAGGCACAGGAAACAAGAGAGCAACTGGAGATCTGGCAAGGCTTAGGAACGCTCTAAGCCCACCCCCAGTGACGTGATTCCTCCAGGATAGCCACACCTTCTAAGATCTCCCAAAACAACACCACCATCTGGGGACAAAATGTCCAAATACTTGGAGTCTATGGGGGACATTTTCATTCAAACCACATCTACCTACTATAACTTACTGCTTCACCATAGCCCAAAGACAGTGGGTCCAACCAACCACGGATTAACACTTATGAAGCTATGATCCAAAGTTAAACTCTTTCTCTTATAAGGTGGTTGTCTCAAGCATGCGTTATGTACAGAAAAAAGCTGATTAACATAGACACGAAGCTCACTGTCTTTAGTGTTGTACAATGTTGTGGAAAGTGCACAGAAGTAGAAATGAAGAGCGATCTAGCTTCACAATGGGTTAGCCAAGTGGCCACAGCCGCTCTGAATGGGAGGGCTTAGAAGGGTTATCTGTTAGGCTGACCTAGCTCTTCTATGTAGTTGATGCCCATTGAGTTCTGGAAGGCATTTGTATGGCTTGTTTTTTAGAAGAGTCTGGTAAGCATGCTACAGCCATACTTATTATTAAAGTTTTTACGGCAACACATCCCCATGAAGCATGGGTTAAAGAATAGGACTGACTCGGTGGGCGGGGCTAGAGAGAAGGCTCAGAGGTTAAAAGCACTGGCTGCTCTTGCAGAGGACCTGGGTTCAATTCCCAGCACCCACGTGGTGGCTAACCACCATCTTGCACAACACAAATGCTCCAATGCTCCAATGTACATGCAGGCAATACACTCATGCACATAAAACAAAAATAATAAATAAAAAAAAATTAAAAAAAAGAAGAGGACTTGACCTTAGGACTCGCAGCACCAGAAAGTGTCCTTCCTAGACGCCATTTTATTGCTTTATTCATTCCTTGTCCTCTGCTTGTTTCTCCACAACCCCTTTTATAAGTTGTACATCCTTCCTCAGAGCACACCTTTCCTCTCCTCCTCACACCAGTGACCCTCAGCCATGTCCCTGAACTGACTGGATTTGACTGGTGGATCTTTCCCCTTAGATCTGACTTCTTCAACTGCTCCTTTTTTTCTATTTAGCACTTTTGGGCTATGGTTTTGGAGTTACTTTGACCCTGGAGTTCTTTGAACACCAATTTACAACATGCCATAGACTCCAGTGAGTCCTTTACTTTCTGACACCACCTTTTCCCCAAGAACACTATTCCTTGTTAGAAGCCTGGACAACCTCCTCTTCCAGAGGCACCCAGACAGCTCTACCAAGAAAGTGATATTAATCAAGACAGAAGCATGTAAGAAGTTCATGTGAAAACTATGGTGACATAAAATCCATTCTGTTCATCTAAAAAATTTAACAGGCCATGTCTGGTGGCAGCTTCTCTCCTCTCCCCTGCTAGGAATGACTTCTAGGACATCAGTCCATGTGACATTGCACAGTTTCCAAGGTTATGATTGATTCTAGATAATTTTGGCAAACAACTGACAAGATTAATCAGTGTCAGGGCAGAAGGATAAAGGTGGGCAGTGGAGTGTCCAGCATACCCGGGCACTGTGGTGAGAGGATCCTGTATAGTAAAGAGTGGGACTCCAGAATAAAACTTGGGTAGGTGACAAGCCCAGGAATGTTGCCTCAGGCCAGAATAATAGGCTGCCACATGAGTTGGAGTATAGACACCTGTTGTTTCTGGCATTGCATCAAATTCAGGCACGCAGGCCCAGCCATTACACAGAGGACCAGGCAAGTTGGAGAGAGTACAGGTGAGAATTGATCTAGCTGTGGACGCTGAAAAATGAGTATAGTGGCATGTGCCAGATAGTGTGTGACAAAGGACATCATGTGTCAACTTCTTCATAGAGGACAGTGTGGGATAGCTTCAGTTGTCAACTTGACATACCTGGGATGAGGGAACCTTAGTTGGGGAATTACCTCTACTGATGACCTGCAGGCATGTCTGTGGGCATTTTCTTGATTGTTGAACAATGTGGGAGGACCGAACACAATGTGTGTGGTGCCACCCCTGGACCATGGTCCTGGGTTGAATGAGAAAGCAGACTGAGCTCAGGCTCAAGGAGAAAGCCAGTAAACCACATTTGTCTGTGCTTCAGTGGGTGCCTCCAAGATCCTTTCCAGGCTTCCCTCAATGATGAACTGTGATCAGGATGTATAAGCCAAATAAATCCTTTCCTTCCCAAGTTGCTTTTGGTCACTGTTTTATCACAGCAACAGAAAACAAACTAGGATAAGGACTAAAAATGAAAATCCTTTCAAGATGCCAACTTGCACTCTTTAACTCAAGAACCCAAGAAAAGAAGCAGAAAGATACAGCTTATGGAAACACATCTTCCTAAAGGCCTTAGACTATGACTCTCATTCACAGAGACATGGATGAAATTTGGTGTGTATCTAGACCTTTTGGGGCATGGTCCTACTGCAATATGAAGACTGCCAAACGGAGGCACTAGGACCTGGAGGGAGAACTATCTGTAGCGCATGGTGGGGAGGGAGGTCTGAGGATCACCCGCAGCTGTAGGCATTAGAAACGCAGCACAGTTAAATATAGAAGCTTTCCTCCCTTCTCATTTTCGATGTGTGAGTACCTGGGGATCTTAATAAAATATGGATTCTGATTCTATAGCTATAGGGCAAGGTTCAGAAAGCTGCATTTCTAATACACTCCCTGGCAATGTCTGGTGCTTGCTGGTCAGTGGAGCAGATTTTTGGTAGCAAAGAAATTCAACATCCAGGGGAGGCAGCTGGAATGAGAGCATCCAAGCAAAAAATAGTCATCAGAGTAAGAGGGATGATAGGATGCTTACACAGGTGGCGAGGATAGCAAAGAGAAGCAGCAGGTGACATGCAGATGAAGAAACCCAGGGCACAGCATGGGTGAGATTCTGTTAGTGGGGGCTTATGCAGTGTGGAGAGAAAATGGGCCCTGGGCCATATGGACTTGGATTTGATGTTTGGGTCAGCTCATTGTTAGCTATTTTGACCTTGATTAATTAGTCTCTCCTGAGTTTGCACACTAGTCCAACCTTTGCTGGACTGTTCTATTAAATAGGTTACCACATGTAAAGGGTCTTGGAGAGTCTGCTTCATGATAGTTTTTCACTGTGGTATCAGAAGCCTAGCCACAGGGAAGGAATATGGAACCAGGGACCACTGAGGATGAAGCATCTCTTGGCCCCTGCATATGTGTGTTTATTATAGACATAAGGAACAAGGCCAATCCCTCTGTGCCAAACCAGCACATGAAAGAAGGCTCTTGTTCTTGGGAATGAAGAGACAGCAGAAAGCAGGTCACAAGGACAGAGTCAACTCAGCAGTTGAAGGGTTAAGGGTTCAGAGTCACGGTGTGAAACTAGCTCTCCTGAAATACTGCGGACCCAAGATCAGCTTTGGGACAGAAGCATAGCCTCAGAACAGCTGTCCACTGGCCCTCTTGAAGGGAGGAGAGAGAATGTGGGCAGCCTGAGCTTCACAGCAGGCTGTTAGCAGAAAGTACGCTATATAACCTCTGGTCAGCCCAAGGATGGGTCTTTCTGCTGTTTCCTGCTGTTAGGTAGCCAGTTGGATATTAGAAGACTTGTAAGGCATTGGGGCTAGACCCCTCCCTCATAACCAACAGACTTTAAAGTCTAGGACAGAAACTGCAGGGCTGTCTCCTGGTCAGAAGTTTGGGATCTTAGTCATATCTCTAGGCCTGGGAGAAGATGAAATATCATGAACTGTCTGAAAAATCCTTACTAGACAGCTATCTAATGCTGGTTCCAGGAGCCCCAAATCTTATAGGATTGCTGTATAATAGGAGGCTTTCTGACAGCCCGATTAACCTCCTCCTGTAAGAGTCAAAGCAAACATTCCCATCAGCCACCTGGGAAGGACAAGGTTCCTCCAGAAAAGCTGCTTGTGCCAAAGTTTTTAGAAATGACATGCAGGTCAGGACAGTAGTCCTGTTGGCCACTGTCCACTCCAGCCCCTTGAGGGAGTGCTCTACTTCTCCAATAAACTCTACATTACACCCATGTGTCTCATATGAATTCTTTTAATGGAAAGGATTGGGAAGCAGAGGGGCTACAGAGAAAGATCCTGGTGACAATATAGGTTAAACTGGAACAATTCTCATATGCACGTCCCTAGTCCTGTAATGCTCGTTTCAAGATTCAAACCCTCTGTTGTATGGATAGGAAACAGGCAAGTCCCACATTGGCTTGATTTTCCCTATATAGCACAGGAGGGGCAACAGAGCATAAAGATGGGGTCAATCCATGTGCTATGGATGTGACCCTTGATGAGTTCACCTGAACTCCTTCAGCTCCTGCTTCCTGTAAAATGAACACAGTTGGTCTCAAACACAACATCTGTGCCCAGTGCAAGGCTGACACTTGGTATAAATAGTTTTGTAGGCTTGATTCTTGCTCCTGTCTCATTCTGATAGCCTCAGCATGATGGCCTCACCTCAAAGTCTGGGTTGACAAGAACAGAAAGTGCAGGCTGGCTGGAAGGAGTGATTAGGACACACACTAATTAAAATTTCATGGAGTATCATGTATTTTTATTTTGTATATCTGTCAGTTCTACTGTGAGCATCAAAACTCAGCCACCTGTAAGAATGCCTGCTCCCCTCATCCTCACTAGCAGCCAGTGTGGTTACAGGATTGGTGCATCTCGCAGACACCCACCTGTGAGGAGAGGGAAAATGGAACTTCCGGGTGTCTGGTTGATGACATGTGAATGAAAGTAAGCAGCTGGGTCACTTAACTACTTACGTGAGACTCTGAAGAATCCTAATAACTACAGAAGTCAATGTGGAGACTCTCTCAGCATGGGACCTCCAATTACCCATGATGGAGAGAATATCCCTGTGACCTGCAAGGGACCTGTACCATGATGGAGAGATCAATCTCATTTTAAGTTAGGAGTTGGCCAACAGTGGTTCACAGGTCATCCTGGCCCATCGTATGTTTTTCATATAAACACATTTGCAGCTGTTCACTTATGAATTACCCGTGGATGCCTTTATGCTACACAACAGAGCTGAGCCAGACGCAGCAGAAACCAGATGATGGCTCACAGTCCCTAAAATATTCACCATTTGTTTCTTTACACAAAAAGTTTGTTGATGCCAAAGTTTAGCCACTAACTCATCGCGTCTAGTTGTTATTGGGACAGACCCAGGCTTTCCTGACTTCCGGGGTGGGGTGTGTTTAAAGCTTGCTCATCTAATGGTTGAAAAAGAGTGACTTTTTAGTTCTAGTTCTTGAACTACTGTTAGAGTGCCCTGCTTCCTGAGTGGTGACTAGCTGTACCTTCCTTTCATCTGCCTGTGGCCGTTGCCATTTTATCATTATGCATTTAGTGATTTTTCTCCGTGATTTTATTCAGTTCTCAAAGCATAAAGGATGTTAATCCTTTGCAGTTATATTTGATTTATTCAATGAACCTAGGTTAGAAAGGAGGCAGTATTTTCCCTCCAGAATATAATAAACGTTTAATCATGTCTGCTCTAGTTTCTGTGTTTGATTTTTAAAAGAAATGTTTTAACTGTATTGAAATTTGTTTGGAATTTGTAAGATAAAGACCTAAAGCCCCCATCACAACTGCTAGCCAACTTTTCAATACCCTAAGTTAAAAAAAAACCTCCTTTTTTCCCACTGTTGCTTCTTTTAGAATTTGAAAATTTATTCTATAAGAAGTGGTTCAGTTTTTCTGCTGAATTAATTATCTGGTGTATTCTTGCAAAAGTGTTTTTGTTATACTGATAACTTGAGAAGCAAGTATAAAGTTATATATATATGTGCATATATATATATATAGTAAAAACAGATATTAAGAAAGATACTTAAGGGGCTGGAGAGATGACTCAGCAGTTAAGAACACTGGCTGCTTTTGCAAAGGACCTGAGTTCAGTTCCTAGCACCCACATGATGGTTAACAATTGTCCTGAACTCCAGTTCCAGGGGATCTGACACCCTTCTTCTGGCCTCTGAAGGCATTTCCTTTAATCCTAGCACTGCCTAGCAGATGCAGGCACATCTCTGTGAGATCAAGGTCAGCCTGGTCTATATAGCAAGTTCCAGGCCAGCTGGGGCTACAGGGAAACCTTGTTTCACAAAAGAAAGAAAGATACTAAGTGCTAATAAGTATTGTTTGTATGAAACTTTGTTTTATAAGTTTCTCTGTTGTTCCACATTTTAGTCATTTTCAAAGTCTCCTACACAACAATGGAAAACTATTTTACATGAGAAAACCCCTTCATACTAAAATGAAATCTTGGTTTTCAAAATTTTTAAATGTTTATTTATTATTTTTATTTTATGTGTATGTGTGTATTGTCTGCATGTAGGTAAGTGCACGTGTCGTACGCAATGCCCACGGAAGTCAGAAGAGGCTGTTAGATCCCCTAGGACCGTTGGAGCCCCTGGAGCTAGAGTTATGGACAGTTGTTAGCTGCCATGTGGGTGCTGGGATTCAAACCCAGGTCTTCTGCAAGAACAACCAGTGTTCTTAACCTCTGAACCATCTCTCCAGCCCCTTATTTATTTATTTTATGTGTATGAATGTTTTGCTTACATGTCTGTAAATGTAACCATGTCATGCAATACCCACGGACACCAGAAGAGGGTGTCAGAGTCCCTGGAACTAGAGTTACAGACAGTTATTAGCTGCCATGTGGGTGCTGGACTGGGTCTTCTGCAAGAGTAGTCAGTGCTCTCAACATCTGAGCCACCTCTCCAGCCCCAGCTTTCTTCTATCTTGATAGATCCTGCTGTGGTCCTAAAATACCTCCTCCCTTTTTAGTTTCTATGCAATTTCACTGGCTTCTAGGTAAACCAGCAATTGCAGTTTGTCCCCGCTTTATTTACTCAGACAAGACTCTTCTACCCTGTGCTGGTTCCTAAGGCCTCAGACTTTGATTCATGCTGGTGGGAGCATTGGCTCCTGAAGGAGGCAACACTGGTTGTGGGATATATATTTGAATCCCACACCTGCCTCTTCACACTTCCAGTGCTCCCAGCACCTCCCCAACTTCCCACTGTGCATGTCTACTTCCTGCATCTAGAACCTTCTTTGACTTACTATGGCCCATTTTGAGTTTCTGTCTCCTAGAGTCTGGAATTCTTCTTTCCCTAGACTCCATCCCTTGCATTCCTCTCTAACTTCCCTGTGTCTCCATTCCCACTGCAAGCCTTTATCATCACTCAGCTGGATTTGCTGGTGTCCATTGCGCTGTCTTGTCTATCCTTGTAGTTTACCAGGGTTTTACATGAAATACAAATTAGAGGTCAGTTATTTGTCAAAAATCTCTTTCAGATTTCATGAACTTGGCGTCCACTTTGTTATTGCTGTTCAGAGTCAATGTTCATATTTCATTGGGGGGTGCAGTGGTTCCTGCACAGTAGTAGCTAATAATATTAAGAATGTGTCTTTACTGAACCTTTGTTATGTGCCAGGCTTTATATACATAAGGCTACTAATTTTTCATAGCTCTATTAGGGTATGTTATTATGACTATCTTTATTTTACATATATATTAGATAAATTGTCTAAAGTCTCATGACTGTGGCTATGTGGTCTGGGGGTCACATCCAGGTATGTCTGATGCTATCTTCACCCTCAACTATAAAATACATTTGTTCTCATTCTTCTTTGGTCTGGTTTTTCCTTCTTGGCACTGACATAACTAGAAATCTACTCCCTAATTCATATTCCTTTGGACCCACTCCACTCAGGATTAACTATGTGGCCAACACTCAATCCAGGTTTCCTTCCACTGGTCCTGAGAAGAGAGGTTTATTCAGAGAGGGATTTGCACTGGACATCTTCAGAGGTCCCTACAGTTTTGGATGCAATTATTTGTATTATGCCATGTGGGATGTTGTAGCAGTGGCCAGTGAATTTCCTGGACATCTTAGGAAAACAAAATACCTTTGGAACATCTGATATGCGTTCAGTTTTCTGGACTATGCTGAAACTCCTTATCCATGCCCTTGTTCCAAGATGGTGACAGTAACTTCTGCTGTCAGCTAAGCTTCTGCACCACGTCGCAGGCCACAGCTGGCTCATGGAACAGACAGGAATGTGCGAGAAGCTTTTTAAATGGATTTTCTACAATGTTCTCTGTATCCTGTATTCACTAAAGGGATGGTGTGTCCCAGGGACCATTTCCTGGGGTAAAGGTACATTTTCCATGTACATCTGTGAATCAGCCCTTCCACTTTAAAACTTTGTTGATCTAGAGTTTCCAGGGAGAGGACATTCATGATTAAGCAAAACTTGCAGGTGCATGTGAACATCCAAGAGATTAGCAGGGGACCTGGGAATGTGTTAAATAGCAGACATGCATGACGGAGTGATTCCTTGCTAGAATAGGCTGATATCTCAGACACACAGTTTTGTACAATTTAGTAGACCAGAAGGAAACATAAATCTCATAGTTTCTGAACCATGTGACTCAGTAAAGGCTACAAGTCATGGCTTTCTTTTCTTCCTCAGAGTCAGTTGTAAACTTCTTCCATCATTTATTACTTATATTAGTCTCTGAGTCTCAGTTTCCACAAAATGAGGAAAATGATAGTAACACAATAGACTGTAGGTAAAGATTAAATAGATTATAAATATAAAATATTAGTAACAAGTCTAATTTGTTATAAGCAGTTAATAATCAATAATGATCATCAGAATAGTAAATTGAAGTAAGTAGACAAAAATGATAGCCAATAAAATGCCTCCAACTCACAAGTTCAACAATGTCCCTAACAGTATGCAATATGTCATGGACTCACAAATGAGAGCATAAAGTGTGCATGTTTCGTACGGTGAGGGACTGCCTGCCTGAGAATTACAGCTACTGGCAAGTGGGAGACACCAAGAAAGAAACTGTTAGGTTAACCAAAGAAAATATTCTGAGTATTCATAAATCTGATATAGTTCATGGAGATGAATCTGAAATATAGTGTACAAATGAGATTTGAAATCAGACCAAGATACCAATACTGACTTTACCACTTGCAAGTTCTACAACTTTAGTTTCTCATTTATAAAGGCACTGCCTTTTTATTGCTAGAATTGTATGAGCAAATGATCGATCCATGAAGTGGTTTGCTTTTCTAGGATCACTTATGATTACTTATGATTTTGTTGTTTGACAGTCCAGGCAGTTATTCTTTAGTTCTTGTCTGGAACCCAATGTGACTGCATCATCTGATGGTGTAATAGGGTCAGATAGGTCCAAGCACACCTGAGTCAAATGTTAGTCAGAAGTGCTGGGGGTGGCTGGGATGCCTTGGTCTTAGATATATCGTTCACATGATCTGTCTCCTCCAGTAGGTTGACCTGGGTTTCTTCACAGCATGGTAATCTCAGAGTTCTAAGAGCAAACACCAATGTTGCAAGATTTTTTTCCAGGAGAGGTACTAGACCACAATTGTATGATATTAGTCTTGCCACAGTCTTTGATCCAAGAAGGCCACAGGTCATCTTCTATTGAAAGAAATATGTGTCCTATTGCAAAGGGACTGACAACTGGGAAGGGAGTTTCTCGGGGCCATCATTGTAACCACCTCTCATGATTATTTACAACACATGGATGGTCTCACCCTTTCCCTTACCTGCTAGTTTCTCTTGTTCCAGCCCAATGAAGACAATGTATTTGATTTAGAGTTAAGATGATGATTAGAGAGCAAACACGAGAAAAAGTGGAACAAGAGGGAGAAGGAAAAGAGTCTGGCATTTGTCCTATGATGGTGGGGTCTTCAGCGCCTTCTAGGCAGAAATAGAGGGCAGGGAGTAGGTTAGATCCTCTAGAAGTGCAGGAGATAATCACAGGAAGGACAGGAAAGAGTATTTAAAGATATTTTATTTATTGTTTTTATTTTATGTGCATGCATGTATTGCCTTTATGTAAGTAATTGCACCCGTGTCATGCAATGCCCTCAGAAGACAGGAGAGGCTGTCGGATCCCCTGGAACTGGAGTTACAGACAGCTGTTACCTGCCATGTGGGTACTGGGATTTGAACCTGGGTCTTCTGCAAGAACATTCAGTGTTCTTAACTGCTGAGCCATCTCTCCAGCCCCAACATTTTAAATAATTTTACTATAAAGTGCAAGTAAAGAACAGATTTTAAAAAAATATTTTATTCATTGTTTTTATTTTATGTGTATGAGCATATTGCCTGCTTGTATGTGAGTGCACCCATGTTGTGCAATGCCACAGAAGTCAGAAGAGGGCTTCGGATTCCCCTGGAACTGGAGTTAAGGACGATTCATAGCCACCATGTGGGTGCTAGGAATCGAACCCAGGTCTTCTGCAAAAGCAGTCAGTACTCTTAACAGCTGAGTCATCCCTCCAGCCCCAAGAATTGTTTTAAAATTTCATTTAACCACTGAACTGTATTACTCTGAATGTGATTTTGCCTAGAGATTGGGTCACATATGGTCTTGAAATTTATTTGGGCAAAATATGCAAAACGCTTCTTGAATATATGAGACAAAGTGGTACTCAGTAAATTTTACATAGTTTAATGATCAAAGTCACTTCTGTCTGCTGCTTCCTTATGTTTCAGACTAACCACGAGGCTCTATTTTCAAGTACTCAGACACTTCTTGTGTTCACTCATGTCCACCTCTCATAGTGAGAGATTGTTTTTGCAAGACCCAAAGTAAGAATCTGGGACACTGCTGTTAGCCATTAAATTTGGGCATGGCACAAAAAAAATGCTTCCGTTTTCCCCCTTCTCCATGCACCATTTAAGGCCATAGATCCTGAGGAAACTTAAAAACACAAGCACCCGGGCAGGAAGAAAATTCACTGGCAGATTTCAGCGACTGCAGAACCACCCAGGTCTGATTTTCACTGCCTGGAATAGCCGCGTTTCTGGAGTCCCTGGATTCGTATTTCTCTGCATTCTTTTCCGTGGAACTCTCCCTTTCAGTTTTCTGCTTTGACAATGATATTTTTCATCATTTGGAGGCCAGGTAAGACACACTGTGAAATCTCCCTGAGGTAAAAATTTTGACTTACTTGCAAGGAAACATTTTAATAGGAGTTTCTAATGTTATTTCTTTTCTTTTTATTGCTGTATGAATTTATTTTTTATGTAGCTATTTGTTCCTCACTTAATTTCTGTCTTCCAACTAGAATGTTAGTCCTGTAAAATTACCACTGGGTCTCCAGCGTTAAGAAAGTATCTGGTGGGGCTGGAGAGATGGCTCCATGGTTGGGAGCACTGGCTGCTCTCGCAGAGGACCCAGGTTCGGTTCCCAGCACCCATACGGCAGCTAGCAACCATAACTCCAGCTCCAGGGGATCTGATGTTCTCTTCCGACCTCCACGGTAACTGCAGTACACGAGTGCACTTACACACATGCAGGCAATACACCTATACACATAAAAAATTTTATATATATATATAAAGGAAAAGATCTGGCACAACCAAAATTTGTTGAATGAATAAAAGTAAATGAATTTATTTTCCTTCTGGGCTTTTGTTCATTTTTTGATATATTTTTTTAACACTGAATGCTATGACTACCATAAAGTGTTGTCAGAACACAATGAGCTAAGCACATCTCCAGAACTTTGTCTACCTAAAAAACAAAGAAAGAATTGTTAAACATTAAAGTCAATCTGTAATGAACCAGAGTGAAAAATACAAAACTATCTTTAAAAGAAATGCTGGTTTTAAAGCTTGAGAGACTATATTGTCTTAGCACAGCTAAAGAACGAATGCACAAGTTGGAAAAGGGGTTGGTCAGCCATGGAAATAAAAAAATCAAAGGCTAGCTAGAAAGACCATTTCCACCCAAGAACAGGGCAGCAGCAAATTGTGGCCATTCAACTTGAGTGTTGTTTTCCCACTGAAAGGCTTTCCTGCCTTGAGAAGTAGTCTTCAGGCTCTCCCAGTGGATGGAGGCTGCTGACAATTTGCTGAGACCTTACTTAACCTTGAGTTAAGTAAGGAGCAGCTTAACCTTGAGAGGCTGCTCACCAAGGTGCTTTCTAATGGCAGCTCAGCTTCCCACCTAGGTCTACTTTAGGGAGAAAGTATGCTGTCCAATCACAGACCGCATTCTTCTTAAGTCTCTCTCACTTCCGGGTGCTCTTAAAAGGACTAACAGGCTACCTGCTCCATTTGTTGCTCTTAGAAAAGCCAAATCTTCTGCCTCCTCCTGCCCCTGAGAGCTGAGCTGAGCAAGAGAATACCCAAACCCCTGCATCTGGGTCCTAGGCAGCTTGACTGTAGTCCTATTTAGCAGCCCTACTCTTTCACTCAGTGCCTCTGTGACTCTTATCACCTGGCCTAAGTCATGTCGCATAGGACACTTATTAATTGAGCCTGCTTCCTCATGGTGTAGGACCTATTCTCTCTCAGAAAGCATACCTTAAGAAAAGCATAATGGTAGCATGGTGATAGTCCCTTGTAGAAGGAAGCGGGAGAGTCACTGGAGCCTTACCTGATTCCATCTACCTGGGACTCCCTCTTGCCTCTCAGTTCCAGTTGATCTTGAGGGTGCAAGAGTACATAGGAGGTAGAAGGTTAACTAAGGGCAGAGCTCTGTGATGCAGCTTCTCTGAGGTCTTCACTCATTATGAGCTGGGACTTGGTGGCAATGAAGCTGATTTTTGGGTCAGCCATAGTTCTGTAAGTAACTCCTTACCTCTGCTCCCATCAGTGATTTGAACAGACTTATACATTAAGTTGGACTTGGATGTCTGCCGCTGGTACTCTATCTGGCAGATATTTTTCTTGTTCCCTCAGGAAAAGAAAAACAACTTCACATATGAGGAAAATGCCCTTACTCCAGTTAGGTCATCCGTACTGCAACCATATCGCATGTCTTCTTTGGGAATGACCTTCAATGCCAAGTGTGGTAACACGTCTAAGATTTCACTCAAGTTCAATCATGGACCTTGTACATCATGTCTGGGAGAGTTCCTGAGGGGCTGTTAAACAGAACCCTCTTGGAGACCCTTGGCCCAACAGAAGCAGGAGAGCCCCAAACCTTGCTAACTCCTAACACTCCATTTGGCTTTATGTAATATTTTATTGATTCCAGGGGTTAAATTGGTAACCAGAAATAAAAATTCTCTACCATTCAAGACATTTTAATGAAGCTACCTCAGTCTCTAAGGCAATTTCTCCATAGTAAATTTGTTTTCTACAGTGGCAGCATCATTAAAATAGGTTTATGGCTTATATTTGTGTAGTAACAACTTTAAAGGGACATAATTCAGACATATAACTCCTAAGATCTTTGTTCAAGACAAAGCTTTCCTCAAAAGCTCTTTTTTTTTTTGTATATCCCTTTTTAACTCAATTGTTGGACAGTTTTACTATGAATGTTAGCATTTTTCATTTCTAAGCATATTCTCATTTTGCTAACACGTGAAAAGAAGTTGTTTTGTATTCTTAAATCCCTCTTTAATTTTTGAAAGACGTTTTAGTTTCTCAAGGGTGAACACAGGCAGTTCTTTCAAGAAGGACTTTTACAGAGACTGTTAATCCCAGCTATGCATTAACATCACCTAGAGGTGATTTAAATGCCCCTGCCTAGGTGCCACATCACAACAATGAAGCCAGAATCTCTGATTGTACTTCCCCATATGAGTCATTGTGTAACTGTGGATATGAACCATCAAATAATAAAACATCCATAAAGCTTTATCTCTTCTAAGCAGAAGATGATACAGTCAGGAAGCCCTAAAAACCTAGTTGTACCCATGCTTTATTTCCTTTTTTCAGAAATTTGAATTAGTTAATCTAATTTTTAAGTCAGCAAATCAAACTTGTGTTTTATTTATTGTGAATACCAGGCTCTTCTTTTCACATGGAGGTGTTGGGAACCAAATACCACATATGTGCTCTGTCCCTGAGCTCTACCCCTAGCTCCTACCATGATATCCTGAAATATGTGTATACATTGTGAAATTGTTGAAACAAATTAATAGATGCATTACCTTGTATACTTATTTTTTGTGGTGACATTGTTGATGGACATTCATAGTATTTCACACTGTAGGAAGGAATCTACACACACATATTGCAAATGATTTGTTTGTTCTGAGCTAACCTTTAATCTAGATGTTATCCACAGCACAGCCTCAGGAGGAATGCAGGACTCCATGATCTTCATGTTTGTGAACCCTCCCCTTGTTACAGAGAGCAGGAAGATGATAAAGAGAAAACCAGTGATAGAAATCTCAGAGACAAGACAGGCCACCTGACCAGAGGGATAAGGCTGAACTTTGGAATGATTGACTACCTTTGTTCCCCTTCCCAATATAATCTACTGGATGATGATGAGATATAAGACATATATTTAAGATGCTAATCCTCTGTCTTCTCAGATTCCTGGCTCTCTGAATTAAAACCCAGCTTAAGGATTCAATTCTTGCCTTTGCCTATTTGACGGGCAACACAGACTGCTTACAAGATCACTTAAATCCACTCTCTTGGGTGATTTTCAAAACTGTGGTACCTGGTTATGAGCTATAGCCACCATGTTCTACAACAGAGCTCTTGAATTTATTCCTTCTATATAACTGAAATTTTGTACCCTTTTCCAGTCTCTCCCTGTAGCCCCAAGACCCATATTCCAGCCTCTGGCAACCACCATTCTAGTTTTTAATTCTGTGAATTCCACTTTTTATAAAAGATATGTTTTTATTGAATTCTTGTGGTTTTTATATACTATATTCTGATGGCATTTAGATCCCCTGTCCTATCCACACCTTCCCCAACTGTACCCCACTCAATTTAATGTGCTCTCTTTCATATGTATAATACAACTTAGAGAGTCTGATTTGTCGCTCCAACTGTCCTTCAGTGTGAGTCCATCCACTAGGCCCACAAAACATGCACTGTAAGTGTGATCATACAGCATTTGTCTTTCTGTGACTTTTTTCACTTAATATAATGAAACTTTAGTTTTATTTATGTTGTTGCAAATAACGAGATTTGCTTCCTTTAAAAATCTGAATGGTTGGGGCTGGAGAGATGGCTAAGTGGTTAAAAACACTGGTTGCTCTTGCAGAAGACCTGGGTTTGAATCCCGGCACTCACATGGCAGCTATCAACTATCTGTAACTCCAGTTCCAGGGGATCCGAAGGCCTCTTCTGTCCTCCATGGGCATTGCACAACACGGGTGCACTTACCTACATGCAGGCAATATACTCATCCACATAAAATAAAAAAAATAAATAAAATATTTTAAAAATCTGAATAGTTTTTTATTGTGTATATACCACTTTCAAAATATCTCTTTGTCTGTTGAGAGATAGCTAATTGGATTCTATATTTGGCTATTGTGAGCAATGCTGCAATGAACATGGTAGTGCAAGTGTCTCTTCAACTTACAATTTTCATATCACTTGGAAATGCACTCAGAAAGGGTATACTGGATCATGTGGTCATTCAAGGTTTAATTTTGAGGAATCTCCACACTGATCTCCACAGGGATGTACTAATTCCACAATGATATGCAAGGCTTCTCTTTTCTTTACATTCTCACCACTGGTTGCTTTATTTATTTATTATTTATTTGTGTTTTAGTCATTCTTTTGAAACAGTGACTCATGTAGCCCAGGTTCACCTCCAATTGACTATGTAGCTAAGGCTTATCTTAATCCTCCTGCCTTCATCTTTCAACTTCTAGGCTAGCTTAGGTCGCCATGCCTGGTATTCATCTTTTAAGAAAAGATTTGTTTCATTTTATGTGCATATGTACATGTTTCTGTGTCTATGCATGTGTGTGTGAGTGTGTGCATGTGTGCTTGTGTACTCATCTGTGGAAACTGTAACAGTGCATTGGATCCCCTGGAGCTGGAGTTGCATAGGTGGCTGTGAGTCTCCTGACATGGGTGCTGGGAACTGAATGGGTTCCTTTAGAAGAGCAGCAGCTACTCTTAACTGCTCAGTCATCTCTCCAAGTCCATTGTTTTCTAATCAAGTAGAAATTTCCCTTGGAGGGTCTCCTCGTAGTGCAGGTGTAATCCCTGATAACTGCCTGTGGCAGAAGATCAAAAGTTTAAGGCCAATCTGTGAGACCCTGTCTCAAAACAAATAAAGTAAATAAAAGTGTTCACTGGGAACACAGCTCAGTGATAGAGTGCTTATCTACTATGCACAATGTCTTGGATTCAGTCCTCGATACCAAAACCCATTCTTTAAAAATTGCCCTTGAAGCTGGGCGGGGTGGCACACGCCTTTAATCCCAGCACTCGGGAGGGGAGGCAGAGGCAGGCAGATCTCTGTGAGTTCAAGGCCAGCCTGGTCTACACAGTGAGTTCCAGGACAGCTGGGGCTACAGGGAGACCCTGTCTCAAAAAAGACCAAAAAAAAGTTTTCCCTTGGATATCATGGATATTCACCAACAAGATGTTCTACTGTCTTGTGTCATTATCCTGCTTTCAGGGGACTGAGGGTTTCCTAGGACATGGAAGTTTTATTACTAAAACCAAGATCATTGCTGTGAGCTAGGATGTGTTGGTTATCCCACTTACAGATCATCATAAACTGGGATCCTCTTGAGTTTGAGTATCTCTCTTGGAACTTGAGCTTACTGAACCCCGTGTACATGGGCAAATAGAAGGTTGGCCAATGTTTATTCAGTGCTAGATGCTTACATGTGGGACCTCATTTAATCCTCATGTTTACCTAACAAGGTTGGTATTATTGCTTCCATAATTTTAAAATAAGAAAATTGAAGCTCACAAAGGTTAAGTAATATGTTAGGATCATACTTAGGGTAATTTGACTGCAATTCTATTTCCTTTACAACACTGGCTTTTTTCAATATTTAATGCAGACAAGTAGAACAGAGAAATTATAAATTTCCAGGGACTTTGAAGAGACAGGGAAGGATAAGTTGGTAATAACCTCACTGTTTGGAGAGTAACTCTTTTAAAAACTATTTAGGGGCTGGAGAGCTGGCTCAGTGGTTAAGAACACTGGCTATTCTTGCAGAAAAACCAGGTTTGAATGCCAGCACCCACAGAGCACCTAACAACCATCCATAACTCCAGTTCCAGGGGATCCATGATGCCCTCTTCTGTGGGAACTACATGACATGAGTGCACTTACACATACACAGGAACAACACACACACACACACACACACACACACACATATATAAAATAAAAATAAATTAAAAATTTATACTTTATATTTTATGTGTATGAGTGTTTTGCCTGCATGTATGTAAGTGTACCCATGTCATGCAATGCCCATGGAAGTCAGAAGAGGGCCTTGGATCTCTTGGAACTAGATGGATGGTTGTTAGCCACCGTGCTGGGAACCAAACCTGGGTCCTCTACAAGAGCAGACAGTGCTCTTAACTGCTGAGCCATCTCTCCAGTCCATGAACATGATAGTACAAGTGTCTTTTCAACATACAGTTTAAAAAATTAATGCATAGTCAGGTGTGGTGGCACATGCCTTTAATCCTAGCACTTGGGAGGCAGAGGCAGGCAGATCTTTGTGAGTTCAAGGCCAGCCTGGTCTACATAGTGAGTTCCAGGAGAGCTGGGGCTACAAGGAGACCCTGTCTCAAAAAAAAGACAAAAAAATTAATGCATAATTTTTATTGAATTTTTGTGCATTTCATACAATAAATCTTAAACATAGTTAAACCCCTTCCCCCATTCACTCTCCCTTATAGCCCTCCCAACCAGATTTCACGCATTCTATCATATAGGTTAAGGCCTATCAAGCCAAGCTTTTGTACTCTGATGTCCCTTAGTGCAAGTTCATCCACTGGAGTCTTGTCACTTATCAGCCTTTCTAGAGCACCTCCTTTAAAGAAGATCAACTCTTCCTCACCCAGTAGTAATCAGTTGCCACTATTTCTCAGCTAAGTTTGGGGAATGTCATCCATTTCTCCACTTTTATGCTGGGTTTTAAGTATGCATGGGTGCTGACACCATTGCTGTAAGAGCCAGGGTTCTGCATGATCGTAAGGAACCAGAGTCCTTCAGGCTTCTGGAAGCATGGTTGTATGAAAGCTAACTCTTAAAGCTGCTGTTGGAATTTTGGTTATACAAATAACCAGTACTCATAACTAACTACAGTAGATAAAGAACGGTCTAAGTTGCTATAGGAGCTCATAAGGAGATACTCAGGGAAGTCTTGGGAGTGGGTTATGCTCTGAAATCTGAAATATGTGTGAAGAAGGTGGTCGGGGCCATGGTGAGATTGGCTAGAGAGCATTCCATGGAGAAAGACAGTATGTGTACAGGTAAAACTGGTATTTAGGAAATAAAACAGTGCATATTCTCTCTCTCTCTCTCTCTCTCTCTCTCTCTCTCTCTCTCTGTGTGTGTGTGTGTGTGTGTGTATGTGTGTGTGTGCTTGGTGTATGTTTGAGGAGAGAGGAGTTGGGATGGCAGGAAATAATGCTGGGGCAAGATTCTATGGTGTCATAATCCATATATAAAACTCTGAAGTCTACTATAAGAGTAACAAGGAATCATTGATGGATGTAAGGAAATAAAAAGATCAGTTTAATTACTCTGACTCTAATACAAGACTGCACAGAAGAAAGAGGAGGCCAGGAGGCCAATTGTAGGGCAACTATAAAAATCCTGTTGAGATATGATAGCAACCTAACCAGGGTGGTGGCTGTAGAACTGAAGTGAGTGACTTCAAAAGATATTCAGGGATAGAACAGAGAGCACTTGCCATGAGGTAAAGGAGGAAAGAAAGCCATTAGTATCTGGTCATCTTCACAGACGATGGAGTTGAGGATGGAGACAATGATGCCATTAGCAGGGTTATATTGTCCTTAAAAAAATTCAGGTGGGCAGTGGAGCTGGGTGTTAGGAAGCTGATGTATGTGTCTGCTTCCCAAGGATGGATTTATGGTTTTGGAAGTCAAGAACATATTAATGTTAATTGGGAGACTCAGGGAATGCATGCAAAGAAAAGATGGAAGCAGGGAACTGGAGAGATGGCTCATCAGCTAAGAGCACTCGATGCTCTTTCAGAAGAATGTGGTTCAGTCCCCACCACCCACATAAGGTGGTTCACAACAGCTTACAACTCCAGATCTAACAAACTTTTCTGGCCTCTGCAGGCACCTGCATACAAGCACACATACAACCACACAGACACATACATGCATATACATAAAGAAAAAATAAGAAGGAAAAATAGAAGAGAGGCTCATCCAGAATCTTAAAGATAACAACATGTCAATGAGATGGTCAGGAAATGGACCAGGATGACCTGGAAACAGTGACTGAAGAGAGGACTGGAGACGTAGCTCAGTGATGGAGTGCTTGCCCAGCATGCACGAGGTCCTGGATTCAATCCCTAGCACAAGAGAAGGAAAAATACCTGTGAACTCAAAGTGTGATCAAATACAAAATAAGTAGAAGTTTTGAGATGGAAGAAGCAGCCAGAGGTGCCCGGCTACTAAGAGGTCAAGCTAGATCAGGACCGAGGAGTGGCCATTGTGATTAGCACAAGGAGATTCTCGATTGTGGTGAAGTAAATTTAGAAGCGGGGACAACAGGTTGAGATATACAGAGAGGAAGGTTATTGAATTGAGCAAGTATATTCCCCAAGTTGGCTATGAATGAAAGAGATAAAAGCTGGGGAACGTGTCTCGTGGAGGGAAATTTTACTGTGGCAGTTGTTTGGCTGGTGTGTGCTTCAGACCTAGCTGAAAGGAAGCCACTGGAGAAGAGGAACGGTTAAGGAGACAGAAGGAGGGAGCAATCGATCCAGGGAGGCAGGGTGGAGGGTGGAATGTGCAGGATCCACTTGGGAAGGCCTGGTGGACAGACAGGAGGATTCTTGAGCTCGGCAGCAGCAAGAGGGAGGAAAACAAGCTGTACTTTCTCTTACACAGGAAATAAGTCTTACTTTAGCGATAGAGTAAAAGAACTGAGCAAAGTTTGAACTAAGATGAGTGAAGAAAGGAGACAGAAAATCGTGGGACCTTGTATCATCTTTTCAACAATGTCTCCGTTTCCTCCCAGAAATGAAGAGCAGTGTATTATCTTTATTTTTCTAGGAAATAAAATATAAAATTTACATTTATTTCTAGAAGTCTGCCCCTGTAACCCAAGGTCCAACTGAGAACATTGTATAATGTCTTATGAAAGCAAACGTCCTCCTATGGTAACAGCCATTGTATCATCTCAGGACTTTGGGGTATAATAACAGGCCTGCCTTCGTGACACTTTAGTTCTTTAGGAAAACATGGGGAGTCAAAACCTCTTTGATTGAATGATATACCTACTGAGCACAGGAACAAATCCTTACAGCAGCTTCCTAAGACAAGCTTTGCTAACATTCCCTTTCACAAACAAGGAAGCAAAGACACCAAAATTAGGGAGTTTATTCCAAATGATTGCTAAGGGGCCAAACCAGTAACTGAGTGAAAAGCTAAACGTTCCCATTAGAAAGATGCATTAAGCATATTTGTTATGGGAAAGAAAATAAAATCCCTGGTTCTTCTCCTTAGTTTCCCTATCCTTTAAACTGGATTTTCCTGTATGTTTAATGAGCCATTTTGTGCTTATAATTCTTGACAGTTGATTAAGCACAGGTAGATTGTAATGTGTTGATGTAAGCTGTTTTTAATTCTTAAAGATTTTCTTGGGAAATATTTTCTCAACCATAAAAGATAGACTATTCAAGAATGGCATTGGGACAATTGGCTATCCATATGGAAGGCAATCAAATCAGACATCCAAATAATGCCATATATCAAAATAAATTCCACAGAGACTCAAGTGCTAAATGAATAAAATTGAACCATAAAAGTTGCAGAAGAAAATGAAGAAGGATTATTTATAATGTAGTGAATGAGCGGCCGTCCCACACAAGATAGAAACTCAGAAGCTACAAAGGAAAAGATTGATAGACTTGATTACATGTAGAAAGAAGCTAATTACAGCCTTGTTTATAATGGTGAAAAATTGAAACAATCTAAGGAATCTGTAACAGACAGTCATTTAAATACATTACTGAGCATGTGCATCATTAAGGAGTAGTGAAGCCTAGGCGTTCAAAAGCATACTTTATGATGGAAGACTACCTAAGTTTGAGTTCATCTCCATCACTTTGGGAAAACTTCTTAAACTCCTCATCTATAGATGCAATAATTTTATTTTTTTCTCAGAAGATAATTGTGAGGATTAAATGAACTAATAATATAAGATGTTTTGGATAGATTTTTAACATAGTGTCCTCACCATAGATCATTGTAGCTATAATCTAGCACTTAGAAAATGGGTAAGGCTGGGAGTACAGCTCAGTGGTAGAGTGCTTGCCTAGCATATGTGAGGCCCTATGTTTGGTCCCAGCACTGAAGAGAACGAGGTGAATTAATGTGCAGTGATTCAGTACAATCTTGGAGGTGTTGTTGAGAAAGCAGATTCGAATGTACAGAACATGGTTGCGTTTTAATAAAACCATATTCACATTTCCATCACATATAGGAAAATAGATCAGACAGTAGAGTCAGGAGAACCCACGAAACTCAGTGCCTGTTATCTCCGAAGGGCAGGAGGAGTGTTTGAAGGGACTGTTTATATTTTACATTTTATAGTTTTGCATTTCTTCAGTCTCATAAAGAGATTGAGATTATACACTCTGTTAAGAACAACAAAAACGATGGAGGGAAGAAAAATGTCTTTAATGTTCTCTGCTGTCAATGTGGGATGAGAGTCACATCATAAAAGCACAGACACCTGTGCCTCTCTTCCAGATACACAGTACCTGATCTTGGAAACATGCCCTGGGGCACAGGACCTAGGGAAAGAAGAAATGGAAATACAGCAAAGCCTGTAGTCCAAATGATCTTTAGAATAAAGAAAATCAAAACCAGGTCCCCAATACAAAACCCAGGTATTAACTTAAAGGGAATACTGAGTTTTTTTTAAATCAAGAATCGATTTTTTTCTCAATCAGACCATTAATGCCTTCTTTCCAGATCTGTGCCTGCCTTAAGCAAGGAGAAGAGAAGGCTCATTAAAAGAAAGCACTGAGGGGACTGGAGAGATGGCTCGGTGGTTGTTACTAGCTGTTCTTGCAGAGGACCCAGGTTCAGTTCCTAAGACATACTTCAGGTGATTCAGAGCCACCTGTAGCTCCAGCTCCAGGGGCTCTGACTGACACCCTCTTCTGAACTCCATGGATACCCACACTCATGTGCAGATACACAAATACAGACACATAGCATGTACATATAATAAAAAATAAATAAGTCTTATAAATGAAAACATTGCAATAAGGAGCTGTATTACCTTCTGGAATGTTTGTAAAGAGAAGTCTACCTCCTTATTTGATTAGGCTAATAATATTAGGCTTAGTATTGTTATAGGAGTACAGTTTAAGCAGGGGAGGTGATTTTTAGCCTTTCTCTTCACCTGCTGGACTGGCCTGTTCACTTCACTGGCCTGTTCACTTCAAAAGGAACATTCGAAAGAGGAAGGCTCAGGGCTCATAGGGGAGGATGATTCATCTACAAGAGGTTAAAATGAAAGTCTATGACACATATGGGTGTAGAATCAGAGCACACACAACCCACATGGAGAGAAAAGGCACCGTAAAACTGATGTAGAGAAGGTGAAACTCTTAGAGCTCTGACAGAGCAATATAGAAATACTTTATGGGGAAAATTTCTGCAATAGTTCTCCAGTAGTTGAGCTTACAATTAAAATATCAAAAAGCACTTCAGACAATTAGTCACCACAAAAGAGTGTCACTAGATATCACAATTAAGCAATTGGCTGTACATATGGAAGACAATCAAATTCATCATCTAAATAATTCCATGCATAAAAATGAAGGAGGGGAATGGGGGTGAATAATCCAAGCACATAATATGCAGGTTTGAGAATTTCATTGTGAGCTCACTGAAAATAAAGAAGGATGAATCAATGAGAAATAATTTAGTATGAAATATTTCTATAAAACTATAACTTTTTATCTTAAATGAGCCAATGAATAAGACAGATAAGTCAGATCTATTAAGAGAATTAGTGAACTGGAATATATATATCACTACAAAAGAGTGTCATTAGATATAACAATTAAAGAACTGGCTATCCATATGGAAAATATGAATATATAAATAGAGAGAGAGAGATAGAGATCATTCTGAATGCAGTGTAAGAAGACAAAGAGGCAGAAAATATGAGAGAGAAATTAAAAGAAACAAAATTAAAGTTGTCTCTACTGGGAATTGGAGAAGAAAGGCTGAGGCAAATGAGGAAGAGGTAATATCAATAAGAAAGTGGCCAAAAACTTTCCAGAATTGAAGAAAAAGCCCTCAGATTTAAGTAGCATCACCTGACCTGATTTTGTGCAAGTTCACATTTAGATAAATTATAGGGAATCTATAATCTAAAAGGATGGCAAAATTATCTATATACATGTTTTTATGCAAACATACATTTTCATTTAATTAGGGAAATACCTTGGTTGGAGTTTCTGGGTCATATAGTATTCTCTTGAGCCAAGTTTTTACTGTATGCCCCAGACTGGCCTGGAGCTTGTAATCCTTTTCCAAAGTCATATGGTTACAGGCCTACTTTACCATACTAAGTGTATTCTGAATTTTATTTTATTATTTTTTTTAGGGCTCAAATTTCTTTTTAATGATTTTCCTAATGTTCACATTTTTTTCCAATGAGTCACAATGCATCATTTTTATGACACAGAAAGCAATATCAGCCTCTTTTGAAAAGTAAATGGCCGAGACAATAACCTGGTTTGCTTGAGTCACAAGCAGCACTTGCATGTGGCTGCCAACTTGTTCTCCCAATCTCCCATTCAAACAGCAAACTGGATGGAGGACTGAAGGGAGCAAAGGGGCCTTGGGGCTCACAGTGACTTCTTCCCTATGGAATTAACAGTGAGTGGCACACTTAATGGGACCCTGTGAGCCTGGAGTTACCGCTGAACTCTTGCCTCACATGCATGAGGCCCTGGGTTGAGCCCTTAGCATAGAAAAGAGGAGAGGCGAACAAAAATATGTGTCCTCGTGTGTGTGCACGTGCTCACACACAGACATGCACGTGGCTACATAAGAGTTCAGTCATGGCTTAGATGGTTGAGGAGGCCCAAGTTCAAAGCGGAAGGGTAGATGGAGACTGGGCATGGGGGGAAGAGTTGTAAGAGTTTTGTGGGAAGCAATTTCCTTCAAATTGAAGCATTCTGTCTGGAGGGAGGCTCCTTAAGACTCAGGAAGTTACCAAAGCTTACAAGGCTCAAGAAGTAAGCAACTCACAATCTCACGAAGTTCCTGAAACAGAAATTCACACACACACACCCTCCAAGATTATATAAGCAGTAAGGATTACAAGGGAGGCTCATTGCTGGGGAGAAGTCCGTGGTATTGGGGTGTGCTTTTGGGTGAGGCAGCAGCCTTTGAGTATTTGTTCCTCATTAGGTCACCAAGTTGGACTTTGCTGAAGTCATTACTTCAGTCTGTTGCGGTGCCCTATCTGGGGTGAACAGAAATTTGTTCACACCTCCCCAGGAAAAGTCATCCGAGTCCAAAGCAGTCTGCTGGCAAGGCTGTTCTTTGTTCGCCTGAGACCGTCAACTGATCGGATGAGTCCAGCCCATGTATATATTTTTGGGTAGAAAAAAGTTTTATTCCAACTTCACCAATTTAAATGTCAGAAACATCCAGAATAAGCCTAGACCAAATACCTGGGCACCATGGTCAAAATGGCATGCAAAGCCATCACACAGATAGTGTTGGACTGTCTAGTCTTATCATCTGTCATCACACTGTAAATCTTGCAGAAAGAGCCGGTGTGTTGATTTTATTTATTTATTTATTATTTATTTATTTTTCATTTATTTAATAACTACATGATTAGAAGAAGCATTTCATTACAGCTTTAACATATTCATTAACAATTTCCAGAGCAGAGATAGATCTCTTTCAAAAGTGGCTGCAATTTTTAGGTTCACAGTTGAATTAATACAGTTATAAAATATTGAAATCAGTACAAACCCTATAAGACATAAAATAGAATGTATTTTTAACCTTCAAAAAAGATCTCCATTTCATTTTAAAATATACTGTTTCCTACAGAAAGACTCATTTTTAATGCTACACTTAGATGTTTGCACATGCATCTCTAATCTCCATGTATGTGATTATTACCAGTGACAGTCGGTTATACTCAGATCCTTGGCACCTATTCTGAATTTTATATGCAAAGGTCAAACCATTTTCCAGGGTGACTATCATTTTGCAAAAGCATCAACAATGTATGTGAGCCCCAGAAGTTCTGCATCCTGGCCAGCAGTGGATGTCAGTACTTTTAAATTGTAGCTGTTCTAATACTGTTCAGTAAATATCAAGGGGCTGGAGAGATGGGTCAGGGGTTAAGAACACTGACTGCTCGGACCCAGGTTTGAATTCCAGCATCCACATGGCAGCTACGAACTGTTCTTAACTCCAGTTCCAGGGGAATCCAAAGCCCTCTTCTTACCGCCACAGCACTGCACAACACGGGTGCACTTACATACATGCAGGCAATACACTCATACACATAAAATAAAAATAATAAATAAAATAGTAAAAAATAAAACAAACAAATAAATAAAAACTACTCATTAAAAATTTTATTTCCCTAGCAATGGGATATTCAATAGCTTTTTGCTACACTGAACTCACATAATGTGAAATTTACTCTTTCAGAGTATGCAATTTAGTGTTTTGGGGGTGAGGCATATTCACACATTTTGTAGTTACCATCACGATCTAATTCTGAAATGTCTTCATGGTACAAAAAAACCCCACACTCATTTCCTTCTCAGCCAAGCCTTGGAAGCTACTCATTTACTTTCTGTCATCACGTATTTTCTAGTTTGAATGTTTTATTGAAATGGAATCATGCAGGAAGATGGGAGAGAGCTCCGTCAGCAAGGTTCAGGGCCAACAAACACAAGGATTCATTTCTTCTGACTTGATGCTCCTACTTTTGATATCTCAGAATGTCTTGTCTAATCCAGTGGGATTACACTTTGCTCATGTTTTTAAGAGTCTTACCATTTAGCCTTCATATTTAGGTCTTTGATTGACCTTTAGTTAATTTTGGTATATAGTGTGAGGTAAGGGCCAAATTTCATTCTTTTAGCTGTGGTTATCCAGTTGTCTGAGCCCCATTTGTTGAGAAAACTGTTCTTTCTCCATTACATGTACCTGAAACCCTTGTCAAACATTAGCTGGCTGCTGGATGTGTGGTCTGATTTCGGAACTCTCTGTTCTCTCTTGATTTATCTGCCTCCCCCTGTTCCAGGACCGTGCTCTCTGGTCATTTTGGCTTCATAGTATGTTCTGAAGCTGGAAAGGGTGAGTGCTGCATTCTTCTTCCCCTTCAAAGTTCTTATGGCTATTGTAGGCTACTTGCAGCTCCATAAAAACTTAGAATGATCTTACAGTTCAACAAAGACATCAACAGGGATTCTGAAAGACATAGCTGTGAATCTGGAGACAATTTGTTAATAGCATTATATGAGATATCTTCCCATTTCTTAAGATATTTAACTTTCTTTAACTTTAATAGTTTTAGAAGTATTTCATTTCCTTTATTACATTTATTACTAAGTATTTCATTCTTTTTCATTTTTATTGAATTTTTGTGAATTTCATACAATGTTTTCATCATATTTAGACCTCATCCCCGATCTGCCCCTCCAATACCACCCAAATCTCTCAACTCTCACAAGAAAAGCTGCCTTTTGCCCCATTTTATACTTTTAACTGACATTTCAAATAGAGTTATTTCCTTAACTTTATTTTTGTATTGCCAATTGCAAGAAATGACTTCATTATTCACTGCAACTGTACAGAAAAATTATTTCTGTACTTTGGCCTCGTATCCCCAAACTTCATTGAACTCATTTATTAATCTTAATAGTTCTCTGTTCATGTGATATAGATAGATAGATAGATAGGTAGCTAGCTAGCTAGATAGATAATAGATAGATAGATATCGTATATATGTATATATATATATATTGTGTTGTATGGAAGCAGAAATGTCTCTACTTCCTCCTTTCCAGTGTAGAGTCCTTTCATTTCTTTCTTGCTTATTTTCTCTATTTAGAGACTCCAGTACAATGCTGAATAGGAGTAGAACAGGCAGGAGTGGATTCCCTTGCCTCTCTCCTGATCCAGTCTTTCACAGCTAAGTATGATACCAGCTCTCATTTTTTGCTTTGTTTTGTTTTTGTGGATCACCTGTATACTGTTTTGTTTTGTTTTTGGTGTGTGCATTCGTGTGTGTGTGTGTGTGTGTGTCCTAATGTAAGGGATGTCGTATTTTTTATTTCAAATTACAAAATCTGTTCCTAGTATATGGGAAGGTGATTGACTCTTTTTGTGGATACTTTATATCCTGTAATGGTATTATCATTGCTTATTAGATTTAAAAGTTGTGGAGGAGCAATCACACTGAATAAGAATTAAGACACGTTTGTCTCTTCTATGCTAAAGTGTAGATATTTCATTACTTTTGATCCTCTGATTTCATTAGCTATGTCTTTCAAGATGACCTTGGATAGGACTAGTGAGAGGGGCCTTGGTTGGGTTCTCATCATTAAATTTAATGGTGCTTATAGGTTTTTCACAGGTATCTTTCATCAAATTGAGGGAATTTCCCTCTATTCCTCATTTGCTAAGAGTTTCTTTTTAAAATTACAAATCAGATTTGGATTTCGTCAAATGCATTTTCTGTAATTACTGATTTGATCATGTGATTTTCCTTCTTTATTCCTGCATAATTGGTTTTTGAATGTTGATCCAGAGTTGTATATCTCTAATAAACATTACTTCATCATACTGAATATTATCTTCTACATATTGCGAATTAAATTTGCCAGTGTTTGGTTAAAGATTTTCACATCTATGCTCATAAGATTTTCATTCTTGTGATATCTTTGTTCGGTTTAATATTGTGATGTGTAGGTCTGATTACCAATTTGATTATATCAAGAAACACCTGGCGTATGAGTGATGCACACTTTGGGATATGTCTATAAGGTTGTTTCCAGAGATGACTGACTGAGATGGGAAGACCTACCCTGAATGTGGGAGGCACCATCCTATGGACTGGGATTCTGGATTGAATAAAAAGGGGAAAAAGAAAGACTGCTGTGTGACAGCTTTTGCATCTGTTTTCTGGTCCACTGACATGTGAATAAGCAGCCTCACACTCTTAGCATGACAGCTGCGCTTGGTCCCACTGCCATACCTTCCTCACTATAATAGACTGTACCCTCAGACCATGAGCTAAAATAAACCCTTCTCTTAAGTTGTTTCTTGTTGAATATTTGGGCATAGCCATGAGAAAAGTACCTAATACAGGAAGTTGGCACTAAGAAGAGGGATCACTGCTGTGACACCTGATCCTGTGTTTCATTTGTCTTTGGAAATGGTTTGCAAGAGGA
This sequence comes from Nannospalax galili, assembly GCF_000622305.1. Lineage (NCBI taxonomy): Eukaryota > Metazoa > Chordata > Mammalia > Rodentia > Spalacidae > Nannospalax > Nannospalax galili. The sequence continues at coordinate 226,497 of NW_008359594.1, forward strand.
ATGTGGAATAGCATAAAGCTGGGGCTAGGGAATCTCTAAAATGCTGTAAGCAGAGCTAAAGGGGCCATTCTGGTGGGAAGTTGGAAGATCAGAGTGAAAAAAGAAATGTGGGCCAGGGAGGGCAGCTCCTGAGGTTTCAGAGAAGAATAGGGCCAATTTATGATAATTTGACTGTGCTGGATAGCTTTAGTGTCAACTTGACACACCTGGGTTGAGGGAGCCTCAGTTGGGGAATTGCCTCTATTGGACTGGCCTGTGGCCATGTCTGAGGGACATCTTCTTGATGAGTGATGGGGGAGGGCTCAGCCCACTGTGGGTGGTGCCACCCCTGGGCAGGTGGGCCTATGAAGCATAAGAAAGCAGGCTGAGCAGGGACCAGGGAGCACTCAGTAAGCAGCATTCCTCCATGGCCTGTGTTCCAGCTCCTGCCTCCAGGTTCCTGCCCTGAGTTCCTACCTTGGGCTCCCTGATGAACTGGGACCTAGGAGATGTAAGCTGAATAAACCCTTTCCTCCCCAAGTTGGTAGTGGTCAGAGTGTTTTGTCAGAGCAATGAAGAAACAAACCAGGACATTGACAAAGAATGTGGCTTCATTCTACTGTGTCCTGAAACCTTGAATGAGGCTGAATTAAAAAATAATGAACTAACTCATTTAGCAAAGGAAATCACAAACTAGCACAGTATTCAGGCTGTGTATAGTTATTGCTCACTGTTATTACCAGAGTGAGAGACAGAGGGAAGTGGAGCAGAAAGATGTGAAAAATGTGGACTTTGACAAAGAAAGAAGCACAGTTTAAAGCTGTGGACGTAGCAGAGGTAATTGTTAGAGATTGGCACAACTGAAGAGAAACCTCTCGCTCTGCCCTGGGACTACAGGAATGGTGCCTGGAGAACAAGACCCCACCCACTGAAGGGCTCAGTTTGCAAAAAATGCAAACCCATTTAAAGAGCTTCCTTTTGAAAAGAGTGACTGACCAAATAGGGCCTTTGTGGCATCCTGCTCTAACAGGAGCACTTAGGGAACATTTTGGTTACATCTTCACTTAGTTTCCCTTCCATAGAGATCTGCTTCCCTCCCTGTCTGTCCCTAGTGTCTTTGTAGGCTGTGATTTCTGTCACAGCTGCACCAGTGATTTTGATAATGTTGGCAACAGCAGAAAGCTGTCAAGATCTTGTGAGTGATTAGATAGGAAGATGTTTAAAAAGCTAAGGAAGTCAAGAAAAGTATGGAGATAGGGTGGCCTTCACTTCAGCTACCGACCATGGGTGTGAGGGTATTTGTCCTTGTTAAGCATGGAAGTGGAATGAGCAAGGGACAGAGGTCTGGATGTCTGGACCTCTCCATTGGTCCAGAATTGGGATGAATGCTTTGGGCAAGAGTGAGGAAGTTGAAGAGTGAGGTTCACTGCTCTGTCTCGGTTCAGCTTTCTTGTGTGTAAAATGGTGCTGTCATGAAGGAGCCGGATGGCTTGATCTTTAAGGTCTTCCATGATTTAATGGTCTATTATTGTGTTCTTTGAGATTTGTGATCACGTGCACTAGACATCTTTGTAATTAGATCTGTGCATAATATGTTTAGATTTAAAACACTGCATCTTCTGCCTAAATAGTTTCAAAGAAAGTGATGTTTAACATGCTAGTGAAAATGGAAGTTTAAAAAGTTAAAAGATGTATCCGGTGAAATCTAAATTACATAAGATTCCCTTCATTCATGGAAAGAGGGATGACTTGGGGGGAGGAAGAGGACCAGCAAGAAGAGGGCATGAGATGAGGACAGGGGACATCAGGAAAGAGGGGGACAAATATGATAAAGTATAATGACATATATGTATAAACATGCCATAATGAGACCCATTATTTTATATGCTAACTTAAAAAGATAATAAGGGCTGACATCATTCCTGTAAGTTCATATAAGCAAGTTCCCAGGAGCCTATAAGGCTCTATTTCCTTATGATCATACACCACCCCCGGCTCTTACAATCTTTTGTCCACTCTTCTGCAATGGTCCCTGAGCCCTGGGTGAGTGTGGTTCTTATCTAGGAACATACACTCTGCAGTCTCTTATTCTCTACACCTTGGCCAGTTGTGGCCTTCCATGTTCATTGCCCTCTGTTGCACGAGGAAGCTTTGCTAATGAGAGTCGAGAAATGCATTAGTATTCTCTCTACTCCTTGTTCCACCATGCTCCAGGAGCCTTAGGCATAGGGGTTCCATTGTAGATGGACCCATGGAAACTCAATCAAACAAAACCCAGCATAGATCTAGGGAAGTGGGCAGGAGGCCTCAACCTTAGCCAAGGAACTACTGACAGCTAATCACCGCTAGGTGAGGGAGAATTGATCTTCTTTAAGGGAGTGATGCTAGATAAGCTGAACAGGCTCCAGTGGATGAACTCTCACCAAGAAACATCTGGGTACACAAACTTACTCAGTAGGCCTTAACATATATGATAGAATACATGAAATCCTATGAGCAGGCTATTGGAGAGGTATAGATAGGGAAGGGGATCTAAATATGATTAAGATATATTGTATGAAATCCACAAAAAATTCAATAAAAATATACATTGAAAAAAAGATTTAGCTCTAAAAAACGGTAATAAGAGCCAGCAAGATGATTCAGCAAGTAAAAGTGCTTGCTGTGCAAGCCTGGTGATCTGAGTTTGGTCTGCAGAATTTACTGTAGAAAGACAAAACCACCTCCCCAAAAGTTGTCTTCAGACCCCCACTTGTGTGTGACCACATGCATCTACACTTACACATCCACATCCACATCACACACACATACACAGGCATACATATACAAATGATAAATAAAAATTTTAAAAATCATAGTTATTCCATGCTAAACAATAATTGTATTAGTAGCACATAACTGTTCAAAAATAAGACTGCATATTGAGTTTCATTAATGTTAAGTATACATAATTCTACTGGACATACCCTTATTAATAGGACAAATAAGGCTTTTCCCTAATTAATTGATGTGTCTCTATGTGCATGATTATAGAGTTTGGAACCAAGCATCTATTGTTTATACTATTATTTTTATATAGATATAAGCACTGAGAAAAGTACATCCATATGAAATGTACATAGAAATGAAACTTTGCTCCGTACGTGTCACCTGGGTTTTTTAATTATGTGTGTGTGTGTGTGTGTGTGTGTGTGTGTTATTTGCCAAAACTCACACACTGATTTATCATCAAAATTATTTTAATTATTTTAGAAGCAAGGAAATGGGGGCTGCCTGGCTGGGAAAGGAATTATTATTCACTTTAAAGAGTTCTCTGCTTTTTCAATAAGTGAAAACCATATAAAAACTTTTATAAAATTATTAACTACCTGTTAATAATCCCAAATAGTCTTCCACTTAGGAGACCTAGTCAACCAAACATCTTTTAAAACAATTTGGGAAAATAAAACTCAATTTCTACAGAGACATTTTTGCTACAGTATATTTTTGCTATCATGTATTTTGAATGTATTTTCAACAAAACCTTGGGGCTAAAAGTTTGGCTTACTAAATATATACAACACCAACCATATAATCAAAGTGGCCAAGTCAGACCTCCTCTTAACATCAACCATCCAAATCATTCTTACTTTCTGTTAAGATAAAAATCTAACATCATTTTATTTTTCCAATCCAACCAAACAAGTTAATAAGCATTTCAAGGACTCTTGTAAATGCCACTGGAAAAAAATTATGGGACCCATCATGTGGGATAGATAATAAAATCAGTCAAGTTAAGATTAAAATGATGCAGCACTAATGTAATTTATCCACTTTATAATGTTATAAAAATAAGGTCATAAATCAATATGCTGTTTCTCTTTAGTGAATTCTTAATAGGGCAATGTTGTGTGCATGCAAAAGGATATTTATAAAATAAATCCAGTAAA
>NW_008359594.1:231710-234772 GCF_000622305.1 Nannospalax galili
GTAGAAGTTCACTGGGAAATAGGAAATCTTACAAAATTCAGATGAGAAGAGAGAGAAAAGAGGGGTTCCTTGCCCTCTATAGACTATGGAGAGACATGGGAAAAACAGACTTCCTTCCCCAGGCAGGAAGAGGCTGCATATTCCCAAAATCCCAGGGCTTAGATACTTTGTGGGCCCCAAAACCCTCCATGGACAGCTGCTATCCCAGATTCAAAGTGTCCAGACCCAAGCAGAGTTCACTGTCCTGTGGGTAACAGCTGGATCCTTATGGGAACTCTATAAAATGATCCAATGGCCAGAGCAAATCCTCTAAGGAGGTGGAAATGTGCCGAGTGACATGGGCTGTGGGCTCAGGCACTATCTTCCTAGGCTGACTGAGGCTTTCTGAATTTTCTCTTTTTCACAAAACCTGCTGCTTCTCCTTGCCATACAACCTTGCAGTGCTTGCAGACAGCAGCACCCCCCGCCCCGCCCCGCAGAGCGCAGCGCCTGGCAGAGTTACAGTTACCAACCAGTCACCTTGCTAAGCAGTAGCCTCTGATCACATATGTAGACGAGACAGCCTTGAACATTCACTCCACAAGAGCAATATGTGCTTTCACAACAGCCTGGGGACAGAGGAGAGAGCTGTTAAGGAAAAAGTTAGCAGTTTGTTAATCCCCAGACTCCTCTCTACATCTATTTAAGAATAAACAACAAGGCATATTCCTAGTCTTTGGCCTCCTACAGGACAAAAAGCAAGAAAAGCCAAAAGCCCTGAGGGCTTGAGTCCTCCATGACTCACCGAGGGGCTGCCTTCTAGGTATTCTGTGGCTTTTACATCCCCAGCAACTCCACACAGAAAGAATGGGGAGTTCTCACTTTTCTTTTGTCAAATGGATATGGGTTTTTGAGTAGAGAAGCTCAGAATAGAATGCAAATGTTGAGCACCAGGCTGAGGATTCCCTTCACACATCTGTGTCCAGTGCCCCTTAGTCTCCAAGTACCTCTCCCTAGCTTGAAGTTATTGACTGGAAACCCAAGATGCTGAGATGTCAGCCTCATTCTAGAATCATCAGGGCTCAGCCTAGAAGCTGACCGTCTTCTTCGAACAGTTGCTGGAGATGGCTGCTTGCAGGTGTAGCCACTTTCTTTCCTGAGGAACACCAATGTGAACACACAGCCACAGAAGGAGATTGATATCAAGGCAAGAGTTAGCTCATAAGAGGTAGTAAGGGGAAAAAGGTCCCATGGTTAAAATCACAAGTTGCCTACATATGCTTCAATGGTAATAAATGTAAAAGTAAAAAGAGAATGTAATGGTTAAAACAGTGACTCCAAGAGCATCAAGGATAAAAGACAACGATATCTACATCTGGGTATGAGATAGCCAAGCAGGCCTTACAAGAGACAAGCATCTAAGATGCAAGGCTAATGGTGAGGGCTGGCTGCTGGCTAGCGTCTATGGGAAACATGCTAGGCACCATTGTTTCTAATGCTGCTAATTATGACAAAGTTTTAGGTAAGAATGGCTTCTAAAGAGCTTGCCCCCACTTCAGGACACACCAGACCTCATCCCACAGAGAAAGAGACGATCAAGAATACTACAACTACTTCTTGGTAGCTGTAAGAACAAAGGAAGCTTAATATAATCAACAGGACTTGGAACATCTACAAGGTCAGAGATAGTAAAACCATCCAGTAACTCAGAGTCAGTAGATAGTCAAAGTCAACCACTAACCAAGCCAAAGATCTTAGTATAACTAAGTTAGTAAGATGCAAGCAAAGGCTGAAGGCAGTACCACTGACCAAGTAACTAATGGCTAGTTTATGGGCAATGTGAATAGCTAGGCTAGATTCAGATATGAATACAGGGATGCTTCAGTCGCCCTTAACTGAGTGTGCAGTATGTGAACAGCGCCTGATTGTCTCTTGGTTGGGCCAGAGGGGCATGCAGAGAATGTGTAGGCCTTCCGTAGGTCTAGCCCATCACAGACCAGAAAGTTAACAGATCTTCGTAGAGATTACCTAAGCCTCTGCCAGCTTCTGCCATTGCCTATAACAACCACACACAAAAGGAATTCAGCAGCTTTCTCTTCTTTTGGAAACTGCCCAACTCTGAAGATTCACTTTTCTTTAACAGCTCACTTTTCCTCAGTTTCTTGTTTCTCTGTAATAGTTCTTAATGAAGCATGCTTCACATACTCTCACAAGAGTCTGCATCTTTCATTTTCATTTCTGTGAGACAATGAACTTGGAGCTGCTGTCCCAGACCAACCTTTGATGCCCATGAGTGTTTAGAATCTCAGGTTCTTGGGTCATGTACAACTGAGCTCTTCAAAGTCCCACCACTCCTATTACATTTAGAAGAGCAGAGGAAGAATAAAGTTTGGATAAATGACCAGAGCCAGAACTTCTAGCAGACTGAACTGCATTTATTTAGCGAGGGGACAATGACCTTTTCACAGAAATGAGAAGTTGTGCTGGAGCGGGGGGAGGGTTGTAAATTATATAGGGTTGGAAATAAAGAGAGTATACATAGATGTTGAGTCTGAGCTAAGGTGTTCTTGGGAAACAAATGGTACCCTCCTTTCCTGGGGCCCTTTGCTTGCACAAAAACGAAACTGCTTCATCTTGGATGTGGCTAGCCAATAACAGTGGAGCAAGGACAATAGAGAGACATTCTGGCAGGAGGAGTGAGTCGTCTGGCTTTTCTATAGCTGTGGCACTCCATCAGGCCAGAGATAGGGATGTGGCTAACTGTTAGCACTGGGGCAAGACATCTCTCTCAGGAACTTCTGGTTTCTATCAACTCCCCTGACACTGTATTATTATTAATTATTATTATTATTATATTATTATTATTTCAATTCTTATTGTTGCGAGAGACATTCTGGCAGGAGGAGTGAGTCGTCTGGCTTTTCTATAGCTGTGGCACTCCATCAGGCCAGAGATAGGGATGTGGCTAACTGTTAGCACTGGGGCAAGACATCTCTCTCAGGAACTTCTGGTTTCTATCAACTCCCCTGACACTGTATTATTATTAATTATTATTATTATTATATTATTATTATTTCAATTCT
>NW_008359594.1:236737-246227 GCF_000622305.1 Nannospalax galili
GGTGGTGAGACTTCACGTTAGAAAGCATGAGTCGAGCTGCCTTTCCAGAAATGGCCTGGTTTATATTACCCTAAAAATTGGCTCCCATGAGTCCGGGCCTCATTGGCCACACAGGCCCCAGGACCATGCCAACCACTTGAGAATGAAGGAACAATGTGGGGCCTCATCAAGGATGAGGGGAGTTCCTTCTCTTCCCCAGGTTTCCACTCTCGCTTTGCAACAGCACAAGGTTTCTGACAGTCCTGCACACCAGCAGGTGGGCATGTGCCCTCTCCCTACTTTTCACAGATCCCCTGTTCCACACTGACTGAGGTGTGTATAAAAATATTACTGCCCCTGCTGCTCAGGAGACCCAAAGCTAAGCTTCTTTTTCTTTAAATATTTTATTATTTTTATTTTATGTATATGCATGTATTGCCTGCATGTAGGTAAGTGCACCCGTGTCATGCAATTCCCACGGAGGACAGAGTAGGCCATCAGATCTCCTGAAATTGGAGTTATGGACAGTTATTAGCTGCCACGTGGGTGCTGGGATTCGAACCCAGGTCTTCTGCAAAAACAGTCAGTATTCTTAACTGCTGAACCATCTCTCCAGCCCTGCTGTAGATTTCTTTTATTAATTTTTAGTTAGTATATAAAATAATGGGTTTGTTATGACACTTTCATAAAAACATATCATTGTACCTTAAAAAAAAAAAAAGACCAGTCAGGGATGGGAGGACCTGGAATTTGAAACTGGGTCTTCTGCAAGAACAGCCAGTGTTCTTAACTGCTGAACCATCTCTCCAGCCCTGCTGTAGATTTCTTTTATTAATTTTTAGTTAGTATATAAAATAATGGGTTTGTTATGACACTTTCATAAAAACATATCATTGTACCTTAAAAAAAAAAAAAGACCAGTCAGGGATTGGAAGAGGTCTGTGTGGCTAGGGAGATATGTTGTAGAAGAGAGCTTCTTATCAAAGGGGTGTTGCGGTACTTCCTGCTTCCTACCCCTTCCTCTGCTTCCTGTCTGGAAATCAGGAGCCTGGATGCAGGCTTGTATGGTGAAGACCACCCCCTATCTTCAGAAAAGTGTAAAAAGAGACCCCACTTCTACCACATGGGCTCTTATTCCTCTCTTCAGAGACCCCAAGCAGTCTGTCTTGGTGCTGAGGCCTGCCTGAACTCTTCTCAGAGTCCTTGCCATGTTGTCTCTCAGGCTGTAATTTTGTTAATAAATGCCTTACTCCCAAGTCGTCTGACTCACAATACCCCACTCCAAAACCTTTTACCTCTGACTCAAAAAAAGAGAAAACTTTAAGTGGTCATGGTTCATTGTGGTAAAGATAGGCTGATTGTTTGAGGTGTGAGAGTTGTCACTGGGGGAAAGACTTTGAGACACACGTGCTGACACAGGACATGGTGTCCCACTGGGCTGGAAATCCTGGGAAACCAGGTCAAAGAGCAGGAAGAATGAGGCCCTGGGAGGAACACTGAATTAGTGAACAGCACTGGCTGGGTTTCTATCAGCACAAACATCAAACCCACCAGTGGACAAGCAGCGTTGCGTCTCTAAGTGAAAAACAAAAGAGCCAGCCTGTTCGCTTGTCAGCTAGCATTTATAAAGTACTCCAAGACTAGCATTTATGAAGTTCTGAGAGGCCCTTAATGGCAGAGGGGGCTATTTTGATTATTGACTCAGCTCACTCTGGGTCTGACTCCATTTTAAATCTCAGGTCTCTTTTGTTGAAATATGAAGGAGATTTGATCCTTCATAACTGAAAGCTCTGTCATTTTTCTTGTTTTCCAGAAACAAATTTCTGAGAAAACAAATTTTTTCCAACAATAGAAAGTAAAGATGGGTAATAATATATAAATTTTGATTTCAAAGATATATAACTATAGATAATTGATATTAATTTAACTGCCTCTGAGGTATTTCGTGGCAAAGAGTCTATTTTAGAAAATACACAGTTGTTTTATCCCTTTTCAGCTCATTTTTGTCATAGTTTCCTTCTGTCTTATTTGAGCCTTACTAAGTCAGTAATTATTCTCTTGAGCACTTAGCTAAAAGGTTGCCTACTCAGCATGGAACCGGCAGGTGAAAGAAACATTAATCTTTCTGGATCTAGTCGTGGGATTTGATATAATGCTGTGCTGCCCTCAGATACACAAATGCCAAGTAGCATTTTGTGAGTGGAAATTGAGTAAGAATTCATTGGCAGCTATAGGCAGATTTTCATGCAAAGCCGGCACCCAAGTAGTACCCTATTCTATGAGAAGTAGGCAGGGTGTTGGGGGCCATGTCTTGTGGGCAACTGACATCAATGTTACCAAGTCCATCCCTGACACACTGAGATCCATCAATGAGTGCTCAGTAAGAATCCTGTTTTCTCTTGCTTTGCAAAAGCCATTCATCCCATTCATTTTTGCATGTGGCTATTATATTTTAGACATTAGACCAAAGGGATCCTTAGAATAGAGGGATGTGTCAGACATGGTCACTGCTCTTGGGAGCTGTGAAGGGCCACATCTGTCAGCAAACAGTGAAACAGTGCTGCAGGGAACACTCTGTCCAGCAGCAGGTGACCTGCATGAAGTTGAGATCTGTCTTCTGGTCTTGTTGCCTTTTTCTCTCATGGAGAACACAAATCTTCTGGTTTTCTGACTCTACCTTCCATACCTCCTGCAAGACATGCTTCCAATTCCTTTGTTCAACATGAGGGGAGGCTAGAGTCAGGAAAAGAGATTACTAAGTGCTTCTTCCCCTTTAGTAATGATGGAAAACATGGCAAATCATTCCAACACAAAGTCAGTCCTTAACGTTAGTCTCTGCTGGGTTCTGTTTGTAATTTCTATGGTGCTTAAACAAAACCCACATTTATTGTCCAAGATCTGATTCCGTAGGCATGTGGAATTGTAACAACCTGCCTTGGTAATTCTAATATAAGGTTCAACTTGGAAAGGACACTGACAAGAAGTGCTGTGTAAGACAGGCTTTTTACCAAGAATGACTTAATAAAGAAACAGCGTGGGCTGGAGAAATGGCTCAGTGGTTAAGAACACTTCTTCCAGAGGACCCAGGTTCAATTTCTAGTACTCACATGTTGGTTAACCAACAGTTTCAGAAGATCTGATACCCTCTTTTGGTCTCTGTGGGCATTTCATGACACAGGTGCACTTACATACATGCAGGCAAAACGCTCATACACATAAAATAATAATAAATAAAATATTATAAAAGAAAGCCTCAGCGATTCAGGGTCACATGGCACATTTCACAGGAAGATGAATGTATGAGGTAGTGAGGGAACCAGAAGATGTAGAAGTGAAGGAAAGAGTGCCAGAAATCGAAGTTAGACATGTGGAAGGGTAAGACAAGCCTATGGAGAAAAGCAGAAGGTTTGATGCTGATTCTGAAAGGCAGTGGCTTGGTCCCACCAGAGCTGAGAACACAACACTGAGGACAGGCTGCTAAAAGGCTAGATTACTGAGGCCAAAGACAACGAGACTCTCTTAGGTTTCTATTACTATATGACAAACTATCTCTGAATACACCAGCTTACTGCATCCTCTTTGCTCTTCATTTGTTGTGCGCAAGGAATCCAGCAAAATACTGCTAGATGTCCTGCTCCACATGGCACTGGCTGTGGCTCAGCTGGTGGCTGGGCTGGGCCAGAAGGTCTGAGAAGGCTTCATTCTGCTGCCTGGCAGCTCAAGGCTCTTTTATATGGTCTCTTTCTCTTTAGTGTTGAGGGGGTTGCTTGGAATTATTTCCAGAATAGTGTTTCAAGGTAGTTGAAATTTTTGTCTGGATGTATGCTTCCAGGAAACAGCATTCCAACTGACAAAGCAGAAGCCTTCATCTCCCTTTCTTCTTCTTCCTTGCCCTCGTCTTGTTTTGTTGTGTTTTTTTGTTTGTTTGTTTTGTTTTGTTTTGTTTTGTTTTGAGGGAGGAAGGTATGGGCTTGAAACCAGGCCTTATGCGTGTTAAGCAAATACTTTACCCCTGAGGCACACCCTTAGCCAGAAGTTGTAGTTTGTTAATGCCAAGCATTGAAAATTACTGCCAAGTTGCAATGATGTTGCATTCATGGGTGGAAACAGGTTACAACATCAGCTCAGATTTAAGGAGGGAAAGAGAGCATGCATGCATCTCCAGCATGGAGAAATGGAGATGTAATCATCCTGAACTGGATTTTTTTGTTGTTAATATTTTATTTATTCTTTGTATTTTATGTGTATGAGTGTATTGCCTGCATATGTGTAAGTACACCCATGTCATACAATGTCTGTGGAGGTCAAAGGGCATTGTATTCCCTGAAACTGCAGTTATGGACAGTTGTTAGCCACTATGTGGGTACTGGGAATTGAACCCAGATACTCTGTAAGAGCAACAACTGTTCTTAACTACTGGGCAATCTCTCCAGCCCCATCATCCTGAAATTGTTACTGGAGCTTGTTACGTTCAAAATCTGGGCCCTCACAGTCATATCAAGCTAGACTAGATAGGTTCATTAATAAGACCAATAATAGTGAAAACAGATATTTATTCCATGTGGCTTCATTAGGAAGAGGAGCAAATAAAGAGGTCCAGTGACTCCCAAGCTCATTTTCAGGGTCCTGACATGATGCTTTGCTTTATTAAATAGAAGGTAAGAGGCATGCGTCACCAAGCAGTTAGGTCACGGTGTGTTCCTTTATCATTGAGGCATCATTATCTGGTTTCCATTCTTTCCTACAAGGCGATCTGTCAAATTTCAGCAATGTGTGAAATCTCTTCATAGAAGACAAATTTTCCCTCTGTCTGGCACTGAGGCTTCAGTGATTTCCTTCTCTCAGTATGAGATTCCTGAAAAAATTCCAATTCTTTGGAAACCATTATTTTAGAAGTTGAATAGGCAAACGGAAGGGTACAAGCATCCCTTTCAAAAGTATCTTCACACCTACCGTGAAGGTTATAGAGATGTATATTGCATAACCACATGGGGGATGGTGACACAGGTGAATTTGCCTTGGTAAGCATCATCTATGAAGAGACTAATTGGGGTACTGTAACTGCCAGGCAGAAATAAGGGGTTGTGAAGCTTGGCAGAAACAAAAGTGCATGAAAGGGACATCACTGGGAGATATTTCAGTTGAACTGTTTCATGCATGGGCTTGAGTCGGCAAAGGAGAGTCAGGAATTCCCATGACTGTTGCTATCATTGAGAAAAAGAGACCTGGGCAGCTCCATGAGTCAGCAAAAGTCAGAGTTGGTTTGTGACATGTTGAGTCTGAGACCCATTTAAATGAGGGGTGGGGATAGGTCAGCACTGAAGCTCAGGAGAGTGGTACAGCTTTAAGTCACAAGTCCCTGACTTGAAAGCTTAGGTAATGATAGGTCCAGTAAATTTTCATGCTGAGGTTTGAATGTGTTTATTTGAAAAAAAATCAGGTGTTCTTAATGTCATTGTAGTAAGGGATCTTGGTCTTTAAGAGTGATTAGGTAATAAGGGCTTATTCCTCATTAATAGGGTTCAGTGCCCTAACAAAGGGAATTGCTTTTGGAATCTGTGTTCACCTGCCTTTTCGCTTTCCACTTGTGGAGAAGCACTGGGAAGGCCCTCATCAAAGGCTGGTGTCCATGGGGTTAGACACCTAGCTCAGGGGTTGAAAGTGCATATTGCTCTTGCAGAGAATCTGAGTTTAATTCTCAAAACCCATGTCAGGTGACTCACAATTGTCTGTTACTTCAGCTCCAGGGAATCTAACACTTCTGGCTTCCACAGGCACCTGCACTCGTACGCACATACCTATATACAGTCAGAGGCACAGACGCACAATTTAAAATAAATCTTCTTGAAAAAGGGCTGGTCTCTTACCTTGGACTTCCTGACCATGGGACTGTGAGAGAATAAATGTCTGTTCTTTATAAACTAGCCAATTTGGGGCATTGTGTTTATACTAACACAAAATAGACCAAGACAGTGAATTATCAGATGATTATCAGCAACTTTATTAATGTCAGGAGCAGCTAAGGTCTTTTGGTCAGTGGTGTAATATCTTTATAAATTGAAAGTGTGCACAAAAAAAGATATCCCACCGGGGGGCCAAATGAGAAGAAAGATGAGCAGATCCCCCTCACAGGGATTCCAAAGCACCTCCCCCTTCCTACTGCTGTGAGTCTTTCGCTATTGCTCAGCATTTATTTTCTGCCTTTTCTAGTCCCAAAGAGTAAAATCAGAAGCATAAATCAAGTCTTCATTTAATAACTGGGAAAAACATTGCAAAAATTAGTTTTGAAAAATCACCAAATTGTTTCTCCTTAGGTAGATTTACAAAGGGAGAGCTCATCTAAATCATAAGTAGTGGACTCATTGTCATTTGAGGTCTTTTGTTTTATTCATTTTACTCATTTGCGTCTTATTTCCTCTTTATTTTTAACTGATTTACTTACCAAGTTTGATTTCAGACCACCAGCTTCTATTCTTAGTTTGTAAAGATAATAAGCCCAGAAACTATCTTATAACCCAATTTTTTTTATTTGAACCAAAAATGGCCATACTCATAGGCTACTTATGAGTAAAAGAAGAAAATTCTAAAACTCTGAAACACACTGCTAGTAGCTTCTGAGGATCCCCATCCTCACCCCTGTGAGTGGTATTCAGTCCATAGAATAGACCATTAAAACCAAAATGAAACTTCATTTGTAACTGAATCCTAGTACTTTGATGTCATGTGTTAATAGGCTTATATGATAATATGAAAATATTATGACCTGAGGAAATTAAACATTGGTTGTAAGATGCAGTTATTTAAGATTATAAAAAAGTGACTATTGGCTGCTTCCCTGGGCTGCACAACCCTCCAGCCTCTTTCCTGGATACTGAGGCTGACCTCTAGGCCCAGAACCACCACTGCTTCCTGATCCCTTGCATCCAGACAAACCCACTTCCTTCTCCTGGTCCCCAGGAGCCGTCTGGGCCCGGTCCCACCCTCACATCCCTCTGCTTCCCTGGGCCTGCACAACCTGCCAGCCTCTCTCCTGGGCAAGTCCATGGCACCCTCTGAGCCTTGACTCCCCCAGCCTCACTCACCCTCCCATCTCCCCCTCCTGTCTCTCCTTCTAGCCTGGGTACTGTCCCATGCCTTGTCTTGGCATCCCAGACCCTGGGGGGACCACCACTGCTTCCTGATCCTTTGCACCCAGACCAACCCAGTTCCTTCTCAGGGTCCCCAGGAGCCCTCTGGACCTGGTCCTACCCTCACCTCCCTCTGCATCCCTGGACTGAACAACCCGTCAGCCTCTTTCCTGGATACCTGGGCTGACCTCTCGGCTTCCAGATCCTTTGCATCCAGACCAACCCAGTTCATCCCTGCAGTCCCCAGGAGCCCTTGGGTCCTCTTCCTGCCCACATCTCCCTTTGCATCTCTGGGTGGCATGGCCACCAGCTGCCCTAGACCAGCATCTTTCCTAGGCCCTGCTCTGAGGCCAGTCCAACCCCAAAATTCCTGAGGACAACATCTTTCCTGGAGGGATCCAGACCTTAGGAGAAAGCCTGAGAGCATCTGATCCTCATCTGACTTGGGCCTCTGTGGGACCTCCTGAAGACAAAAGCAATCTGGCCACTCCAATATAAAATCAAAAGAGAGAACCGGAAGCTTAACCAGCTTTTCATGCCCAAAAGTAAACCACAAAGACACATAAAGTTCGCAAAAAGAAGCAGACCTAAACTTGAAGGCTTGAGTCTCACACAAGAATCAACAACTGCAAAAGGAATTCACATGTCAAAACCACAGAGAAAAAAATAATAACATGAAAAACCAAAATAACATATCCCTACCAAATACCAATAGTCCTCTAGAGGAGTACGATGAGAACCCACTAGAAGCAATGCAGGACATGGAGCTCAAAAGAACAATTACAAACATGAAAAAAGAATTCCGTGAATTTAAAGAACACACAAAGAAATCAAAGAACTGAAGGAAGATAGGGATAAACTTCTGAATGAATTCAGAAAAGAGCTAGAAATATTGAAGACTACTCAGGCTCAAATGAAGAAGGAAATGAAACACTCAGTAAACCAATTAGAAACGACAGGAGAAAGCCTCATCAATAGGGTGAATGAAATGGAAAACAGAATATCAAGACTGGAAGACAAAGTGGTTGAACTAGACAACTCAAGAACAGATTATGAAAAATTTAAGAAAGCACAAAAATGGAATATGCAGGAATTGTGTGACACCATAAAAAGACCAAACTTACAAATCATAGGCATACAGGAAGGAGAAGAATCCCAAGATAATGGCATGGACCAGATCTTCAACAGAATCATAGAAGAAAATTTCCCAAAATTAAATAAAGACATACCCATACAAATACAAGAAGCATATAGAACACCAAACAGGCCCAGAAAAGAAACTCTCCATGGCACATCATAGTAAAAACACTACACGTACAAAACAAAGAGACAATACTGAAAGCTGCAAAAGAGAAGCAACAAGTCACATATAAAGGAAAATCCATTAGGGTTAACAGCTGACTTTTTAGTGCAAACTTTGAAAGCCAGAAAAGCCAGGACCAAAGTATTCCAAGTTTTAAATGACCACAAATGCCAACCCAGATTACTATACCCAGCCAAATTTCTATTATAGTCAAAGGGGTAAGGAAAATCTTCCGTGACATAAATAGGCTGAAGGAATTCATGTCCACAAAACCCGCCCTTCAGAGAGTTCTGGAAGCAATACAAAGAGCTGAAGAAAGGAATGACTATAGCCAAGGGGTTGAGGAAAGAAATCCAATGAAGGTATAACTGTGGAAAAGTACAGCTATATCAAGAATGTGAACAGAAATAAAAATGACAGGATTGAATACACAGCTTTCATTAATAACTTTAAATATTAATGGACTGAACTCTCCACTCAAAAGACACAGACTGGGTGAATGGATTAAGAAACAAAACACATCTTTTGGTTGTCTACAAGAAACTCATCTCACTTTCAAGGACAGGCACTACCTTAGGGTGAAAGAATGGGGAAAAAAATACCAAGCGAATGGTACTAAGAAAAAAGCAGGCATTGCAATTCTAATCTCTGAAAAATAGACTTTAAACTAAAACTAATCAGAAGAGATAACGAGAAACCATAAACCAAGAAGATATTAATCAAAGGAACAA
This sequence comes from Nannospalax galili, assembly GCF_000622305.1. Lineage (NCBI taxonomy): Eukaryota > Metazoa > Chordata > Mammalia > Rodentia > Spalacidae > Nannospalax > Nannospalax galili. The sequence goes on from NW_008359594.1 coordinate 245,878, forward strand.
TAAACCAAGAAGATACTATAATCATAAACATATATTCACCAAACTCTGGTGTATCCAACTTCATAAAAAAAATATACAGGACTTTAAGTCCCAGATTAATCCCAACTCATTAGTAATACCCCACTGTCTCCATTAGATAGGTCAACAGGGCAGACAGTTAACAGACATCTGAATTAAACAATACCATATATCAAATGGACCTAACAGACATCTACCAAGTATTCCACCCAAGCACCAAAAGACATACTTTCTATTCAGCACCCCATGGAACCTTCTCCAAAATTGACCATATGCTGGAACACAAAACAAATCTCAACAAATACAAAAAGACTGAAATAATTCCATGCATT
>NW_008359594.1:246754-261018 GCF_000622305.1 Nannospalax galili
GAAAGATACAGAACATTATAAGGGAATACTTTAAAAACCTATATGCTACTAAATTTGAAAACCTAAAAGAAATAGATGCATGTCTAAAGGCATGGGAAACACCAAAACTAATCCAAGAAGAGATTAACAGCTTAAATAGACCCATATCACAAAAAGAAATTGAAACAGTAATACAAAACTTCCTGACTAAAAAAAGCCCAGGACCAGATGGATTTACAGCAGAATTCTACCAGACATTTAAAGAGGCTCTACATTCAATACTACTTAAGTTATTCAAAAACATAGAAATGGAGGGATAACTTCCAAATTCCTTCTATGAAGCCAGCATCACTCTAACACCAAATCCAGGTAAAGATACAACCAAAAAAGAAAACTATAGACCCATATTCTTAAAGAACATAGATACAAAAATTCTCAACAAGATACTTGCAAACCGCATACAGACACACATCAGAAAGATCATCCATCATGATCAAGTCGGCTTTATCCAAGAGATGCAGGGGCAGTTCAATCTACGTAAGTTAATAAACATCATAAATCATATAAATGGGCTCAAAGAAAGAACCACATGCTCATCTCAATTAGATGCGTAGAAGGCCTTTGACAAAATTCAACATACGTTTATGATCAAAGTCCTAGAGGGAATTGGACTGGAGGGAACATGCCTCAACATAATTAAAGCCACATATAACAAACCCACAGCCAACGTCATTCTAAATGGAGAAAAACTGGAAGCATTCCCATTGAAATCAGGAACCAGACAAGGCTGCCCACTATCTCCACTTCTCTTTAACATAGTGCTTGAAACTCTTGCAAGAGCAATAAGACAAGAGAAGGAAATTAAAGGAGTAAACATTGAAAAAGAAGAGGTCAAATTATCCCTTTTTGCAGATGTTATGATATTATATCTAAGGGATGCCAAAAATTCCACCCAATACCATGTTCAGTTAAGTAGCAGGTTACAAAATTAACCTACAATGTCTGTATCCTTTCTATATACCAGTAACAAGCCATCAGAGAAAGAGTACATGGAAACACTCCCCTTCACAGTAGCTGCAAGAAAAATAAAATATCTCAGAGTAAACCTGACCAAAGACATTAAAGAGGTCTACAATGGAAATTTTAAATCTTTAAAGAAGAGATTGAGGAAGACATCAGAAGATGGAAGGACCTCCCATGTTCATGGATTGGGAGAATTAATATTGTGAAAATGATCATCCAACCAAAAGCCATTTATCGATTCAGTGGCAATGCCAATCAAAATCCCATGACTTTCTTCACAGAATTGGAAAAAACCATCCTGAGATTTGTATGGAAGCACAAAAGACCTCAGATAACCAAAACAAAGCTGAGCACTAAGAGCAAGGCCGGGGCGATTACTCTACCAGATTTTAAACTGTATTACAGAGCTATAGTCATAAAAACAACATGGTACATTGGCACAAAAATATACCCATGGATCAATGGAACAAAATTGAAGACCCAAACATGACTACAAGCAATTTTAGCCACCTGATATTTGACAAAGTTGCCAAGAACATTCACTGGAGGAAAGACAGCATGTTTAGCAAATAGTGCTGGCAAAACTGGATCTCCACCTATCGAAGAATGAAACTAAACCCTTATCTTTCACCTTGCACAAAAGTCAATTCCAAATGGTTCAAAGACTATCACCTGAAAACTCTGAAAAGACCAAAGCCTGAAACTCTGAAACTGTTAGAAGACAACATTGGCAAAAACCTACAAGATACAGGTGTAGGAAAGGATTTTCTGAACTGGACATCAATTGCTCAAGAAACAAGGTCAAGAATCAACAAATAAGACCTCATTAAACTAAAAAGCTTCTGTACGTCAAAGGAGGCAACCAAGGAAGTGAAGAGAAAATTCACCGAATGGGAGAAAATCTTCACCAGCAACACATCTGACAAAGGTTTAACATCCAGAATGTATAATGAAGTCAAAAAACAGAGAATCAAGATAGGAAGTAACACAATTATAAGATGGGATAGGAGCTGAATAGAGAGTTCTCAAAAGAACTAAAGATGGTATGAAACATCTTAAAAGATGTTTATCATCGCTAATAATTAGGGAAATGCAAATTAAAACCACTTTAAGATTTCATCTTACCTCAGTCAGACTGGCTAAGATCAAGAGAACAAATGATACCAAATGTTGGAGAGGATGTGGAGAAAGGGGAACACTCATCCACTGCTGGTGCGGCTGCAAACTTGTTCAGCCCCTATGGAAGGCAGTGTGGAGAACTCTTTAAAAAACCTACAAATGAACCTACCATTTGACCCAGTTATACCACTCCTTGACATTTAAAGAACTCATCCTATTGCAGAGACACTTGTACATCCATTTTTGTTGCTGCTCTTTTCACAATAGCTAAGAGATGAAAGCAACCTACGTGTCCCTCAATTGACGAGTGGCTAATGAAAATGTGGTTCATTTATATGATGGAGTTTTACTCAGCAGTAAAGAAAGATGAAATCATGAAATTTTCAGGTAAATGGATGGAACTAGAAACTGTTTACTAAGTGAAGTAACACAGACTCAGAAAAAAAATCAACATATGTGCTCCCTCATATGTGGACCCTAGAACCACATCCTGATAAGCTAGTATGTATGCAGAAAAAACTACAGGAACCAGGATAATGGAAATGAACCAGGGAGGTAAAGGAAAAGAAAGAATCTGAAAGAGAAGAACAGTAGGAAACACATATTAATAAGGGAGATGGATAAAAATTGGGTTAGTTTAAGGGAGGAGGGAGGGAAGGGTATACGAGGAACCTAGGGGATTAAGGGAAAGGAGCTCAAGAGAGGTAGGACCATAGGAGAAGGGTATTACTAAGGGAGAAGGGGGCGAAATGGGGCATCTTAATTGGGGAAACCCTGATGGAGTGGTTAGTCAACGCAAGAAATAAATAATGCCTATCTCGTTTTAAAAGCCAGAGGGACCCATATTAGTCCAACAACCTACTGACAAATAATACATACCAGATCAAGAAATATATGCCTAGGCGTGGTTAATCTGAGAACAATTTTTCTTTTCCCTAGGTTTATCTACATGACACACAGTAATTAAAAGTACCAGACTGGTGGAACTAACCTTCTTGGATGTTTAATAGACATACTTTGAGGCCTATACTAATTTGGTCAGAGGGACATAGAGGACAGTTTTTGCTCCTTGCCCTCCTAGGTTGAGTAATTCCAGGGGACGATTAGCATCTCTCAAAATGTCCTGTAATTTTAGTGGGTCACCTGTCCTCTTGATCAAGGAAGCCAAGGAGACCCCATGAGATGGATTTGAACCAGTGCCCAGTCTACAAAGAGGAGGGTCAACACAGAAGAATCATTTCCTCTATGCTTCCAAGCGAAGCCAGCCATGATCGAGCAGGACCTTTGACTTATCTTCACATAGGTGGAACTGGTAAAAGAAAGGAGCCAGGGGCTCCTCCCAAGCCCATGTGACCCCTGAGGAACAGATCCTCAAATGACCTAAAGAATAAAAATAAATTGGTTTATCTGGGCCAACTGTATGGCCTTAAACACCCAAAAGAAAGTATAACCAAAGATTAAAGGGTCCAATGTAATTGATTTAAGAGTCCCTATGTATAGCTGAAAGCTACATAACAAGCAACAGTGCCAGACAGGAGATACCTTCTTTTGAGTTATTGGCCAGGGTGGCCCAAGGAACTCACAGGTAGTAACCCAGCATAGAACTGGGAAAATGAACAGCAGACCCCAATCTTATCTAAAGGAATACTGACAACTGATTTCTGCTAGATGAGGAACAGCTGACCTTCCTAAAACAAAGACCTCTAGATAGGCTGACTAGATTCACCAGATGGACAAGTAGTGGGGAACGGCTGGGGGTGCCGACAGCACAGCAGACGGTAGCAGGTATATCAGAGTACAAGGGCTCTAGTGGGAGGAGGGAGGCTATGGGAGGGTGCCATCTGGGAAGTGGGTGTAGAGTCGAATAAGATGGTTTGGGATGTTCTGTGTGACATACATACACATAAAAAATGTTCTGTGTGACATACATACACATAAAAATTGTTCTGTATGACATACGTACATATAAAAAAATCAACAAATTAAAAAAATGAATTATATTTGAGGAAGAAGCATAAAAAGTTACATCATGTTAATTAGTAGAGGTGATAAACATTACCATTGAAATCTACCTGATGACTTTATGGACATACAAGGATCCAAATGCAACTGATTATGACTAATAACAATCAGATACATACAGATTAGAGACACATGTGCCAACATCTCAGCATTATTAGCAAAAACAATGAGTCTTTCTGCAAGGAACAATATATTCTAAAATGAAATGGAGATCTTTTTTAAAGGTTAAAAAACTCATTCAATTTTATGCCTTACAGGGCTTATACTGAATTCAATATTGTGTAACTGTATTAACTCAACTGTGAACCTAGAAACTTGCACCCACGTGTGAAAGATATATATTAAAAAAATAAATTAAAATAAAAACCAAAAATGTGACTATTGGATGAAGATGACAGAATGAAACTTGTTATAGAAACTTACTTGCCGATATCTGGTCACATAAATAAAAAACAAAGTGGCAAAAAAGGAAAGCAAAATGTTACCTGTCAAGTGGTATCTCATAGCACACCTTTAAAAACTTTACTCTAAGAAGGAACCAGAATAAGTAGGAAGACATTGGACGGGCCTTAATGGTACCTGTATACATCCTCAAAGCTGATCCTTAAGTCTTTTTAATTTTTTAAAAATGTGATCTTTATTGTGCGTGGAGATCAGAGGACAACTTCCTGGAGCCAGTTCTAACTTCTGCCTTTAAGTGGCGCTGGGGTTGACAGTCACCAGCTTTCTCAGCAAATGCTTTATCTACAGAGCCAGCTTATTATTGTGGGTCTTTTTTCCTGAAGAAAAATGATTGCTTTGATTAGTAGCCAAGAATAAACATAACAGCAGCTATCTGATAACAAAATTAAAAAGGGAAACAGAAGATTAAAAATGAGTGATGTAGAAGGCTAACACAACTGAATAATTAGAATGATCAAGGATTAGAATAAACATAGTTAAAAATTGGAGAATAAATGAACATAGAAGAGAAACCAGCCATAAAAGCACTTTAAGGTAACTAATAGATGTAAGTGATTAATGGGAGCAAAGCAACATGACTCATGATCAGGAAAGCACAGATGCTCATGGATGATGTGGTTTTGTCCTAATGATCCTATCTTAAGTTGAAAATGTAAGTTCAAATGCAATTAGTGTACTGACCATCCTAGCTGAGTAAGATAGTACTGTATTGATTGTTAAGGGGAGTGTATCATACTAAATATTGTTCATCCCAGGAAATATTAAATTTCAAAATTCAAAGTACAGTTTCTACTGAATGTGTATTGCTGTCACATGATCATAAAGTTGAATAATCATAAGTCAAACGGTAATAAGTTAGGGACCATCTCTATGGAATAAATGACATGAAAACAAATGTCTTAATAAGACATAAAGACATAAGAAAAAAATCTTGAAACGAGTAAAAGACTAATATGTATATTATATTTGGGAAAACTGACATAAAATTAATAAACTGAATTGGCTGAATACAACTTACCTTATAAATTTTATAACCAAAAAAAATAAGGAACTTTTAGGTATCTAGACAGAAAAAGCAAGATATCTATAATTCTGATGCCTCAGAATTTTCCATAGCAGCATTCAATATCAGAACCAACAAAAAAGGATCTAGAGTTCAAGATAAAAAGTTTATAAAAAGTTATAAAAGGTTGAATGTTTTACATCAGTCAAATCATTTTTTAATGAATGAAGACTACAGATAGGGGACTCTCAAATGAGAATTATAGCACATTCTAACCTTCCTTGGGGGTAAAAACATCAATAAAACAACTCACCCACTAACTAAGGCAACAATTTTCTAAAGGAAAAAATCACAATAAAAAGACCTGAATATCATTTAGCATTAGAAGCCAATAGAACAATAGCTATAATTTTGAGCAAAAGAATTGTGATATGAATATTACAAGCATTCAACTGTTTTTTTAAGTGATTGAGCAAACGTCTTTCTCTAAACTATATTAATGAATAATATTTAAACAAGCAAACAAAAAACCCAAATGACAACAAAATCCAGTAAAATGAGACATTAAAAAAAACATATAATGAATTAAAAAACTGAAATAAAAAGACAATTCCACTTTAATGGTGAGAAATTTAGTTACAGAATATATACATGAACATATATGAAAACTAGTTAAATGGAGTTACTTATAACAGGGGACCCTACTCCATCTAGACACCTCATCCTGGCAAATAAAACCTCAGTACCAGGAATAGGGTACTTCTCTTCAAGTTGTTGGGTCAGTGGGATCTCATTGACCCCCAACCATTACAGGCTATTCCATTGCTGTTGGTTACCTTCCAGAACTTGACACTAAGACTATATTCCTGAAGACAATGCATACGTGAGTCATAAAACATGGAGAAATATAGCAGGTATTGACCTGGAAGCTTTGTCACTACTGACCAGCTTTCGCAGTGCTAGAAGGTGCTATACATGCAACTAAAGGAGAGAAGCAATCACCAGTCTTATCCAGCTGTGAACTCTGTGAGCTGCAAAAATGACTGACCAGGCAAGATATGCCACTAGTGCAATAGCGACACGGATGTTATGGGAGTAGTCAACCACCCTCTGATTGGATTTAAGACCCACTGCATGAGATGAAACCCATACCTGGCAACATTATCAGGGCCAAGAATCTATGACTCAACAGATCATGGGCCCTAGAGCAGATCCTGCTACTAATAGTCCACTAAATGGACATTTGGAGGGACCGGACAAAACCATACATTTTTTTTTTGGTCTTGTAGCTTATTAATAGCCTTTGATAATATCCTTTAATATCCTCTGTCAGCTAAGGGGCATTACTGTTAATGATGCTTTGAAATCACCCCAGGGCTTATAAGAAGAACTTCTGTTTTAAAGACTCCTGTGTGTCCACAGGGTTGTAGGGACATAGCGTGCTGATAGTTGTCCCAGACCTGTAACACCTAAAAGCAGTATGTTGCAGCAGGTACTCATCTTGACAAAGAAGAGCCAAAAGAAGACTACCCTGGGTGCTGGTGGCATGTTCACCATGGACAGAGGCAACTTTTCAAACATGCGTTCCATAGAGCTGGCAGGGGCCCCATGGTAGAGCCAGGATGTACGTAGGCTTTAGGGAATGAGGGGGTGACCAAGAGGGTAACAAGGCTCTAAGCAGACACATGAGGCTCATTTCTACATGCTAAGCTTCAGATACTGGAGTCATCTGTGCCCTGAACAGAGGATAGACAACACCCATATTATGACATTTTCCATTGCAGTTTCCTAGTTTACCAGACTCCAAGAAGCCCATAAAAAGTCTCTGAATATTGCAAAAATATCATTGGAATAAGACCTCTCTTCACATTTCCTTTCCTCCTGTGCCCATACTGGATGGTAATCAAGGAAGATGAGTGACAGGGGAGGAAGGGAGGAGAGCTGTAGTAGGAAGAGAAAGCCCTTCCCCCTTCAACTTGACATTCTAATGTTGTAGGACCTGACAAAGGAGTAGATGGCCTTGATTTTTCTTTGCTGCTACTAAATTATTTTCATTGCTTCTCCTTCACCATAAAATCCTTCAGCTCTTATAAAATATCCTTTATAGCACCCATTGATCTCCATCTAATACTTATACCCAATCTTTCTGGCCATTCTTTCTGGTCATTTATTCATTGAAATGTTGACAGTTATCTTATTACCTGTCTCATTACTCAATCTGCTTAGGGACTTTCACATTCATGTAGAGGACTGATCCCAAAGCCCGACCTCTCAGTTTCCTCAGTTTTTCTCATGATTATTTCCTCTGTCACATTTTAAGCACTAATTACTGGTAACCACATCACTCCCCAAATCTTGACTCAAGTTTCTCATCCAATTTACCAGCTCTTATCTTTCTAGCACTTTCTTGAAATTTAAATTTCAACAACTCTGCTGCACCCAACTTCATAAAAACAGTACCACAGGACTTTAAGACCCAGATTAATCCCAACTCATTAATAGTAGGAGACTTCAATACACACTGTCTCCATTAGATAGGTAAACAGGACAGAGAATTAACGAGAGACATCTGAATTAAACAATACCATATATCAAATGGACCTAACAGACATCTACCGAATATTCCACCCAAGCACCAAAGAATATACTTTCTATTCAGTGTCCCATGGAACCTTCTCCAAAATCAACCATATACTGGGGCACAAAACAATCCTCAACAAATACAAAAAGATTGAAATAAGTCCATGCTTTTTATCAGACAACAATGCAATTCAACACCCGAAGAAGCCAAAATCAACACACGAACGCTTGGAAATTAAACAACACACTCCTGAATGATGAATGGGTCAAAAGAGAAACTAAGAAAAAAACAACAACAGTGGACAGTAACAGGGATGGCAGAGTATATGGGCTTTATTGTGGGAGGAGGCTATGGGAGGGTGCCATTTGGGAAGTGGGTATATAGATTAATAAGATTGTTTGGGATGTTCTTTATGATATACACACAAAAAAATCAAAAAATCAAAAAAATTAGTTATATTTGAGGAGGAAGCATAAAAATTTACTTCATGTTAATTAGTAGAGGTGATAAACATTACCAGTGAAATCTACCTGATGACTTTATATCCATACTCAGGTGCCGAGGATCTGAGTGTAACCGACTGTGACTAGTAATAATCAGCTACATAGAGATTAGAGATGCATGTGCAAGCATCTAAATGTTAGTAGCATTAAAACTGAGTCTTTCTGTAGGAAACAGTATATTTAAAAATGAAATGGAGATCTTTTTCAAAGGTTAAAACTCATTCAATTTTATGTCTTATAGGGTTTATACTAAGTTCAATATTGTATAACTGTAATTCAAGTGTGAACTTAAAAATTTACAGCCACTTTTGAAAGAGATATCTTTGCTCTGGAAATTGTTATTGAATATGTTAAAGCTGTCATGAAATGCTTCTTCCAATCATGTGGTTACTAAATAAATTTTTTAAAATGCAAAATTAAAATAAAATAAATTCCAACAACTCTTGGACTCTAACAGGACCTCCAGTTAGCAAGTCATCTGCTTCTTGTCTTAACTTGCATTTTCATCTGTTATGAATTCCATGGTTCACCATTTCAACCACATGTTTGCTTACCCAGCTCTGTCACCCATCTCCCTCTGTCATGCTGCTCACCTAACCTGCTTAAGAACAATTCATTGCTTACTTCTCACAAGTATGCAGTTAAATGTCACTAGAAGAAAGTACAAGAGTACTCAATGGTCTTGCGCTGACTTGAGGTTCACTTAGCTCAGCAAGTCTACCCGATTTTTCTTGTCTGGACCTTTACTCATTTTTCAACTTTAACCTCCTTTCCACTCTCCCACTCACCCCATTGCTTTTTCAGTCCAAGCTAATTATTTGTCATTTATTAAATAAGAAAGCAACTCACTAGAATAGAACCTCATTTCCTGCTAGAAGACATGCATATCTACTAACAGCTGGACTTTCATACCTTGTCTATTTTTAAAAGGATAAACTCTCCCTGCTTCTACCTAAGGTTATTTTTTATGCCCTGGATCCCAGTCCATCTATGATATACACTTTCCTATTCTTATGATCATCCCTCTACTGAACCATTCAGATCACCAATTAAACATACTATATCTCCCATGTAAAAGTGAATTCTTCCCAGGCCCATGTCCCCTTCCAATTACAGCATTATTAATCTGCTTTCCTAAAGGTCAAAGCATCTTTAATATATTTTCTACACCTAAGTTCTTTGCTTCTCATGGTCTCTGAAACAGACATAAAAACTACTCAACCAAAACTACCATTGTCAACTTCACATATGACTTCCATGTTAAATCTAGCAGTCAATTGCATGTGCTCATCTTACATGATCCCCCACGGCATTCAATTAATTAGTTCATTAGTGTGTTTATTCCTTCTCGGAATACTTTCAATTGGTTTCTGAGACTCTACAGCCCCTGGGTTTCCTCCTACCTCTACCTCATGGCCAGTTCTGTCACTGTTTTGGTTTGATCCTCCTCAAAACCTCTTCAGGGTAGACCAAAGGGCAATTCTTAGAACTTTGTATTCTTTTGCCTACATTTGCTTTTTAAGTAATCTCTTCAAGCTCTATGGCTTTGAAAACTTCTATATTTAAGGATTTCCAAATTTATCTCTCTAGCTTATTTTTCTCTTCAGAGTTCCAAATTCAAAAACATGATTGCTTTTTTGATACTCTTAATTCAACTGTCTCATAGATATCCCACATCTAGCATTTTGAAAGTTTTTTTAAATTCCCTCAAATTTGGTAACACACTTCCCTTCATTTTCTTCCCTACTTCCATAAATGGCACCACCATTAACTTCATTGCTTAGGTCTAAAAAGAGGACAGCTTCATATACTCTCTTACGGGCTCTATTGTGTTCTTGATGTCCCTCCTTCCCTCATAAAACAGTATACAAAGATCCTAACTACTAGTATTTCAGGTTGTGACATTTTGCTATAGAGTTTCAGGTGTGATTAGTTAAGGTAAAGTCATATTAGAATAGATTAGATTCATAATTCAATGTGGCTGGTGCTCTTAAAATAGCCACGTGAAGACAGGGACACATGGAGAAAGTGACAACAAAGTCAGAAATAGAGTTTTCACAGTTATAAGCCAAAGAATCTTTAAAAACTGTTAGAAAACCACCAGAAGTTAGAAAGAGGCAATGAAGGACTTTCCTGCAGCCTTCAGAGAGAGATGGCCTTATCAACACCTTGCTACCAGGCACCTATCCTCCAGCACTGTGGAATGACAACTCTCTATTGCTTTAACCTATGTTGCCTTTAGTACTGAATTAACAGAACCTTAGGAAACTAGGACTGCCCCATAGTCCACTCACCCGAAGGCCTTCTTGACTTCTCACCTTTCAAAAGAGAAACAACCTGCTGACAAGTCTCCCCATTCCTACTCTTTCCTAAGCCCATTAAAGGCTGGTTGTCACTCTTCTATTGAAGCTGCATTTTCTGAATGAAAACCTGGTCATTCCACTCCCTTTCTCAGACCTTCCCACTGTCTTCTCATCACATGTGGACTGAGTTCTCAGAGCCGTATCCCAGCATGTTGGGCTCTCCAGGGCTTCACTCTCAGCTTCCGCCCTTTTCACCGCTTGTTGCACTCGCTCAGGCCTCATGGCCTTGGCCTTCCTGTTAGTGCTGCATCTTTTCAAACTGGTTGAGCCCTGGGACATTTCGTTTTCAGTTTTCTGCCTAGAATGTTTTTGCCAACAAATATCCTTCACTTTCATATCATTCAGTTTCCTTCTCATGCCCAGAAGGTTTCTCTATGACTATTAATTCATTTTTAAATTTATTATTTCTATTTTATGTGTATGGGTGTATTGCCTGAATGTGTGTAAGGGCACCCGTGTTGTGCAGTGCTCACGGAGGTCAGAAGAAGGCATTGGATGCCCTGGAACTGGAGTTACAGACTGTTGTTAGCCACGAGGGTGTTGGGACTCGAACCTGGGTCATCTGCAAGAGCAGGCAGTGCTCTTAACTGCTGAGCTATCTCTCCAGTCCCCCATGACTATTATTGTAATTCTTAATTGCACCTCTAACACTTTATTCTGCTTTATTTCTTTCCCTAGCACATGTACACTTCTGTACTAGTTACTTTTCTGTTGCTGTAGTAAAGCACTATGACCAAAAGTGACTTATGGAAGAGTTTATTTTGGCTTCCAGTTCCAGAGGGAGAGTCCATAATGGTGGAGGAGGCAAGGCAGCAGGTGGCTGGAAGCTGAGAGATCACATCTCCATTCAAACACAGGGTGCAGAGAGAAAGACCCAGAAGCAGGACTGGGCTATAAACTCTCAAAGCCTGCCCCGAGTGGCATATTTCCCTTAAGCAAGCCTCTCCAAACAGCGTCACCAACTGGACCTAAAGTCTTCAGATACCTGAGGCTATGGGGAACATTTCTCTTTCAAACCACCACATATACCTATCTGAAATTACATTCATTGATTACAGCATTGACCCCCTAGTGTTTATTAGGACTAGGTGGGTACTTGCACATGGTGGGTCTTGAAATGTATGAATTTTAATACTGTGCCAAAATTCAAATGTAAAATTAGAAAATATGATGCCGGGTTTGGTGGCATGTGCCTTTAATCCCAGTTCTCTCGGAAGGTAGAGGCAGGCAGATCTCTGTGAGACTGAGGCCAGTCTGGTTCACATAGTGACTTCCGGGCAGGCTGGGACTAGGGAGACCCTGTCAAAAAGAAAATATGACTCATACATTTATCTTCCATTTTAAATTATGGTTTTCCTAATTTGAAAGAGAACTTTTAGGAATGAACACATCTTTGGCAAAGAAACAGTTATCTGAAATGTAGCATAGCCATTCCTTCAGATTCTTGACAATCTTTATTCTTTTCAGTATATCATATTAAATTAAATACTTTAAATAATACAAGCGGCACAATTTCAGTTTCTATATAAATGCAGAAAAGTGTCTGTAGTGATAGCTGACATGAATGATGATGCATGCGTGGGGGTGGATTTGGCATGCTTTTTTTGTCTCCTTTTTAAATGTCGCTTGTGTTAGACTTTTCATTGCTGTGACAAGTATCTGAATGAAACAATTTCAAGGAGCAAAGATTCATTTTGGCTCACAGTTTCAGAGATTACCTGTGGCAAGGAAGAAGTCTCATGACAGAAATGTATAGTTGAAGAAAGCAGCTTATTTCATGACACCCAGGAAGCAAAGAAAGAGAGGAAGAATCTGGGAATGAGATATGCCATCCCAGACATTCCTCCACTCCTGTGACCCACTTCTTCCAACTAGATACTGCTTCCCAAGTTTCTATTCTCTCCCACTAATACTATAAATCTGTTAATGGATTAATCCACTGATGAGGTTTGAACCCTCATGACACGTTCATTTTCCCAAAGCCCATTCACTGATAAGCAAGCCTTTAGCCCATAAGTCTTCAGGGATTATCACTGATTGGATTAAAATAATAACATTTTGAATGTTTATAATTAAAAATTATTATTCAAATAAAATACTATCATTATTCTTTATAAATTCCTCTCCAAAAATATTTTAATGACATTTTTTTCAGGATTAGAACATAAAAAATAAGGCATATGCTTAGTGCAAATTGTTATAGTCATAACAAGAAAATTTACAACATTGACAATAACAGCAGCGCAGTAACAAAGGACGTGGTGAACCATTTCTACAATGCTGCGAATTTAAATATCAAATGTTGATGAAGACATTTTAAGTCTTCCCTTTGTAACATTTCTTTCTAGAAGATGGATCAGATTTGGACATCTTTCATACACAGCCTTCTTGGGGAGAGAGCATTTGAAGGACAGAGGCATTCTTGAAGTGGAGTAGAGTGGAAGCTGGCTGCCTCTGCTCTGTGGTGGCTTGGGAACCTTCAGCATGAATCAGTGGATGGAGGAAACAAATACAGAGGAATCCTGAACAGCAAATAAAATCACCCCTAATTTATTCTGGAGGTATAAGCACATCCCCCAAAGATAATAATGTAAGTTCTGTGTTTCTGTCAGATGGCTCTCTTGACCGTATGTAGAGAAGATCAGGACAGGATAACACTAGATGCAAAGCTGCTCTGTTGCAGGGATGACAGTGAGGACCAGAGCTTAGTGCTGTTGCAGTAAGAAATAAAGGAAGGGATGTAGGTGTGGAATGGCAAACAGAAATGGCAAGGTTTCCTTATTGAATCTGTATGGCAGGAACTAGAATGAGATTGGAGGTGAGGAATCAAAAGATGGCCTTGAGATTTGTAACTTGAGTGACAGGTCAGTAGGAAAGACTTAAGAATTTTATGAAGTGGGCTGGAGAGATGGTTCAGCAGCTAAGAGCACTGGATGCTCTGGCAGAGGACCTGGGTTCAAATCCCACCACCCATATGGTGATTAACAGCCTTCTGTAACTCCAGTTCCAGAGAATCTGATGCCCTCTTCTGTACTCTGCAGGCACTACATGACACAGATGTACTTACATACATGCAGGCATAGCACTCATACACGTAAAATAAAAATAAATCAAAAAAATTGTTTAAAAATTATGAAGTAAAAAAGTTTCTATGTAGGGATAATTTCATTGTGTGTGTGTGTGTGTGTGTGTGTGTGTGTGTGTGTGTG